>NW_015090812.1:11394990-11553379 GCF_001431845.1 Calidris pugnax
GGCCGCGCCCCTCCGCCGCCGCGGTGCGGGCGGCCGCGCCTGCCCTCCTGCTGCCGCCCGGGGAGGGAGAGAACTTGTGTCCCCGCCGGGCAGGGGACCCCCGGGGCCGCGCTGCCCGGGAATTCGGGCGGGGGAGCATCCTTCGGGCTTCCTCCAGATTTTCATGGGGCTGGGAGACAAAAAACCCCACAACTGTTCAGTGAGGTTTTATTGAGCTTCCCACAAGTTGCCTGCTGCTAATGGTTGATAATTACTTCTCTGAAATGTGGATTATTTATTTTTTTTTCCCGAATCAGACATCCTGCCATCTCTATAGAACACACAGACACACACACACATATGTATTTTCCCTCGTCTGTCCTGAAGCTAGACATTTTTTTATGTATTTGAAAATTACAGGGCATAGACCGCGCTAATGTTTTGCTAACACATTTAGAATGTGAATGGTTTAACAAGAGATGCAAACAAAACTGTTTTTCTCTAGAGGCTGAAAGCTTGAGCGAGCAGTGTTTAAAAAATGGTGTGTATCTTCTGCAAAAATATCTGGCTAGTTGCTGTCATCGGTTACATACTATAATAAAGGCATAGATGCATATAAGTTATACCCTATTTTAGAAATACAAATGTGTGTAAATAATAATTATTGTATAAGCTGTAGCGAACAAGTAACTGAGCAGATCCTGAACTGGAGCTATTTATGTTTATTACTAATATCAACTGTGACCCTCAAGTATATTTGCACAACAATTAGTAAAAGTACAAAGGAAGAGAAATCATCCTGAAAGACATTTACTGTTTAGAGAAGGTGGGATGCAGTTGTGGAGAGCTGAGGTGATGACTTACACATCACTTTGTCAAGGAAAATCAATTCCCATGCGTCAGAGCAGGGCCTGGCATTCCTCCTTCCACCCTCCCCAAGATGCCCATCGGTGCCATGGGTGCAGAATTGATCCCAGAGACAGGGCTTTTCTAATGGCTGGGAATTCCTCGTCAACTAAACCTGAAGGCACCTGTGAACTTTGGCTTTGGTTTTGGTTTTTTTTTTCCCCAATACTGATCAAGATGATATTTGACTATAAAAATCCTTTTTTTCATTATTTGGTTACATGTTGACTCAAGAGAAGATACTTGTGTGTGCACTTGTCTTTCAGGAAAAGATACGTTTCGGTGATGTAACAGGCTACGCAGAGCTGGGGTTAGCTGGCTTGTGCCTTGCTCGGCGCATGTTTGCCAGGGGTAGTTCTAAGAAAAATGTAGGGAACTTTTTTTACTATTTACAGTTTTTATTACAGTGCAAGCAGACAAATATAAAGACATAGCCATGAGCTTCCTGTTCTGAATAATTTTTGTGGCACCATCAACCCAAAATCTTACAATTTTACAGGCCTCACTCTGACACACTGGCTTGAAAAGAAGAGTCTGAATACACAAGGAATATGGGGTTTCTCTGTGTAAAGTAAAATTCAAAGTGCTTGTTTTTTCCTGGCATCTGTCATTGTAGTGTGTATTTATGATCTTACGTTGCAGAGTCTGTTGAATGGATTAATGTGTTACAAACCCGATGACCCAATTGAATATTTGGAGAGCTGCTTGCAGAAAGTGAGAGAGCTTGGAGGGACAGAAAAAGTGAAATGGGACACTTTTGTCAGCCCAGAAAAGAAGACCCTACCTCCACTCAATGGAGGACAACCCAGGAGGTCTTTTCTCAGGAATGGTAATGTATTAAGTATAAAAACAGTCATATTTTTTGTGCCGTGGGTGGTTTTACATCCACTACTGAATCATTTTATCCATAGCAGATCATGCATCATTTTGATTTTCCTTAGGTGAAGGACTCAAGGATTCTGTTTCGTTGCATTTTTGGTATTTGTTTTTCTCCTCTCCAAATGGATGCTATGCGGGAGAGGAAATTGTGATCATTTTGCAGCCTAATGAGGGTTGTTTGCTGTGTAAATGTTTAACACATTAGTGGAGAGATTTCTCATATCTTACCTAAAATATTTGCGAAGATGGGGGCAAAGTTGTCTCAGTGCACTTGGTTTGTATTTGCAGTTGGTCCTTATGGGTAACGTACATAACTTCAATGCAGTTACACTAGGTTGTTTTTCTAGTTTACATTGGAGCTATATGCTAATTGACTAAATACAATCGAAGTTATAAACACTTAGGAAAAAGTGTATCTCATAAAATCTAAGCAAATATCATACCAATACCTGTAATTATTTTATTTGTAATGTTAACAAAGGGTAATTAGCTCATCTTTCCGTTGCCATAGTTATTCTTCCTTGCCATCCCGCATTTCATTAATCTAATTAGCAAGAATACTATCTCTGTCTCTGTGTACAGCATGTATCACCAGAAGAGTTCTGCTTAATAGTACAGGTTATCTGCACAATACGATGCTTTTCTTCTCAGAGGCCACTGTTGAAGTCTGTGTGCTATGGACAGATTTTCACAGAAAAGTGGATGTGCTTGTTAAAAACACCAAAGAGAAGTGACTCCTGCCTGGTGGTTCCAATTAAATAAATCAGCTAAATAGAGGCAAAGAATATTTCATGTAGTAACAGCGAGCACATTGTAAAAATAGGAGATATTTATGCTTTGTTTATTACAATTACTTAAATCTGTGTACACAACAGATTTTGAGTTTTCTGTGTAATTTACACAATTCCTAGTTTATCTTACTATTTTACAGTGATGCCTGACAATTCTAACTTCCCATACCGACGGTATGACCGACTCCCTCCCATCCAACAGTTTTCGATAGAAAGCGACACCGACCTCTCTGAAACTGCTGAGCTAATTGAGGAGTACGATGTATTTGATCCTGCAAGACCTCGACCAAAAATTATCCTTGTCATAGGTATGAAGGCAGAGTCATTTTGACAAGATTTTATCTTTGTTACTTTGCCTTTTTGATTCGTACTGCAAATACATTGAACGCCTGCATGTGTTTAAGTACAATTTTTCCATCTGCCTTAGCAAGTGGTGCAGCCCAATTAGAGTACATCAGAAAGGAAAATTGTTAGTGCTGGGGATAAAGCATCCCAAGTGTAAGCATTTTGGGGTTACAGCGAGCACCTGTGGTCATGTTCTGTAGACTCGATGCCCCTTAGCAGCTGGAGAGCTCGTGGTTTGCTCATGGAGCACATCTGTTTTGATTTAGGCTAAAGCAAACCCAGCTCATACATTTCAAGACAGCCCCACCATGTGAACCAAAGTTCTCTTCCAAAACCTGCTCTGGATCTGAACTAAAACACTATCATAGGTGTACTCAAAGCTGCTGACAAAAAAGGATATTTAAAAATATTGGATAGGCCAGCTCAAAAAGGTGATGGGGAACTGTTGTCCTCTATATTTAGAACATTGAAAACTGATCAGTGGGTCCAGCTGGGGTGAGCATACATGGTCACTAGTCCATTGCATTGATAAATCAATCCCTAGCTCTATTTGGCAAATGAATCCTGAGCCATCTTCAGGGAGAGTGAGAGATCAGTTAGCATCAGTTAATTGCGCTCTCTCCTCAGGTTCTCTCTTGGGTGCTGTTAAGTAACCTTTCTAAGCAACTCATACTTTCCAGCCTCAGACAAGCATACTGTTTATTAAGAAATAGCTGCAGCTGAAGTCTAAATGCTTTATTCTGTTTCTGAACTTAAATTCTTTGAATTAGTTTCCTTGTCATGTGGGATAGTTGTCTTTCGAAATTTTAGCACCAAGCATAATTCTCTGGTTCTCTGGACTATTCAAACAGTGACAGCACGGGTGCCAGGTGATGGAGAATCACATTTTTAGTCTATAAAGCCTTATTTATATTAAAGAGAGATATTGCTTCCATAACAGAGAATATTATGTAGTATAGTAAAAGAGAATAGAAACGTCTTCTCTGTATTATAGAGTGGGATCTCTAAGAACAGCATGTCCTCTAGGCTCTGCGTCCAGCAGTTCTCAGAAATGTGTTGTTGGAATATATTGAAAACAGAAACCCAGGCATTTTTATAGATATTTGTAATATGCCAAAAGAATTGCTCAGGCATTTGAATATTCTTACTCTTTTGTTTTGGAATTACAAACCTCAACATGCAGATCTCTCCATGCATCGTTGAACTATAAAGCTTGCATTAGATGGAGAAATAACACATGCCTTTCTTTCATCTTAATTAATTAGCTAGCCTTTCTTTTCATAAAAGAGAAAAACTGGCTCCTTTTCAGTGACTGCAGAAGGCTCTTAATGCGTTGAAATCCATGTAGCGCTATTGCAGCGGGGTGATGAATGAAGGTTTGAACTAGGTGAAATAAAAAGAGATTGGCTTTCACCTCTGGAACTGAGCGCAGGGGTGTTTAAGTGAAATCCTTGAACACCAGCATATAGTGAACAGACCATGGATTTTGCAGTGATTTTCTTTTCCCCCATTTATATAGGGAACATTGTAAACATTCCACAAACGCTATTTCAGGTTTATTTTCCAACTGAGTTTCTCTGAATCCGTCGATTACTGTGTGACAGAAGCACAGTACTATATGTAGCATAGCAGCTATTGTCCAATTTTGTACACCATCAAGAAAAATTCTCCCAAATTCAACTTTCTATTGAGAAAGCACATAAAAACGCACTCTGGGAAGAATAAAATAGTATCTAATATAGTGAATGAAAGAGAGAAAATGAAAAAAAAAAACATGCTATGAATTTCAAGAGACAAATATTGTACACGAAAAATGTGTTGCATATTTTTCAGTTTGCATAAAACGCCAGTGAAATCTTCAGTTAAGTAAGCTATTTCTGTCTAACTAGCACTAACTAACCGTACTGCCTGGTTCAGGTGGTACTGGTCCCATTCATTGTTGGGGACTGAAATGAGTAGAAGTTACAGACCTGTCTTCTGCTTCACTTATTAGGTGAACTTTTATTTAATAATGCATTAGCCCAAGATCTTTTTAATGCTTCCATAAAGGTTTTTACAGCTTCTTTACTTTATGAAGTCTTTCATCCTTATAATAACCCAGGTAGTTCCAAGGCAAAAGAGAACTCACTTATAAAGGTGAGGGGTTTGTTCTTTTTCTGTGTTTGCAGAAAAGTCTTCTAGAGAAATGTAAAGCTACAAACCTGCAAAGTGTGTATGTGACTGGATTTTAAAAAAATCAGATGGAACCAGCCAGGATGGCACACATCTGAATCAGTGGAAAATTACGTTTCTAAGGTGTTATAACACCAGGAAACTAGATTGTTTTTAAAAACGTGCTTCCTAATAGATTTTGACAAACACATTTTTACTATTGATATAGCCTGAATACAAAGGTCTTAAAAAATTAATTACTTGGTGTAATTAGTCCCATAGTTCAGTACGTTTTTAAACTGCACTTAATTTAAAATACTAGTTAATATGAAAAGAATATGTTTCCCTTTTATAATCAAAGTTTAAAGAATACGTCAACGATAGCGCTTTCAGCAGTTGGCGAGGTTTTAAAATCGTGGCATTTCAGAAATCTTACTACATTACTTTATTTTCAATTTACAACAATATAAGCTAAATTAAAATTTTGAACTCCATTGACAAAACTAGATTAGAACAACTGCTGTAGTAAAAGTTTTTGGGCATACAAATCTTCACTTGAAACCAGTTAGCAACAACTGTTTAGATGCAATTTTAGATGCAACAACTGTTCCCCAGTCTAGACATCTTCTAAGAAATATGTAAAATAATCATGCTTTTCTTGAATAATGTATAATCTCAGAATAAGTGGAAAGAATGAAAAACAAAAATTATTTGATTTTCCATTCTTGTGGACGGTTTGTCAGTATGTTTATCAAAGAGTCAGGAATGGATAAATAGTTCAATAAATCATAAAATTTGCAGTGAGACGTAATTTTGTCCTATCACTTTTCTTTTGTTTTATTACCTGAATGTTTCCCGTTAGATTGTAAGTGGATAATCCCAGTTTGCTATAAAGGGCTATTTTTGGACTGAGAAAACCAAAATATATGAGAAGTTTATGAACATTAAAGCAAATACTTTATTGGGATTTTTGTGCTTGCAACTCTATATTGAAAGAACAGGAGTACCACACAGAACCACACTTTTTTTTTCTATTTCCCTTTAATGGCAAAGCAAAGCTCTCCCTAACAGGAGTGTAAAGTCTATTTACTTGGTTTCAAAAAGGGTTTTTTTCAGCTATTTTTTGGTTTTACAGAAACACGTTTTTTCAAGTAACAGTTCTGTTTTTCTGGCAGCTTTTTTTATCTCTGCTGGAATATATGGATACTATTTTCCGTGTCAGATTTTCTAATTTCCTACACATCACCTATGTATGTTTGCATTTTTATTGTTTCTGGGGTGCAACATATTATGTTTCAAACTTGTCTTAAGTCTTCAGGGAATTAAAATTCATTTGGAATTCCTTGGAAGTTTTGTATCTGCAGTAATTAAGCACAGCAATGGCTCCAGTGTGTTTTATAAGCCCTCTGCTCTGAAGCACAGTCACAACCTACCTGCCCTTTTTCTCCAGTAGTTGGGATCATTGCCCATAAATAAAACCACATAAATTCATATTAATGAATGTTACACACATATATAAACACACACACATATAAGATATATTATTTAAATGTTATGTTCATTAGATTGCAAGATGTGGCTTGATATCTAAAGAGAAGGTTGCTTACGGAAATCTTTACAGAGAGTGAGTAGACATTCCAGTAACGAGGAATGTCCTATTCATTCTTCTGGCGAAAAACTACATGGAATTGTCTTGTTTGAACATGTGTCTCAGGTTTTTGATACACAGATGTCTGTGAAACACAATGTAGGGTTCAGTGAAACGCATTTGTCGTGGGAAAGCTGAGTGTACCATCAAAGGGGGCCAGGAAGAGTCAAAGCAGAATTGCTTTGTAGCCACTTTAGTGGGGGAGATGATTCCTCAGCTATAAGATGCTTGTGTATCTACAAAAGGCAGACCTCCTTTATTCTAATGAAGAGGATAGCTAAACTGTCAATGAAAGGAGTTCAAGCTGAAAACATTAAGCTCATCTAGATCACCTACAAAAACCAAAATGGAAGCATAGCTATAAAACCTAACATAATCTGCTGAAAGAAGAGAGAACGCATGTGCCTTTTTAGAAGAGAAACAGCAAGTGAACTGAATAAGGAAAAAATATTTTTCAGCTGTATCCTTATTGTGCAGAGATAAGATACTGTTTTTCTTTCATTTTATGCTTGTGTGTTTTATGAACATCTGTAGCTGTATTGAATAGTTGGATGTTACAGATAAATGCTTATATTTGCATTTATCTTAACCTGGCTTGTTTTAAGCATTATTTAAACTAATTAGATCATGATAAAGCCTTTTTCTTCCCAAGAGTATGACTAACTGTGGGTGGGTTATGGGAACACCTTAACAATACACAAGTTTCCCTCTGCATTCTCTGGAAATGGGTCCCAATCTGGGTTTTGAAGGCCAGGTGGGGAGTTACCATCACAGTGTCAGGGGGACAGAAGAGTTCCTAGTGGTTACTGGTGACACTAAAAGCTCTCAGACACGCCATATTGGGGCATGGGTTTTTACCTGGTTACACAGAGAGTATCATAACTATATAGGAAGAAATATTGTAAAGCTTATCTTACAATCAAATCTGCATTATATAAGTGCCTAAAAGATATTTATGGGAATAATGCAGATAATATAAGAAAGAGTTACACAATTACTAACAAGAAGCTCATTGTATTCATATTCACTTTCATTGCATTGCTGTATTTTTTTAAATTCATGGAAAACTTACATTATATTTTTCATAAATCTTAATTCTTTGTCTGTTGAAATAAAATTCAATGATCTTACACAAAATATAGTGGTGGGAATTAATATAAACACATTTGTTTTGGTTTTGCTTTGTTATGCTGTTCAGTAACATACATTTTTCTATATATAAACATTCATTTTTATCAGAAAAACTCCCTATTTTTACATACTGGATTCCAGTTTCTCTGCTTTTCCCATCCTTTTAAAATCAGACAGTGTCTGATTTTTTTACGTGCATTCTCTCTCCTGCTGTCCAGCTGACCTTCATTCCAGCGTTCCCTGCTTTATAGTGTAGCTGTTTTCTGTGATTTTGATACCTATCCTGCCTGTGCTATACTGAAGGGTCTCTTTATTCTTCAAGTTGTCCAGCAAACTGAACCTAAAAAATCGCTTCTCTATCAGGTGCTGGAAACATCAATACCAGAAGTATATGTGGTTCAATAAAAGTCCTTGTACCAAATCACTATGGAAACATCTCAGCTGATTATTTAATATTTTTCTGTATTTTAAAATTAGAAAACCTCAGAAACTCATGCAGGCATATTTAGAAGCAGATTTTATTAGTTTCATTTCATGACTAGTCCATTCTTTAACTGAATATGATTCTTTCTGACATGAATATGCTTGAGACTATCTGGCTCTATCCTTGGATTAACAGAGTTCAGGAAGGGACCAGTTTTTTCCTCTACTAGAAATCAAGAAAAATTCCTTTCCAGGAACAGCTTTACAATGAGGTCAATCCTAAAAGAACATGTTAATTTTGATTTTGCCAGCAGATTTGTCTTCCTGGTTTTTTACTTCTTTTTACAAACTGTTACCTTTATGATCAGGTAGTGAGACTCATTTCTAAATGGCTGGTAACAAGTTGTGCAACTGCAAGATTTGCTGTAATAACGGTTGGAAAATTGATGCTGATAGCAAAGATTTCACGTGTGATTGTGTACCTCAGATGAAAGATTAATTTAATGTTTTGCTTACAATTACCAATAGGTGGCCCAGGAAGTGGTAAAGGAACACAGAGTTTGAAAATAGCGGAACGTTATGGATTTAACTACATATCAGTTGGTGAATTGTTGAGGAAGAAGATCCACAGCACAAGCAGTAATAGAAAATGGAGTCTAATTGCCAAAATAATTACTACTGGAGAACTGGCCCCTCAGGTACAGCGTATCCTGTGTTAATGTTTACTTTCAAAGGATTTGTGCATGCTGTATTAATATGCACCATCAAAAAAACCACCTTTACGATATTAAATAAATAATTTCTTTTCTTTCTGAAAGGAAACAACCATAACTGAGATAAAGCAGAGATTAATGCAGATCCCCGATGAAGAGGGTATAGTGATTGATGGATTTCCCAGAGATGTTGCCCAGGCAATCTCCTTTGAGGACCAAGTAAGACACTGTTTTTATTCTTAAAATAACTTACATATCTCTACAATAGTTAAGCTTCTTGAAATCATCAGTAAGATTTCAAGAAAGATTAAAAGTTTCTTGTGCGTTGCTCTTTAAATCTTTGCAAATACGTAATTAGAGGTTTACAAAAGGTTATTCTTTTGGTTTATGTTATATTATGTCCTGTCTGAAGACAGACTATTTTGTGAAAATCCAATGTGATACTATAACCAATAATCCAAGCCACTTGTCTCAGTAATGAAAATTGTCTCAAGATTAAGAAGAAAATAACACCAAATCTAACAGTTAATATTTTTTGCATCTTAGTGATTTGGAAAGGGGGACGACATATTTCCATATTTGTTTGTTCAATTTCATCTACATTAAGAGAAACATCCTTAAATCAATGCATATCTTCACAACGCTTTTAATCTCAAGTTTATTTCAGTGCATTGAAAAGACTGGAAAAAAACAAGGGTTAAAAATGCCCATGTTTTGCAAGTTTTTGTAAACCAGAAATTATGCTCTTTTTTTAGAAATTTAGATCATTTTGTTATTCTAACCTACAATTGTAAGGTTTTGTCAGCTAAAACTGTATTCCTGAGTTCTATTCACGTGTTGTTTTCATGTGTGTATTTTAAACTAATCTAAAAATACTTAAATTCAGTGGAAAAACAAATAGCATGTGTCATTTTGTGATCAAGTGCTGGTAACAGTTATGGTCACAAGTAAAGGTTACAGTTTCAGTGCTGAATTTTTAGAGCGCCCTTCATGCAGAGCATTTCCAAGTCCTTCATAGTTGCTGGTGTACTACCATTTCTGTACTTTGAATTCTAAGTGGCATTGCCAAGACAGAAGTAAAAAAAGAAAGCAGCTAATGGAGCATTTGATTAGTGTGCTTTTATAAGGTATTATTCTGGGCAAAATTTAGAAGACTGAACTGAGGAAATTAAAGGAAACATACAAAATAGTTATTACAGAAAATAGCCTATGACTGCCAGCTATATCTCCTTGTAATTAACAAGAGAGAAGATTGACTATTTTATAAATGAAACAGCAGAAATTTAGACTTAATGGTCATTTCCTTGCCTCATTTTTTTTGTCCAGTGTATTGTGTGATAGCGCATTTCTTCGTGCTGTAATTTTGTACTGTTGTTGTGTTTCATGAAAGAATGGGGGATGTGAAACTGGGAGAAATGACAGAAGTTAAAAGAAGTGCTTAGAGTTATCCTACGATCGGATTCTCCTACAAAGCAAAACCAGTTAAACAACACTTGAGCACCCATCATAGGGCCCATTTGTAATACCACTGAGAAACGGAGTCCAGGAGGTAATAGAAAAAGCTCAGGCAATACTGTGCTGTAGAAGGGGAGAAAGATGGACACTGTGTTGCATATGTGTTTGAACCTCATCTTTGCACCATTCTAATATGCTTTTATAGTATTTCCTCATTTAACTTGAAATATTCCCCTCTGCCAGCCTGGTTAGGTCTTGTTCACTATAGAAAACTATATGGAAAAAAGACTGATAGAATGACAGATGATGAAAATCCTAATTTTGGCTCCTTTTAGTATGTGCTGTTGCTTCAAGGATGCTACAAATTGGTAAAATTTGTATTGTTTTTATTTAGAGAAAAGAGAGGATAGATTTAGTCATTTTAGACCTGACTTTATTCTCAGACATTTCTTTTGTTTTCAGTCTAATGGGATTTGCTAAATTATAACCCTCAAGTCCTGATTCTGCCTGAAAGATAGACTAGCTGAGTCTCCAAAAAAATCCCGGAGCACCTCATATAGGGCCACCTTTCAATCTTACCTGTTTTAATATAAATATGGGAAAGGAAAGAAGGAATCATAAAGCTTTTATATGAGCATAGGAAATAAAATTTGGGCTATTTAGGCTCCCCTGCTTTTTCACCTTTCTTTGCAGCTGACCTCTTATAGGAGCGTATCTAAGACGGTGGAAATAAATGTTCAAAGGATGTACATATTTCAACATAGAACTTCTGTTTAACCCAGTGGGATATGTTCTGTGTTTTATCTTGGAATTATATTTCGAAGAAATAAAATATGCTGCTTCTATCTTTAAAATTGTCTTTTTGGTAAGCCATAATGCTGCACACATAAGTGGGAAGGTTTTGTGGTAAGGAAAGGGGATTATCAGCAGCTGTGGTCCCCGTCCTCCTTCACAGGATGAAGCTGACAGCAATGCATGGCATGTCAGGTTATTTACATTAAATGTGCTAACATTTTTCAGGCACTCAGAGATCCCTCAATGGGAAGTGCAATTGAGTTGTGGAGAATTTGGTAATTAACTGTTGTGATAATTTGTGTAGGTCTGCAATTAAAGATGCTACACGGGTGTTTTCCACAGCTTAGAAAAGTTACTGCTTTCTTGTGAGCAGGACAGAACAGAATTGTTCTTGCTAACCAAAAGTGACAAGATGAGAAATAATTAGTTGAAATTTCAGCAAAGAAAGTTTTGATTAAATAGTAAGACACTTTATAATTAGATCTATTAAGGGAACATCCTTCTGAAGAAAATGGTGAAATCCCACAAAATAATTCTGAAGAAAATGGTGAAATCCCACAAAATGCAAATAGTGAAATTGCATTATTCTGAAATACATATGCCTTATTCTTATAAAGACATCCCCTGTAGAACACTGAGATCTGTTGATAAAAAGTTCTGAATAAGAACTAATTAATAGAATAGTAAGAACTATCATTAATTTTGTCATGGGTGAATGCTTATTCTTACAGATGGTCCCTTTAAGACCATTACGTGCTTCTGTACCTGAAACAGCAGCAGAGGTTATAGGACACAAGCAATTTTAAAGGTTGCATTTAGGGGAACTGCCAAAAGATGCATGGAGTAGGAGTTAGTATTTATTTAACTGTTTTCCAGCATTCATGAACCCTTCATAACTGTTAATTGTTTTGATTACAAAGGTTCTAAAACACAATTGTGTGCTTTTGAACAGTGACTTTACATTATTATTTGTAACATAAAGCAGCTAGAACACTTTTGGATTTTATGATTTAACTTAAAATGACGATGGTAAGTTTGTATAAGGGTAAATAGAATATGTTGGCTTTCTCAGTTGTTTCAGCCATATCGGATATAGGGTGGAGACCAGCGGGACGAATGAGCAGTAGGGACAATGGTGACTGTCATTTGTCCTTTGTCATTTGAGTGTGTTGGGATGGGTATGCATCTATAATCCCATTGAAGCTTGAAATAAACAAAGCAGCATTCATTTTCAACTAGGATTTTCCACTGTATAGCCTTTCTCCTTTGCCCTTGTTTACACAGACAGAAACAAACTCCAAGAATATATGTAATAATACCAAAAATAAGTTGTGGGGTGAAAATGTGAAAGGCAAGTTATTAAACTGAATGGAAATAGAGATGAGTAATACAAGATACTGAGAGAGCAGGTAAGGCTGGAACAGAGACTGAATAAATGTGAGGAAAACAAGAGGTCTATAAACAAACCAGGCTCTGCAAAAACCTGTTATTACAGTTCAAGAAAGCACGTCTGGTCTTTATTAATTGAAATAAGTCTATATTGTTTTGTTACCCATGTAGTGTTCCTCTTTGTGACACATGATGCAGTGGGGTCAAGAAAGCATCTGGACCCAATGTCACATAAAGGGCCAGGAAGTCAAAGCTTGGACTAGAAGTGAGCTGAGCACAGTGATCAGTGAAAGATGGACCCAGAGAGAGCCTGTACAGTTTTTGGTCTAAGCCACAGCATCTCCCATTTCTCCACCAGTGCCTGTTGTGGACAGTAGATGATGAGCAACTGAAAAGCAAGGAACGAAGGGCATAAAATCCATCTTGCTCCCAAGCACTAACACTATAGTTCCCTGAACACCGTTTACTGAACCTTTTTATATATATTATTACATGGCTTTCACCAGCAAGAACTATGCTGAGTTATTGTAAAGATAAACTAATTTATATTGGAAATGGTTCACTGTAGTAGTAGCGGAAAAGGAAAAGGTCAGCTAAGGTGCCTGGTTTCTCTTGCAAGCGTATGTAAACTCTAACTGTGCTGTGCTTGCAGACATTACTGTAACAAATTATTTATGCTAAAATAATTCCTTCAGGTTTATGGCTCACATAGCTGCTACTGAGACGTGACACTGTTTGAGCCCTGATAATCTCTTCATTTCGTGAAAAAATCAAATGCATACATCTGTGTCTGAACTCCAGTTACAATACCTGTCCTGCGTAATGTTCTAGTATAGGAATACACAATGATAATGAATTCTTGTTGAACTTCACTTGTAATTGCTCTTGGTACTATCAGCACATTTTTATCCCTTTGACTAATCCAGAAGCTGAACTTTTCTCTGGGAAAAAATGTTATTTTTAGTAAATGAGTCAAAGCAAACCCACTTATGCTAACATTCCCAAACATAGGTATAGCTAAAAGATGACTATTTCTTCCTTACTATGTTGCCAGACTCTCTTGTGGACAGCAAGTTCTCAACGTGTTGCTAGGCAGAATTGTATTGTGAATGTGTTTTCATTGCATCTCAATGACTAAAGTGCCTAAGATAATGCAATGTATCTTTTGCAATACTTGCAGTATTTCTCTTTCTGGTCAGATCTAGAAACCACAAGTAACAAACACTGCTTCAAAGCAATAATGTCAATCTGGAATAAGTGGATTAAAAAGCACTTTACACATCTGAGAAATTTTACATATGCATTAAAGCTTTTTTCTCCTCTCTTTTATTGAGTTTTGAGCAAATCACTGTTCCTATCATCCATATATTTAGAGCAGGAAAGAAGTGTTTAAGGTGGCATCAGTGATGTTTTCAGATTTTCAGCAATGCTTGCCAACCAGCAACAACTCTGCCATTCTGGTCACTTGCACCAGCCTCATTTCTTAATGGTCAGCTACACATTGCACCCTCATAACCATGAGCACTGCAGTTTTCTCTGAGGTTCTCTCAGTTTTCTCTGAACTGCTTGTCTGAGTTGAAATAAAGCCTTTATTTTTCTCTTTGAAGAATGAATACGTGACATGTAACTTCTCTCATTGGAAGTCTTGGACTGTTGCCAAATACTGATTCTCCCATTTCTTAATTCCAGAAAGCAGAGTCAATTCTGCCAACACTTTTGATAGAGGTACTTTTAATAGAGCCCTAAAGTCATGTGACTATGAGAATCTCAGCTCTCACTTTAAAACAAACTTTAAAGAAGTCATGGTTGTGCAGAAAAAATCAAAACATTGATTTTTTTAATGTCTAAAAAGCAATTAAAGCTTCCAGTTTATGTATTTATTTTAAATACATGATAGTTTCTGAATTTTTATAGTTTTGAAACCCTTCTGTGTAGTAATGCAGATTCAATACTGATTTATTTAGCCTGTCAGTTTGAGCCTAGTCATAAAGCTATCCTAAACCACAAATTTCTAAGGTATCCATGATCTCTGCTGAGTGAAAATAGTAGGAAGGTGTTTAGATTCCAAGCACACATTTGAAAATGACAAGGAGAAAATTGTTTATTTACCATTAACCTGTCAGCTTGAAATTCAGCAAGTCACCTACAGTACCAGCATGCTCAAGCATGCTAAATACCTTCCTCTCCAGTAACACTGAAATGAAATGCCTCTGCCTGGTGGATTCAACTTAAATGAATTATGAAGAAGACTTTCTGTGTAACCTCTCACATGGCAATAAGTTTTCACCCTTCCCAGGAGAGACAATTTTTCACTTCAGTATTTTCCAGTTAATTTCAATGACTGGTTTGGTTTGGTGTTTTTTCCCACTTTCAGTCATTCGTGCATAACTTCCCTCCTTCCCTTCTGATTTCAGGAATTCTTTCACCAACACTAACACTGTTAGTTTCAATAGAGTAAATACAGATGAAATTTACTTAAAATACATTAATTCTAAGTTTTGTTCACAGTGAAATGAAAAGTGGAACAGGTATTAGAATTAATAAATATTCATTAATGAATATAATTTAATTCCCTGATAAAAGATAAAGACTATTTTTTTAGAAATGATCTTAAAAATATTTTTGCGTTATATGGCCTTGGTGACAAGACTATATTTGAAGAAGTAAAATGATAATTTATATAATAAACAGAGGTAATTAATTTTCTCTGAATCTTTGTTTAAAATGTCCTTAAGAATAATCATAAATGCACTACACCTACAAGGAATAATTATTTCATCTTGGCTGTGATTCAAGTTAACTTTTTAACTCCCAAATATATTCCTTATGAAAATTATTATGTTAACTAATTGTGCTAAAGTAGAACAAACTGCAGATGGAACAGTATAGGATGCTGGGAAAAACTGACTTGTCCTCTCGCAGCCTGGCAGGCTGAGGACAGCAGTCTGAGACTTAAACCTCCAAACAGAAATGAGGCCTGCAGTCCCTCAAAGTTTGACATAGGTGTGTGTGGCCAGCTGACACATGGCGGTCTGACTGCCAACCTCATGCTCCATAAAGATGTTCTCATAGAAAACCTGCTCTGTCACTGGACAAGAGTGTGGCCTTCAGAACAACTAGTAAAATGAATGCAGCCTTTCTGTGAATCTTCTTGAGGTGAGAGTATCTGTTCTTTGCAATAGGTTTTTGTTCTGGTACAGGTATTTTTTTCTGCATCATAGTCTGTGTGTCTTCTTCCTTTCATCGCCTGTTCAACTTCTGTCTCCCTTCTCCTAAATCTCCACTTCATTGTTCCAGGCTGATAAGTCTCAGGTACATTCCCCTGCTGGCTATATGTACCCAGTCATCTCTGTGAGGAGTGGGAGGGTTAGCACATCAGCAGTCTGCATTGCAGTGGTTCCTCTCATTCCTTCTCTTTGGCCCTGTGGGTTTTACTTTGCTTTCTTAAAGCCAAGCCTGAGCAGGAAGCTTGTGGAATGGTCTTATTGCCTGTCTCCCCCCCTGGAAGCTAGAGCACTCTCCTGGGAAAGTCAAGCAGTGGTTCAATTTTCTGCTGGGTAACAGACCCTAGACCTCAGGTTTCCTGGTTTTCTGCACAACTAACTGGCCAAACTAGCCAAAGAAGAGCTCATCCATTGCTGGTCCTTAACCCTCAGGAGAGGACCTGTTGTTCTGAACAGAGAGTGGATGGAACTGCCTGTTGAGCAGTTCTAAACCAGGGGTCTGCTTAGGCCTTTCTTTGTAGCATTAGCATTAGTGTTTAGAGGCTAGGGATTCCTATCAACCCATTTCCCTACACAGGCAAAAAATCTGAATCATTTCTCCCTAGAGACACTTGCCTCTGTCAGTCAATTATTAGGGGGCCTAATTATGTAGTCTGGGCAATTTGCTGGAAGCTTATTTCTTGGGTAGTGTGCATACGGTTCAAAAACAGTTGCCAGAAAAAAAATTCTATCATCAGGATTCATTTTTTGACAACATGATTCATGATTTTGCTTTTCTAAACCAAGAAAAAAATACGCAAACACTCTAGTAACCCAGCAGAGATGGAACTGTAAAAAGCAAATCAGTAATTACAAGGAAGAGCACCCATACAATGGACATAAACTAGCTTGCTGGTAACCTTTACCAATTAGAATAAAATGCACTGTTAAATTAATGACAGTTGTTCATGAGCTGTCGGTTTTCTCAGGAGTATCTAGTAGAACATATAAGGAATTAAGAAACAGAGCATTTTCGTCTTTTGCCTAATGAGGAATAATGAGAGAGAGTGTAATCATTTAATTTCTAGCAAACAACCACACTACTCTCACTAACAAGAGGACATGTAGAAAATATCCCCAGAGAGAAGAGAGCATCTTTCTCCTTATACTGCTTTACGTCAATAACACCACTGATTTGCATGGAATTAGTCTCAATTTACTCCTTACTCCAGTTTGGGAAGGAGATTCAGACCCAAAGAGAGTAGGATTTACTTAGTAGTAAATACTATTCTAAAAATGAGAGGATGTACCCACCAATTTTATTCTGAGTTGATGCCATATGCTCTTTGTCTCATCTAAAATTCAGAAGGTTGTGAATTACCAGAAACCTGTCTGTTCCCATAGGCAAAGATTCTCCCTTCTGCTGAGTTGCAGTTAGTGAGTACTCAAATTCACTTCCCTGAGCCCCACAGCGCTTCCTCACGGGCATTTCTGGACGTGAATAAGACCCTCTACCTTCAGCACAAGATAAGTGTGTTATGGGAAATCAGCACGAAGGAATCCAGTTTTTCTGTCTGTGCTTGTTCTGTACACCTTTTCTACAAGCTGAGTCTCAGAATAAAACTTATTCCCCAAGCATAAAACTCAACAACAATTAGTTCTGAGTTAAATAAATACATTAGTTTTCAAATGAGTCATAAAAAACCCCTTTCCCTTTGTTAGAAAAAAGCAATTTGTACTCATATTTACGTAGGAGAACTAGATATGTTTCTAGAGAAGTAATCCCAGATGCCCATATGTTCACACATTTCAACTTAAAGTATTTATAAGCACGTCTTGCAGGCAGGTGCAGTTGAGGCAAGTGGAAGCAGAGATGTTCATGAAAACAGGAGTGAAATATCAATAGCATTTCAGGGGTTACCCTGAATGTTGTAAATGCAAGTAGAAGAAATATATTAAGTACTATTAGGTCTGTATACATATAGATATAGATGAGATTGTTACCCTTTTGTGCATCTAAAACCGAGTAGAAGCTTGTGTTTATTAAAAGGTTTTCAGCTACTTCCTGACAATAAAGATGCTTATTCTGCAGGTGAAAGATGAATTCATAGAGGCATCACATAATCAGAATCTGTTTTGTATTCCTACCTCAAATATGGTTGAACTCCTTTTTTTTTTCCCTCTTCAGAAAACCTTTTAGACAGTACTTCATTTGAAACTAGGCTTCTTGAACTGAGAATTTTGAACCACTGTTTTCACTGACTTTTTATTTCTGTGAGATGTATTTCAAATTAAAAATGCCGGTGTCAGAAAAAACAGTTTTAGTTCCCAGGTTTCTGATACTGTCTTTTGTGTTGTTGCTGTTACTAATCAAAAAATTAAGACCACCACCACTACTCAGCTCCTGTAGAGAACTTTCCATTTTAAAAAGCAATAGGAAATAATTAAAACCTAATTACTTAATTTTCCACAGTAATGACTGTGTTGTACCTCGTTATTATCCTCATTTTAGAACTAGAAGTGCCCAGGGAATGCTTTCCCATTTTCTTAAAAAGGAACTGACCTCTGAAACCAGTGCAGTTTGTGGGAACTAGGCAGATGAGAACCTGCATACCTGATGGCATCATGGTGACTTTCAGGTCCTTCCCTTGCTGTGGGGCTGCACTGACTCAGTTTCTTTAAAGAACTGAGATTGACTGTGGAAAGCTGCACTCGCCGGCTTGTATGGAACAGGAGACCTTCCTTTTGTTTCCTTCCTCTTTTTCACTTAGTGCTAATAATTTAATGAGAGATCTATTTATTGTAAGTACTCTTTGTAAGGTGTGGTACTGTATGTGAAGTTATGTGATATGGAAAAGCTTAGGTCTTATACTTGAGGAGGTCTGGGGTGACTTCACAGATCTGAGTACATGGTAGATGGTAGTCCTGAAAATGTTTGGGAGCGAGCGTTGAAAGTGAGAAGGCCAACTATAGCTTGGAGCATCTACAGGTTTCTTACCATCTTTCTTCAGTATTATTAGGATCCACAGAAAGGGAAATACTAAATAAAACTACTGACTTATATAAACTCCTTATGTCCTTTAGTAGATTCCTGATTTGCAGTAATAATTCCTGAGTCCCTGTGTCGCGTATGTTAGGAAGTTCTGATCAGGTAGATGTCCACACTGGGACTTGAGATGTCTCTGTGATCAGTCTGCTGCAATGTGTATCAGAGTGTTCCCTTTCATGAGATAAAGTTCAAGGAGCTAAAAGGCTTTGAAATCTGTAGCATTATTTTTCAGAATCTGTATCATAATTTGGATTTCTTCTCCACTTTATGCTATTTAAATTCCCAACTTCCGATTACTCATTATGCAACCTGCTCTAGGTAGACCTGCCCTGGTGGGGGGGTTGGACTAGATGATCTCCAGAGGTCCCTTCCAACCCCATATGATTCTATGATTATGCTTCTACTACTAATGAAGCAACCTTAATTTAACAGAGCTACTTTTGATAATGTCTGTATTGCATGGAAATGTAACACAGAAACTTACTTTCATAGTCTTTCATATGAATAATTATGTACCTTAAAGCTATTATGTGGTAGTAAAATTAACTGTCATAATTAATTAATCCCATGAAAGGACAGAATAGCTGTCAATTATGTATTTCAAATAGTCTAAAAAGGGGGGGGGAAGTTACTCTTTCTGTTGACATTGAGGTACATGTGTTAGAGGTAGGACAGAGCTTCTTTCCCACTGGCAGTTATTTAAAATAAAAATTGATTACAAGGTTAATTGTTTAAAAATCTAATAGATACTCATTAAAAATTACCAGAATTTATATTTCTGGGGTTCGGTTTGTAGTTTGTGTCCTCATGTCTCCAGTCATCTACAATGTGCATAAAAAATAATTTTATTTTCTTTAAAACACTATTTAATTTTCTGTAATGATAAAAAGGCCACCATCCTGATTGCTAGTCCTTCTTATCAGACTGTCCTGTATTGTTTGAAAATGGCTCTGCTTTTTAGCCGCTTTCTACTTCCTCATCTCCATATCCTACTGTGCCAGTGACCTCCTTTGTAAAGGCGAATGACCATCATCCCAGTTTTGAAAAATTGTATTTGTTTCTTTTGACTTCTGAAAAACCTTTTTGTGCTCAGACTGCCAGGAGAAAAGGCCAGACTGTCCTTTAGGTTGTATTCCCTCAAATGACGGAAACCCAGGTACATGGGACTATTTTTTTTCAACTTGGTTATTAATTTTCCAGATTGTCTACCTGTGAAGGCTTGAGTATTCAGTCTAGTATGTGGTTGTCTTCAGGCAATTTAACATCCTTGAGTCAAGGGTCCTAGATAGAGGAGTCAGAAGTATAATGGCTTTGTTCTGCCCTCAATAACAGCGTATTGGTAAAAACTATATAATGAACATAAAGATACAAATCAGTTCCTTATTTACGCAGTAGTAGTTAGAATACATGTAGATGTTTTGGTGATGCTTTTGTACAGCTCAAATTTGATTATCAAATTTACATAGTATCAAGTTGAACAAAGACAAAATTATTCTGTAGATAGGAAACACCACGAGAAAAACATCTATTTAGTATTTTTGAGCATCCACCAATCATTTGTAATGCAACTAGATTGTGTCATTTCTAGAATAGTAAGCTAATTTTTTTTACTAATATTAGTTAAAATTAAAGTATGAACTTTTTTGTTCCGGTCAGTAAAGACAGCAGAAATAACTTTGTATGTGAGAACAAATAAATCCTTTCTAATCTGCAATCGGATAAAAATGTGCGCAATACAATAGTGTTTGTTTGTATCTCAAATGCTTCTTACAGAGAATTTCAGTATGTTTTAAAAGGCAACACTATGCTAGTGAGAAAAAGATTTTTAGGTGAGTCTTTAAAGAGAGGTAGATATCTTTGTAAGAACCATGTAGAGGAAAGAACAAAATCAGATCTTATTAATAGCCCCATTTTTAAAATAATGTGAATTCAGCTGAGCGACTTCTGTCTTTTCCACCACGTGTACTAAATAGTGGTGACCTCTAAGGTTGCCTGTGAACATTTAGTAGCATTCCTAAGAAAGTCAGGCTTTTCCCCCAGCTCAAGCACCAGAGGTATCTCTTCTGTAACTGTTTGATAGCATGAGTAACCAAAAGTTATGAAGAACACTGAAAGCCACAAAAGCAACTTGAATTTAACTGATAAAGAGCTACATTTCCAAAAAATCTTTTTTCTCATTGCCGTAAAGCTGTACTACCTGAACTCAGTGTGGGGATAGGTGTAAGAGAAAATAGTGCTTACCACACAGACCAAAAAGAACAGGAGAAATTAAAATCCTCTCAGCCTCGACACCCAACCTTTTGAAAAGTGCCCTGAAGCTTGGGTGAGATATAGATAAATAGAGAAAGTATTATAAAAAACTGGATGTTGGAACAAATCTGTTTTTCACCTGGTCCTAGGCATCAGTTAGCTTCATAGTGGCTACTTAATTTTAAATACCACCTTTCTTAGAGGCTTTTTAGATGGAAACCATACAACCATTTTCCTACAGAATATAAGATGTTTATATTTTGCTCTTTTTAAAGATTTTAATTTTAGCTAGGGGAACCTTCTGGTAATGCAAATGACGAACATAGCCTAGATAAGGTTTCTGGGGCGAAGTAAAAATTTGTCATTAAACTTTTTCCTTAGCATTTCAGGTGAAACAAATTGACTAACCATTACATAAGACAAACAAGCCCCTCCTTAAGCCTACAAATTTCCCTTAAAAAAAAAAACCAACACAGAAAATGAATGACTTCGTCAAGTTCCAATGTATGCAAATATAGCATATCTGAGCCTCTCCTAATGATGGAATTGCTGAGTCCTGTAGTCAACTTAATCACAGACTTACTGAATTACTTTTTTCCACAGATCTGTACCCCAGATTTGGTGGTGTTTCTGGCGTGTTCCAGTCAAAGGCTGAAAGAAAGGTTACTGAAGCGTGCTGAACAGCAAGGGAGACCTGATGATAACCTGAAAGCCACTCAAAGAAGACTAATGAATTTCAAGCAGAATGCCGTCCCATTGGTTAAATATTTCCAGGAAAAAGGGCTAATCATCACAGTAAGTCCTTTAGTATATATCTCTGAAAACTTAATTGTTCTTGTGGTTACACTTGGCTTCTTAGATCTTTTGCTTTAAGATAGGCCAGATGAGTCAAATTATGTTTTTGTTATATACCATGGTTACTGAAAGCTCAGAAATTATTTGCATGAAAGAGCTTGCTTTGAAACACTGGTTGCTATTCCAGTGCCAGCAGTTGTCATGTACTTTTGGATGGTTGTCCTGAGAGGGGAGGAAGGCAGAAAAAAATCACATTCTAACAGAAAGCATGTCTTGAGATGGATTAAATGAATACAGGTTCTTCAAGGAATAAATATATCTGCCTATTGATTGACTCCAGTAAATAAGTCCATAGATTATTTAATCATAGGTTAAATATGCCCTAGCTTGTGGTCTCCTACAAGCTTTAACATTTCAGATAGAATTTTTTATGACAATAGAATTGCAATGTAAATTGACCACTTGGATGTCATTAAGAATACTGATTTCTGCAGCATTTGGGGCAAGAGAAAGTATCTCAAAACACAGAACACACCAAAAGCTGCATTCATAAATAAAGTCAGAAGTACTTCATAGAAGTAGGACTAGCAAGTATTGCTGAAATATTTAAGTGCTTAATGATGACAAATTCAATGAGCAATTGACAACGGTTGCATTATTGATATGTTCTAAATTACAGACTGTGTTTGGTTGTAATAGTGCACAGAACTTAGTACCACATATGGTACCATGAAAGCACAGATGGCTTGCTTTGTTTCTTTTGATAGCCTAAATAACCCAGGTAGTTCACATTACTATGTTCTCTTCACGGTAAATGTGACTAATTCTATATGCTGGTCAGATTCATGAAGGGCCAAAGCACCTTTAATTGCAAAGTCATCTTATGATGTTGGTAACCTTAATAATGCATTCAACACCTTTCTGAATTTAAAAATTAAAATCACAGGAAATTATTACTTTGTTTTCTCTAGAGAGTATCTTTTTATGTTTGAGGGCTTTGATTGAATCTGTTTGGAAGGATAAGGACTGGAATTTTTGGAAGTTGTTCTTCATTATTGAGGAAGTGTGTATTTTGTGACATTTCTATAGCCTTTACAAGTGCTTCTCCTATAGAAAGGATGCTCAGCTCTTCAGGGAAAATGTGCCTTTGCAGATAAAGCATGTGAGGCATCTGGATAGAATTCCTTTTCTGTGATGAGACCTGTAAAACAGAGGATGCTTTTTATGTTGAGGTTTTGTGTTCTACTTTTTAGCTCTGTTTCTGTACAGTTCTAAATATAATTTAAATTGCAGTATTCACCTTAGCTATCTCTTTTCTTTTTAAATAAAGCAGATGTTTGTGATGGATATGGAAATGGTAACATAGCATGTGAACATTATATTACTGTCTCCTGCAGGACAAGGAAACAGAATATGCAGAAAACATTGACTTGGCAACATGCCAAAAAAGTCTTTAATATGAAAAAAATCTGTAATATTTGAATCTACTCCTTGGCTATATGGTTATCTACTCAAACTGTGTTAACATAATTTCATAGAGATCTAGAAATTACTGTAGATTTACATCAGTGTATAAGTGAAGAGAATTAGACTTTGGAAGGGAGAGTCTGTTGTTCACCTGCCATGAGAGCTGCTACAGTGCAGTTGTGTTTCCTTGTTGCAAAACTATGATATATTAGTAAAGCCAAGCCCTGAGAGTTAGACGCATTAATAATTTCATGGCCAGTGGATAAGAGGATCCCTTTCTGTAGATTCCATAGAATTTCATTGCATATGGAAGACATATTTTGCAGTTGCCTAGGACAACTAAGTTGGTGGGGGACAAATGAGCAAGAGGAGTAGCTGGGAAAGGGGTCATAAAAAGAGATTAAGCATGCGTACTCCAGAGCATGTAAGCAACTGAAAATTTCTACAAAAGGACATTATTTGAATCTACACGACCTTGAAACAGAGGAAACATACGCTAACTCCACGTAAAAGACTACATACTGCTAGAGCAAGTTATAAATTCTAAATTAGTGTTTCTAAAAAACAGTTATTATTTTGTCACCATTTGTTCCTTTTCTCAGTACTCAAATTATAGATCAGCATTATCTATGGAGTTTTGATATTCTTCTGACAACGTAATTTCTTTTAATAGGTTTATTTGTTGGAAATTCATTTGTCCAATGAGAAATCTGTTTCTGCCAGCTTCCTGTCCTATTCCTTTAAGCAAATATCAATGGGGATAACAGATGTTTCTTACTCCGAATGGCTTTGATCCCATTGTCTTCTTCACTGATGAACTTGAGGTTTCTTTTCATTTTGAAAAAAACCCCACAAATCATATAATTTTTCATAGCTTTCCAAGAGTGGAAAAAACAGTTTTCTTTGGAAGCCATAGGATCCAAGAACCACTGCAGTCTTTACCACCACCTTCTCCTGGTGGAAGCCTTGTATCTTGAAACTTGCCTTTACTAGTATGTATCTGTATAATAGACATGTAATATTAACACTTCTACCTACACTTGATGCACTTGTACATGCTATTTCCATACAGAAGGAGGGAGCAAGAAAGAAAATCACATTTATCCTGCTGATTATTACATTGAACCCGGAAAGCACTCAAATATTATGTGGATGAGAACAGCGTAAGAACTAGAATAACATGAAATAGAATTACAGTAGCCTAATTCCTAGAGGAGTGAATCCATAAGGCAAGGTCAGGCAAGGTCAATGTTGACCAGGAGGATAAAAAAAGATTTACATTTTTCTTAAATCCATACCCGCACCTTGTCACTGCTATTCAAAGCTGTAAACCTCAGAACATTTCTTCTAGCCAGCATCATGATCCTACTCAGGGAAAAGGAACGAAGCCATTTGTATATGGAGAGTTACAATTTTAGAACCACGACTCGAATTTTAAACGTCTACTTAAATACGTTGTTCTTCATCAATAAACAGACTAAAAGGCAAAAGAAAAATCAAATCTAACTAAATATGATTAATGAGCAGACATGATATGATTATAGTCTACTCTTAGACACTGTATGAGCAAGAAAAAAAAAAAAATCTAAATTCCCAAAGAACTCCTGCTCCAGCAGTTATTCCATACTGTTTTTAATGTATTTTGGTTAATAGAATTAAAAAAACCACCTTCTTCATTTCAGAGCTTACTGGTTTTAGGTTGCTTAGGTGTAATTCTTTCCTTTCATCTTTTTTTCCCCTTCTTCTTTGATAATTTTACACCCTACAGAGCTGTTTGCTGCTCTGTATGCCGTATGTTTTCAGTCTATACATGTCAGAGTCTGATCCTAGTTTCTGTTTTCAAGGAAAGAAGTGAGGGCCCAACTACAGAACTTCTAAGGAACAGGAAGATATAGCTGTGTCCCTTCTGAAAAACTCCTTCTTTGGAATAATGAAGTTGAAATATCCAAAATTTTGGATTGTTGTTCAAATTGAACAGAACTGTAAACTTCTTTATAATTAAGAAAGATAAGTAAATATCTGATATTTTAATGAAATTCTTTTTAGCAATCTTTCAGTAGGTCTAAAATCAAAACAACTTAAGTCAAATTTGATTTCAGAAAGTATCAAGACAATAGTAATAGATATCACAATATTGGACATGGAGTATTATAAATAGATGCATATGCTGGTGATTACTGTATCATTAACTTTAGAAATCTTACAGTATTATCTATTGCTTATCTAGACAATAACTAAGCCACGAATTAGTGTGGGGGGGGAAGATGTAAGATTAAATTATAAAGGGGAGAAAATGTAAATGCCTAGGGATCTGCAAGTACTCCAATGTTTAGCAGAGGACTTCGCTTCTGAATACAATTTAATCCATTCCTGTATCCTTCCTGCCATCTAACAAATATTAGAATATTATTATATTTGGTCTCAGGTGCTGACATGACAATTGGTATGTGTACACAGCTGTGCCCAGTAAACCAAGGCTACTACTGAGGTGTGGTCATGAGTAGAGAACTTCAAAATAAAAAGGTCTCTGCAACTTCTAGACAGTGCTTGCTGTTCATTGAAAAATATTTAGATCATTCGTATCATTCACCTATAAGAATCACTGTTATTTTGGCTACAGTACTCCTAGAGGTACAGTATGGTATCATTTCAATTTGTAACACTGATTTATAAGGTTTTCCCTCCTTTTTTTCTTTTTTTTTTTTTTAAATAGATAATAATAATGAAAAAGTAAGGCAAAGAAATTAAAACCCCCTAATCCCTATGTAACTAATGTGCTTTAAAGCTTTTAATGTGTTTGCTGTCCTTAGAGGAAGGTAGCTTGCCCTCAAAAAATATGCTGTGAGTTACAAATAATAAAAAGTTAATTATTCTCCCTACCCCCAGCACCCCAGCCTGGATAAACTGTGTTTCAGGAGAAAAGTGGTCTGTGTTAGCTGAAGTTCTGGTCCAGCAAATCTTTGTTGTCTGATGAGAATTTATTGTTAAAGGAGATTACTGTTAAAAATGCTTCTTAAGAATCAGCTGGAAAATTAAACTGCAAACTGGTTTATTGTTTTGTTAATTTAAAAGTACATTTCTCTTCTGGACATTATATTGATGTTTCATCATTGTTAGACCTGCTGCTGTGAACTACCTAGCTCTTAAGAACCATCAGATAAAGCTAAAGAAAATCACATTCACTGATCTTTGAATAAATTATTGCAATGTAAAATTATTCTAACTAGGAAACTTTTTCATTTATACCCCATCAGATGTAATTCATCCTGCTGCAGGGAAGTTTAAAGAACACACCAGTTCAGCACAGTAGACCATAATGGTAGTAGCACTTGTATCATAATGTCCCTAACTCTAAATCAGAAACAGAGCTTCTGCTCCCCAGAAAGCAGCCTCTTTGCTTACAAAAAAATAGGGTTTTCTCCACTCAGCTGACTTGGTTAATTTGTTCTCAGTTGTAGGGACGAGCTATGTTCTGGAGAGAGAGGAATGAGAATTCAGAGGATAGTAAACAGTGCCCACTTAATGAAAAATACCAGAGTTGTACATTTTTTTACTGCTGAATCAATGAGGAAAATGCAATAAAATATTATGGCTACTTATTTTTATAAAATTAAGCCATTGGTAGCAATCAGCCATATTCAGTAAAGTAAAAATTTTAACCATGCTATGGTTATTGCTGTTATGTTTTTATCAGAGGAAGAGATTATCAGAGGTGAGGAGGGCAAGATGATATGCAGGATTTTATCTTCAGATAATCTGTGTTTCAGAAACTAGTTATTTGTATCAAACCAGAACTAATTCTGGGAAGATGGTAGGATAGAGGAGAAGTTGGGTAGAAAGGAAAAGGCAATTAAACTTCAAGTAAGTCTCTACTCTGCCTTGTTCAGATGGATTTTAAGTCTCTGCTATTCTCACCCCAGTGATACCCATCAACCAGCTATTGATTATTTTGGAAAGGGTCTCTAAATCTCCGCTTTGTCTGGACTCTAATCTGGTATAGATATTGGTATAGTCATTGGAGAGGAGATCATTGGGTTACAAAAATCTTTCAGTCACAGTTGTTAAAGCCGTTCTCAGGGGGCTTAGCTGTTCTTTGTAGAACATATCCGTTGGTCTAGACAGAAAAAGAAATTTACAGAGCTCATCATTGTAGCAATGGAAGTTTCTTACTGGAGACAGGATTAAGCCCAGTCTGCCTTATTTGTAATAATTCTGTGTAGGCATAGTGCTTCAGTGTCAACCTTGTTATGTTAACAAGTCTATGTGTATAAAAAAAAAAGAGACTGGTTTTAGTGAGACAAAAATTCTAAACATTAAAAGAGGACTCTGGATCTTATTTAACCAGCCAGGATGGGAAAGCATCCTGTGGCATAAAATGCTGATTTCACTGATATCTTAATTGTCTCACTTGTCCTTTTAGGGAATTTACCATGCCTATGCAAGACATTAATATGACATTCAGATTAGTCAGAGAAGTAACGGGAACCCAGAAAAAGCAGCTGAAGCTGGAAATGGATTTTGAGCACAAATTTAGAAGTTAAATAGTTGCGGGTAAGGGAAATAGCTTATATAGCTGTCTACCCTCATTAGCATCAAACAAGCCTAATGGCTGTCAACTGTCACAGAAAAATTCCCCACGGAACTGCGTTATATAAGTTTTTCTCGTGATTTGGTTGAAAAAGGGATTTTCCGATAGCATTACATACTGGCATGAACTTTAGCTACAGGCTGTGGCTTATCAGTAGCTGATGAAAATATCAGTTATAATTCATTTCTAAAGTTTCTGTGCTATCGTATAGCTGTCCAACTTGAGGTTTTGGGTTAGGCTATTTATTTATTTATTTGAGTGCTGATTCTGAAGGACTTTCAATTACTTGTTACTCCTTTAGTTCTGGGCCCCTCCTTAGAGAAATGTGGGCCCTGCAGTCCTTCCAGCAACTCTTAAGGTCAATCCAGATTTTACCAATAGCAAACTGTTATGGAAAGGCATGATTTGAAGCTCCTCCCTGCTTCCAGGTCCTGATGGCAGCCACTGCCAGGCACATCTCCCAAACCAGCATCCAGCTCCAAAAATCTCCTCGTCAGAGGAGGAACGTGCATCTGGTTTGGCAGAACGCAGAATGACTAGCTGCTCTTGTTTTTAAGGTGGTGATACTTGCTCTCATCCATGCAGTTTTGCATTAAACAATCCTTAAAAATAAAATTAAAAAAATCCCACACCCCCTTCCCAGAAGTAATGCTAGGAATAGAGACTGTCAGCCACCACCTCCCCCGTCTGCTCTCACTTCTGTGCTGCAGGCTGAGGCTCTCATTTACATGCCATCTGATGCCTTGCATCTTGCATTTCTGGCTGCAAAGTGATATAAACTCGGCAGGAATGGTTTCACTCGAATCTAGCCTGTCTGTTTCTGAGCATAGCCTTTCTCCCCACAAGTCATAGATGTGGATTTCAACTTGCTTTGCTTTGTTTTGTAGAGGGTACTGAACTGAGATTTCCCATTGATTGGCCCAATGCCACCAATGTATTTTGAAATGCCTCTCAGTTTTAAAAATGCAGCAGTCAGGAGAACAGGCTTGTAGGAACATGTTAGATGTGCTTTTAACATGACTACTACACTGGCTTCTCAGGGTACTTCTGGTTTCTTGGGCATGACCAAGTAAGGGTGCAAAGAGGAACCCAGATAGCTTTGAATGTTAACTGGAGCAAAACTTCAATGTTTTAGGAACTTTTCAAATCAAACGAGGAATGTAGGCAGCTATTTGTGGGACAAGGAATGTAGGCAGCTATTTGTGGGAACCTCAAGACTGGAGGTTTTGTTTGAGATTCATGAGCCTTCCTCTCTTTTGCTGTACGGTTCCTAAATCTTTATCTGGCTCCATGCATGTATATGCTTATATAATAATGGGAAACATTTCTATACAGGGAAAATCAGATGTGAGATGGGAAATAATTACTATCACTTTTTCATTTTTTGCTGATTCAGAGCAATCAAAGGTAAGTTGAAGTCTAGAAACTAACCAGATCTCTGCAGACACAGAAAGTCAGCTCGCTGTCATTGCAAATTAAGGGTCTCTGTATCTCTCCCATGTTTAAAAGCTGTTTTGCAGAAAAAATGGGATATGAGAAAGAACCTAGAACTGTTTCCTGTGGAACTACTGAACTAGAGAAGGTTTATGCATGCTCTCATCACTGCTACATTTTACACTGTGTCTCAGCATCATTTATGTGTTACTGCTTTGTGAGATATTTTAAAGAACATACAATAGAAGGTATATAAATTAAATTTATGTAGAAATGTGCTAAAAAAACCTGTTTGTAAATACATACACATTTTATATGGGGAAAGATAGATGAGTAATTTGTGCATATGTGGAAGCGTGTGCACCGTATACACTTTCCAAACTTCAAAATATTTTCAGTCTCTGATTGTATGATTTATGTCAACAAGTTAAGTATATCAGAAATACTAATGTCTGCCAGAGAATGACCAAGCTTGGAAGCTTGCCGTCTGTGCATACATGCAAGCGTGCAGAGAAACCTTGAGGGTGGAAATTCTTCACTGAGGTGAATAGCACTGGGGCAACACTATGTTCTTTTTTACCTTTGGAAGCGTGATGATTTAAATAAATACCAGCTTTTTGAAATCTGCCCTGCCTGCTGTACCCCCAGTAGTTCGAATGAGTAAGTAGAGCTTGAAAAAAGAAATAAACATTGACAAGTCTGGCTATAGAACTAGCCATTGATGAATGCATGGGCCAAGCTGATTTATGAACTCCAGAAAGAGAGAGGGAATGCTGTTTCTGGCAGCCATACTATCCCAGATTTATCCATTTTTGGCCCTGTGAAAGCTGATACATGTTTAAAATTAACAGAGCTTTTTTTACAGATCTGAAACTAAAGCTGAGATAAGTAATTAAGCCAAGTTATCATGCAGAGAAATGAACTGTTAAAGATATTTAAAATAACGTGCCCTACATATTCTTCAAGTTACTTTAAACAGTTCATCCTAAGGTAATTAAGCTGTGTCCTTTGGGTGAATATTAGCTCCTAATTGCCTTTTTGTAGTTAAAGTGAGGCTTAAAGATTAATTTTTCTTCTTTAGAGGAAAGAAATCATCTTGGAAAAAATACCTCATTTCTGGGAAGTCCTTTTATGTTGAATCAGGAATAGTTGGCATCCATAAGCAAACTTTCCTATCCTAAATGACACCTGAGTTTGTGAACATCCAGCGGAAGAACCAAAACTGCATTACAACCACGATTTGCTGTAAACATTAAAAATGGCACTTTCTTACCAAAAGTTCCGCTAGTGATTTGCAGCTCTGATTACCACTGATGGATCTTCCCTGTGAAAAGTTTATAGTCACTGACTTCCTGATTTTATGGCAAAACCATTTTGCTGCCATTTGATGGAAAAACTTTGGATATCAACTCATGCAAGTTTCTACATCAGTAAAATCAGAATGGTCTTTCAGCTCTCACACTGCTATTAAAATGTTACTATGTCTGGTGGCTTGTTCCCTACAGCTTCAGTATTCAACATCATTATTTCCTGAATCTTAAGTTTGTGTCATTAGCTACTGTTAAACATTTCTATTTTCTTATGCACATGGCAACCGGATGTTTGTTCTGATATCAACCATACTCAACTTTGATTGAAATGGGTGAAAAGAGACTGAGTGGACTGGCCTCTAGTCATACAACCCAGTATCATCCTGCAATTATTTGAGCATTTGCTGCTGTTCTTCCTTTCCTGTAGATGTACTGCATGAAAGAGAGGGGAGATATAAAAGATTACACTTTCTTATTTTTTTAATGCATTATAAATTTATTCACATTTGTGAACACTCAGAAAATTTTATGATGGAAGCCATTTAAATGTCAAAATAGAGAAGAGATGCTCAGACTGTCAGCAGAAAGTCTGATGCAGTTACTCTTCTGGACCTATTCTGGCATTTTTCTCTAGTGTTCTGGAGTCTTATTTCAGCATTTAGGCTCAGCAAGACAGGGTTAGATGTAGCTACAGTGTTGGTGGAGATCTGAGACAGCTGAAGAGCTAGTCATCCGTTGCATGACTCAGGGAACACACCATACTATACAGTACTAAAGTGAGAACTATAGCTTTTCCCTAATACATTTTCCCCTTTGCAGAATATCCTTTTGAATATTTCAATTGCTTCAGAATCAGGAAACACTGCTATTGTGTTAACTCAGCACTTCACTAAATATACCCTTGCTTCTTAAATTCACTGATACTTACACATAGGGTAGCCACTAGTACAGCTCTTTTGTTCCTTCTAACTGTGGTACATCATTTAGTGTTAGAACAAACATCTGTGCACAGTGTTGCCTTGTATCATGTAGATGTAACGTAAAATTATTGTCAAAGACTCTCTTGTGAATCCTCTGCAGTTTGTCTTTGCTATACCTGAGCATGTTTCCTTTATCCTCTTGCACAGTTATCATCCTTCCTACTCCCAAGGTTAGCATTTATACCTTTCATTCTGAGAGAGGACTTCAGTTTGTTTCCTTAATGGCCAATGAATATAATTATCTGTTCACTTTGTTGTCACATCACATTCTGCAATTCAGTAGTCTACTTAAATAATAAAACTGGACAAGAAGCCTCACAGGACATGACTATAACAATTATCATTGTAATTGTTCAAACATTGGTTTTAGGCAAATCTTAACGTTTTTTCATTGTGTCCACTGGATTTCTCCTCCTATCTTTAACCAGAATGTCAAATTGAAGCTTCACATTCTCATTTTCAATATCATACTTCAAAATTATCAGCTCTGTCTAGAAGATCTTGTCTTTTCTTGCATTTTACCATCCATTGTGTTTTGGTAATAATATAGTTTTTGTAATGCTGAGGTCATCTCCCTCTCCTACCACTGCAAGATGCCAATTAGACAATTCAAAAATACACTTTTCACTAGTTTCATACTGTGTCCTGCCTTCTGTGTGGTTTTGGTCTGCTCTACTGAAAAGAACAGACTTCTGTATAAATGCAGAATCCTTACTAAAAGGGAACCTGGAATGTGGGCAATAGTTTTTAGTCAAGTTGCTTATTAAATTTACCAGTCCTTCATACAATGAAAAAAAATAATCCAGTAATCCTCTTTGTATCTGCACCTTATTGAAAGGATTTCACTATATAGATTCTACACAATACAGATCCACATAAACCCAAGACAGCTCATTTCTGTTTCTTTTACAAGAACATTGTCTCTGCTGTCCTTCAGGCTACGTATGTCGCCTCTGTCTGCTGTGATGGCCATTAAAGATTTTGTGGGTACTTTAGCTTTCATTTCTGACCCTGTTCACGGGGTGCGAGACACAAATGAGCTGAATTCCAGTACTGTGAACAGAGGCTTTTCTTCATTTATGCAATTCATGTTCTCTCATATCTCTTGAACTTTAGAAAGAGGGTCAGGAGCCATGTGAATTCTGAAATGAGTTTGGTTTTAAGAACTATTCATTATACCCTTGAACTACAGCCAAGAGACCACTCCTCAGAAAAATCACTAAATGTACTAGAGCAAGCGTAATGCAGAATAAGTTAAACATATCTGGATATTCTCTCATAGGTTAGGTCAGGACTCGGTAACAGAAATCACATCAGTCTTTCTTGGAAAGATGTTACTACTAAACCCCTTAGCTTATCAACCGGTTACATTGGAGAGAACCTTCAACAGAATTTACTTGATAGCTTCTTGTTAAGGCCTCACAACAATTTGTTATAACCCCATTCTGATAACATACCATGTAAATATTAAAGGTTACAGTTGTTCTTTTTACATTCAGCAAAGTTCAAACAAAATTGCAAAATTCCTTTTTTTTTTCCAGATGAATTGCACAAGCATGGTGAACTTTGCTGATTAAAAAAAAAAAAAAAAAATCCCAGAGAAAAGATTTAATAGAAAATGACTGACATTTGAGGCATGAAACAAGACCTAAATCTAACCTTTTTCAAGCGCATGATTTGGCTTGGGGATGAAAAAAGAAAAGCAAAAAGTCTTACGCAGGGATAGAAGCTTGCAATAATTTATTCACTGGAGCAAACATGGGACATAAGTATGTAGACACTCTCTACCTCAGTGACTATTTGTATTTACAAAAGTTGTACAGCTCTGAGAGAAGGGTATGTAAGAAACCTTCTGCAAATTAAGTCACAGGCGAGTACCCAGGATCTTCATTACATGAGGTAAGAGAGTGTTGAGTTCACATCAGGGAATCAGTTAAAAATTAGCTGGTGTGCAAAACCAATTGCTTGCAGAGCCAGCATACATAAATGGGCTCTCTGTAGGCTCTCGCTTTCCACACTGGAGGAAGGAGGAAGTCGGCAACATCCTAAAACCCAATAGAGGGCTTTTAATGGAAATGAGATCTAGTTTGTTCAGTGTAGACTGGTCCACGTCAACTTTTGTTGGATGGTGTATTTGTATTTCATCAGTTCCCCTACTCCCTTGGCATAATTTTAATACAGAGTAAGCTTTACAAATAATTAGATTCTGCCTCTAAAGTATTTTTCTTTTTTGACAGTGTAGACTACTCTTAAAACTAATAGAATAAAATAAGAGATTACAGTTTTCTGGAAGTTCAAACAGTGACTTCAAGAAGTTTCTGGGACTATAGTCCTAGCTAAAGGAAATTTTTGTTTCCTCCTTAGCAACAATAACTGTATGGAATGCAGTCATAGTTTCAACTAAAGATTTTGAAAACTAGTTTTAAGAACTAGCATATCTGAACTGTGTTGAAAATTCTGCACATCTTGTTTTTGTTCTTTTAATTATCACAAGTCCACTTTTAGAGTGAGCCTAAGTGTTGATACTTCCTGCTTAACATTTATCATGCCTGTTGGAGAAGACTGTCCCTTAGAATGAAAAAAAAAAAAAAATTACCCTTGATATAATACTCCATAACAGTTAGAAGATCTAGTAAGATTTATGAGATACAAAAGGAGGGAACTGGAATGGTATTAATGATTAGTAATGAGGATATGCTTGGTGAAACCTGCCAACTGAATTTGACTGTCCGCACAGTGCATTGCCTGAAAACTGGGTTAATGTAACACGGTCATGCTTAAGATCATCTGAAATTATTTTTTGTTTAAGAAGATTTTTACTGTCAGATTATCCAAGTTATCTTATTTAGAATGAAAACAAAAAAGTTAGATATAAAGGAATTTTAAAACACTTTGTTTTCTGCCTCACTACAGCTTAAACCACGTGAAAAGAGAGTGGGAACCTAGAATCCCACCCAATCCCTTTTGTAAGCCAAAAAAAAAAAAAGAAAAGGAATGTATTCACACTGTCATTTTTTCCACTTTAAGTAATTTCACTGTAAAGGTAACAAATCTAATTAAACAAATGATATTCAAGAAAATAAAGAATCTTAAAAAGAAAAACAATGCAGCAAAAGATATCTTTACGCCTAGTATCAAACAAATTGAAACTAACCATCACAAAACCTGATAATAAACTTGTTCTATCCTTATAAATTACATCTTAACACTTCCTTCATTTACTGAATGTATTAAACATAAAGACTACATTGCTTATACCGATTCACATTGCAACTTTTCGGAGTATCTTGACCAATACGAATTATAGATAATTTTAGAATTTGTTATATATACTTAATTTCTTGTATTTTTGTCTTAGAAGCATGCAAGAGTATCTGTTTACACTTTGAGTTGCTTTTAACAGTGCTTCCATAAACTTATACTGAATTCATTTTTAATTGCTAACATAAACATGCATTAATTCTTAGTTATAATTGCATAGCTGTTCCTTAACTGTTTAGAAGCAGAAAATACAATCAAATCTGTGTTTTATCTTAAAGCCTATCCTAAATCTAAACCAAACATGTTTTCTAGGGTCCATAAGTGTGTGACAGCCTATGCCATTCACTGTCTGGATAACATGAATAGTTTTAATAACCATTTTATCAATAGTAACATTTTAATAATAAGAGAAAGGCAAACCTAAGTGAAATAGTCATTATATTAAGATAAATAGAAAACAGTGGATAATTGGTAAATGTTCTAAATAGCTACTAGTCACCATTTGAGTTCTAGTCAGTAGTACAATACTGGTGAAGGGTGAAAGAAAGAGGGACACCTTCTGCACACTCTGACCTGACATATTACAAAAGCTGACACTTTGAGAACACTTGATTTTGGAATTTGCTATCCATGTTTTGCTAGTATCCCAGTAGAAATTAATATCACTGTACAGCTGTAAGATTGAGATTATTCTGCTTAAATAATCAAGGGTTGAAACAGTCCAAACCCCCCTCCAATCCCCCATACTAACACAAGCCAGCGAATGGAATGGTAGAAGCTTCACAGATATTTGTCTGCCGTTTCACAAGATGACATTGAAAACAAGCATAGTGTGAGAAACACCATGATGTAGTCTCATCCAGAAAAATGTAGAAATGGTGAAGGAGCTGTGGTGATGGGAAATACTAGCCAGAAGCTACTTTAATACAAAGAAAACCCCCAGTTATAAAACAATTACTGTTTAGAAACGGTGAAGTAGTTGATTCTCCTTTAGTATATCAAAAGTTCTAACTTCTGTGCAAATTGAAACAATGGTCATTTATAGCAGTTTTTATAGATTATGTTGTACAAATAATAGAGGTCATTTGGCTTACTTTTGCAATAAATTATTACTATCTCATACTATCTAATACTATGGTATTAGACCTCAAGTGTTAGAGTTGGAGGTATTCTGTGATTCACTTAGCTCAAACGAGCAGGTAGTGGACAGACAAAGGTAAAGTTATGAAATTATATTAAAAGAAAGATTGCGGAAGCTTCATTTGATCCTTCTTAGTTTTTTGGGTTTTTCTTTCATCTTTATCTTGTAACATACGCTATTGTCGCATTACATGCCTTGCTTGACAATATCCCTGTCTCTTCTTGGACTTCATTTCTCTAGTCAGGGTAAGTGAGCTGCTCTAGTTTTCTGATTTGTACTTTCTATTTCCTTGATCAATATAATGGCCGTTTTCTGTACTACACATCCCTTGGACATTTCTCCTGTTCTTTTTTTTTTTTTTTTTTTTTTTTATACCCCTTTTTTTAAAAAGGATCCTTTAATAAAAGCATCCAATGTCCTTTTTTAAAAAAAAAAACAACTCCCTCGGGCTTCTAATTCCCGCTGGCTATTTCCTCAATTCTTTTATGGGCATTTCTCCTTTTTTTTTTTTTTTTTTTTTTTTTGATAAACCCATTATATTATTTAGTGCTTCCCTAAATTTATGCTTCATTTAATAACATCTGGGTAGCAATATTGTTAAAAGCTTTTGAAAAGTTAAATAAATTATGTCAATCAGGTCCACTTCGTCCACTTTTTTGTTATGATATTTTAAAAATGCTTTCAGCCTACATAATCATGTGGTATTTTGTCCTATATTTGTTTCAAAAAAATACGTGCTAGATGCAAGAATGTCATATTCCATGATGACTAAAGCAATAGTTTCTGTCAGTATCTCCTTAGCTTGCCAGGTTTCATTTATACATGAAATAATCTCCTTTGTGCTCTGAAACAACATGCTCCAATAATTTTGACAGCTAAACAGAACTTTCTGGTACAGAAATTAAAATAGCAGTGCACTCACTTCTTGCTGCAGGAAACAAATTCATGTCCTTCCTGAGGCAGTGCAATTGGAGGTTGGTTTTATGGGCTCATCCTGAACTTAAACTGACATTTACTGAATATTATCCCAAGTTCAGTATGAGTCATGCTTCTAGAGATAAATAATTTATTTCATCAAAATTTAGCACTCTTCAGCTCAAGATGACCAAGGGAGGGCTCATTATGAAGGTTTCCAATGCCATTTACAGAGTTATTTAATATAGAGACCACCACTGGAAACACTGAGTTAGAATTTATTTAAATACATAGGAACTGTTTAGCTGGGAAGTAAAATTTATTTTTCTCTTCCAAGAAAAACAGAAAAGCTAATAATTTTCAAATTATCTAGTTTTTACAGTCTGAAATTCCACTTCGTGTAACTACAGCTATTGCAAATGAGATGATCTATATTGCTAAGGCCTTAGACACCTACAAATGTCAAAGTATTTCCTGAATTAAATGCAAATTTGGCATATAAAAACCCCACAGCAGCTAATTTTCAGGCCTATGGTATCCCCTATGCTTGTTCTTGCATCTGAGTCATTAGTTCTTGAGCTTTATTAACTAGTTAAATATGCAGTTGAAATTAATGCAGGACATTTCTTGTTAGCTTTCAGTTGGTAGCATTCTTTGTTAGAAAATTGTGATGATACATAGGCAAGAATAATATTTTTGGTACTAGTTACTATGACATCATCTAATGGTAAAAGGTCAGACTGCAATGTATTAGCATTTTTCATTCAGAATTTCTGCCACCAAAGCCAAGGGGACAAATGCTATTGATCTTGAGAGGGAAATATTTGGTGTATTTGGCAGCAGTATCAATTCTTTTAATTGAAGCGAAGTGCAAACTATCACTGGAAGAAAATAGTATTTGTAAAAAGAAATGTCTCTTATTTCTGAATAATTTCTAAAATTTGTCTTAGTTGCCTTCTTTGAATTACAGTTGTTGCTTGTATGAACCTTTTCTGGGAAACCGGTCTTGCTGTATATTTATTTGGAGTGCTCATCTGCAATCTGTACATGCTGTGAAAGCTGATGCTTGAAAAAACATTGGTTTTGTTTTAAACAAAAGGGACAGTGACACAGGAGCTCCAGGAACACTATAGGCAGGGGAAAACATAACATTTTTAAGCTTCATTCAGGAAAAATCTCTCCACACACAAACATATTTGTTAATGCCTTGTAGCTTTAGGGCTCATTCTCTCTGAGAAGTACTCAATATTAAAAATTAAAGGTACTGAGGAAAGCATTTATTTGAACATATTAGTAATCAGAGCTGTTTCACTGAACTGAGTGCTCTGGGAATGGGAGCCTTCCAGTACCCCTCTCATGCAGTACTGGAGGAGATAGGGGAATTACACCGTAGCAACTTAACTAGTTTATTCCCAAAGAGTCTCTTGGTTTATATGAAATAGGGTGAGCTCCCAGGAACTTCTGAAGAATGAGGACATATCCAAGACCCATTGGAAGTCTTCCTATATAAAGATGGAAGAAAAACTGCTGGAGGACAAGCGTTACTGTTCTGGAATGAAAAAACAAAGGTGTTTGGGGAAGAGTCAAGTGATTCTAGATCTTCCTGTAATGTCACTGAGCTGTATACAGCAAACTGACAACTACAGCTGTTACTGACTCAGCCTCATGCAACTTGCTTGTACTGCTCTGCCCTTTGTCTAGGTTTCAAAATACTGAATTTTACATTAATGCTTCGTAATTTGCAGCATCACTGTGAGCTTCAGTAATGTAAGAGGAAAGAAAGGCTATTGCAAGCTGAGACACAGAGGGCTGCTAAAGCTGTATGAGGATTTGGACAGCATCCAATCATGTCTGACTCTTTGTAATCGATAATGCCTTTCCCCCTCCTTTAGGGTTAGGTGCATTAAAGTGAAAATCAAGCAATTTATTCTAGACCCAGTGGAGGTGAGAGTAAGATGATCTCTCCCTCAGGCTGAATGTTTTCCTGGGTTCTACAGGAACAGAGTAACAAATAAATCATGGAGCATCTCCTAACTTAGATTGTAATTCAGTTTTCCATTCACGCTCTTCAGTAGCGATCTGTCTTGCTGCTTGATCCCACTGTTCTGTTTCTTTGTAATACCATTTGCCTCTTTAAAGGCAATTTCCTTTAAAAAGTAAATACATAATGAAAATTGCTCCAACAATGGAATGCATGATTTTTAAAATTAAAAAAAGCGTTTGTGCTTTCAAGGTAGGACTCTATATGTGCTTGTGCTAAAGCATCTCTTTGTTTTTAATTAATCTTCAAAAATAATTAATGTAGTTGACCGTTTTAGAAGCTGCTGAATATATGTAATACATGTCAAGGTGCAAGTTTTCAATAATTTGCACAGTAAATATGTATAGAGAGTTTATGTTGAGATGCTGGCTGTATTTATAGCTTGAAAAGTTACTTCTGGAAGTCAACAAGTCAGATAACACAGAACAAACACACAGAAATTACGTCCCTTAAATACTGTGTGAACTAAGGCATATGCTGCCTAATTCAGTTCTGATGGCTGATGATAACTTCAGAGAGAAATAGAATATTTATTGTAGGGGCCATAGTAGCGTAGAGAAACGGCTGAAACATTTTGAATTGATTATTACTGACTATGTTAAACTGACTTCAGCTTTAAAAAGTTGAAGAGATACAAATATAGTGGAGCATAAAGCCTATTGGAGGCTCAGAGCCCCTCTGAGGAAATGGAAAACACGATGCAAAAATTATTTCAGAAATAATAGAGCAATATATTTGCTTTTCACATGATAGTCACCAGCCATCCAGATGAATATCCTTAGTGGGAAAAAAATTAACCAGCCAGTGCTCTTATATATCTGCTCAGGCAGAAAGGCTTTGCGTCTAAGTGTTACAAAAAGTATGTACGTTCCAAAACCACTCTGTGGCACCACTCTCTGCCTCCATCCGCTTCCCTACCAAACAAGTAATTGCTTTCCCCCCAGTTCGTTAATTTTCTAGCTACCACACCACCAAACTATTGAATGCTCCCCTCACCCCCAGTCAAATCTAGCTTTCCTCCAATTTGCCTACTTTCTGCTCTACAAGGGCCCGTAATTGCACGGTGTCTTTCCCATCAACTCTCACCACCACATTGCCCGAGGCGCTCGTTTTTAGCAGCTGAAAACTGATGTAAGCCAGGGTGTTGCTCAGTATGATCACAGCATAAAGGTAGGACTTCTTTCTCTTTCTGCCTGTCAAAAGCTATTACTCCACATAAACTTACAAAGACAGGCTATTACTTCTGCTTACTGTTAATTGTTTCTTCAGGTAAGACATACCATTTACTTGGTGTCATACTGTTCCATATTACAAGTATGGATGCTGGCTTAACAGCGTTTCACTGTGAAGGGAATTAAACTGCCAGAACATCTCCACACTTTTGTGCCATGGCACTAAGTTCTTGAGTTCAGCAAGAAATAACAGAAAATCACTTTAAGGACAAAAAAACCCCAATGCCTCTTTTTTGTAGTAATCGCATTATGTACTGCCAAATTAATAGAAAAGGGAGATGGTCAGCAATTGAACTCCAAGTGTCCCAAGATATCCTCTTATATACTAAACTGGAAACAGGCCAGACTCTGACATAATTTTTGTGTTTCATGTCAGCTGTAACAAAATCCAAAAATCTATTCAGGGTCCATCTCTTTGTTTCTAGAGGAGCAGAGCAGGTTTGATCTGTCTGTGTGTGAATGTGCATATTTATATTTTCACATTTTGTGGCAGTTACATTAGCTGATAGTTTCCATTATAATGGTCTATTTACTCTTTTTGAGGGTCATTTCAGTTCTCATTGATGTTACCTGAAGGTGTTATTTGAATTTGATGGTTTAATTTTAATTTTTTCTAGCCATACTAGATTCTGCCTATGCACCTAATATGCTCAAAAATAACCTAGTTAGTGGCTTCAAATTGCACCTATTTTGGGTGAAGGAGTTTGGGATATCCAGAAGCGAGCAGCAGCTCCTACAGAACTGTCAGCTCCACTCAGGACTGGTGAACGTTCACCCTCATGCTTGTTTACAAGTAGCACTTGCAGCAACAGACACTCGGATGATAAGTGGAACTTGAGAAATTCTAGTACTAGTAGAAGCAGGGGGACTCTGCCATGATTTATGAATCCTCTGTGGAACTCCTGTGGTAAAAAATAAGGGGTTAAGTGGTTTATTTTAGATAACCCACAGTATTCCTCAGGATTTTAATAATGGTGCTAAAATCTCCAATTCAGTTTCTTTTCTAAATTTCTGTCTGATACCAATATATGACCTCTGCTAATTGCATAATTTTTTATAAATCACTGGTGAGCTCTGATGTAATTTCAGTTGTCGTTTTTCTTTTCTACGTGATACAATATCATATAAAAAGTTAATCTGAGATTTTGGAGGATTTTATATAAAAAATAGAAAATACTAAAACTAGAGAAAGGATTATCGAGAAATATCTTAAGTATCTTTCCCCTATGTCCCCTTCCCCATATTTTGTGGTTTGTTGAAGGTTTTTTGTTTGTGATATCATTAAAAGTACTTAATAATAAGGGAAACATTCACTGAGGTCCCAGTCTGCACGTTCCAGCTTCATTCCTCAGTTCCTCTGCTTATTACTTTTCCTATACAAGGCTTCAGCTCTTTTTTCCTGTCCACCCTTCCCTATGGTTATTATTCTACCTTTTATATTTTTCCTCACATATTTCTTCACTGTTTTCCCATTTGCTGATTTTTTTTTTCATTTGCTTTTTCTACAGTTCTCTAGAAGTAACTGCACAAGTCAATTAGCTTGTAATTATTATGAAAAGCAAACTAGGGATGGAACAGCAACAATAAAGGGATTTCTGTGTGGGTGTCTGAAGATCATAAAGCAGCACCTATACACTCAAGTGTATCTCTCATTTCACCTTTTGGTATTACCAAGGTGTGAGAACCCGACAGGGTAAAATAAAACAGAACTAGTCCTTATTTGTTTTCACTTCTTCAAGAACAACCCCCTGCCTAAACTAGTCTGAAAAAAATAGTGAGTTCTTCTTGTCACAGTTGTAGCCACTGCCACCTGAAAATCATTATAACTTGCTCAATCTTTTGAATCTCTTTATGTTACTAGCTAAACGATTGTCACCTTTTCAACCAAAATATACTAGTACTTCAAGGGCAGTGGTACAATCTGATTTGTAAGCTAGGTATTTTTAAAAAACATTAGGGTACAACAGGGTAACTGTGATACAAGAAGCCATGTCCTCTCTTTTTGTGACTTACCCTCCTTTTTCTTTTAGTTAAAAAGAAATTATTCCTCTGTTGCAGGTGATAATGCATGGATGATTTGTCCGCTTCCTAAACAATGATTGTGTTTCACTTCCATCTATAGCAGTGACAGCTATGGCTATGTAGAGCATTTTTTAGACTGCAGACTTTCCTGAATTCATTCCTCTTTGAATATAAATGTATTACTACTTTACTTTTTAGGAACAATCTTTAAATAGGGAATCCATTGCCAATTATGATTAATTAAGAATCTGGCATCAGAACAAATGGTGCTATTTCTTTCAATTCTCACTTGCTCTTCATCCTTTTATCTTACAATTTTGTCTACCGGATGTAATAACTTCTAACATGTCTCTTACCCATGGAAAGGTACAGGAAACAGATTGATTTTTCAGCCTTCTCTGCTCTCAGCCCTAATTCTTCCTTTATTACACATGGTAATCAAGTAATCATTCTCATAACCGATTCGGAAATCCCTCCAGTTTATCAGCTGTGGATACTGGGAATGCACTGAGCATTCAGGAGCTATCACCCCTCCACCAAACACTACGATGTTACATTGTCACTTGTCTTAGATTCAGCATTCCTGTTCACACATATAATTAGACCCTCTGACTAAGCAGCACAGCCCAACTCCTGTTCACTTAATTATTCACTATAAATCTCCCTTCAGAAGTTGCTTTGTCTGAGAAAAAAAAAAACCAATCCTATTTACACGTCTGGAGGTCTGATAGCTTATTTTCCACAGCCAAAGATCAGTGAAACACCACAGAAAAGTCCAGAGCTGAGGATGTGACTTAAAAGAACAACTCAAAGCAGCGCTGGTTTATCTCCTGACCAGCACTGACTGCAATGGTTCAGAGGCTTCACACTCTGTACTCACTCCTGCTCTTGAAGACCAGTGACAATTAACCAAGGCACAACCAAGAGGTCAAAAGAGCACATATGCAGCAAGTGGGTCCAATAATCGAATCACCTGTACCTTTAATGTACAATATTTTAGGCATTTCAAGTGACATAATATATGTTTCAATGACTGAGAAAAGACTCAGACATCTATGAATTGCAGTTATTGTTTGAGTCTTTGCCTATAAAGAGAGCAAATAGAGCATTCGTCATCCAATTCCTGTAATTCTATTTGATTTTGAGGTGGATGGGACCATTGCCATAGAGCAATTAGCCCAATGTTGTTATTTTAATTTGGACACAGTTTATTTTCTTTTCATTGACATCCATCATGCTCTAAAATAGAGGATATTTTCATCCACTGTTGCAAATACTATTTAACTACACCTATTTGCTTGGGTATTTTTAATCCTTTCGCTACTTCTGACTTTATTTCAAAGTGCACGAACAAGAGGTCCCTGCAAGCCTGCTGCAACCAGATTTCTTTCTAGTTTTCCTGTACTCCAATTTGAAAGGCGGTTATGAGGTCCCCATGTTTTGGGGCTGTAATTTTGGATAAGCCACCTGCAAGGACCAAGAGTGTCATTGGAGGTGAATCAGTCTGTAATGGGCAGTGCCAGGCTGAGTGACTTCAGCCTCACCCAAAATTCTAGTTAACTGAAATTTCCTTGATGCTTCCCCCCAGTAGGTGTGAGGAAAGAGCTGTGCACTTTTTTCTTTAACTAAATATGTGATATTACCAAACCTGCATTTCTCATCATCGACCAGTGAGATTCACAATGTTCAACAACTCAGACAATTTTTCTGTGAAGCTTCTTCTATTGGTTAGGATTTGTTGGGTGCTTATTTAGAAACACTAACCATTTTCTGAGAGCAGCAAGTACAACCTCCTTTCCCTAGAAAAAATATTTACAAGGCAGAAGATCTAGAAAATATTTTCCATCATTTTTATATATAAAACTCCACCAGCATCAAATTGTCCAAATCAACAGTGTTCACGTGAAGCTGGAATAAACTACAGTGTGTGGGTGTGGTAAATTCACATCCTCCCAAATGATGCTGTATTACCTCTTACTCCCACAGAAACACCATTATTGAACTGACTAAACAGAGAGAGGGTAGAAAAAGCCTCTCCTGCTTTTGTTCATCACAGGGACATAAATCTTGGAGGCAGGACCACTCATAGAAGTGATGTGGAGATTGCTGCCCCACAGCTTCTGCATGTATGTGCTGGGCAGGGGAAGGATTTGATGAGATTCTTACCAAATACAACCCCCAAATGTACTTCAGAAAGGTTTGTGAGACCTTTCTTGGGTCTGAGATTTAGGCTGGTTTCTTGAAGTAATGTGACTCCTGTCTGCTGAGGTCCTCCCCAGCACAACAGAGACAGTGAACTACAAAACCCCTGTTAGTGTCTCATTGAAGGAAACCCTGTAGAGTGGGTTCAGACCTCAGACCCCGCTGAAGTCACAGGGAAGAGATACTTTGCTTCTTCCTGCATCACCGGTAAAGATCATATCAATTCGGATAACAGTACAATTAATGTGTCTTGTGTATTGCAAATGCTTTCAGTGGCATGTTTAATAAAATTATATTTCTATAAAACGTAGGCCTTGACTATAATTAAACTGAGACATCCATATAGATACCAGTAGATAATTTAGTTGCAGGGAAGTGTGTTTTGAAGCAAATAGGGATTTGTTTTCAGTAAGGAAAGCAACCTATTGATTTAGACATGTTCTGCTAAAAATACAAGTTTTACTGCTGTTTGTTCTTTGTGAATAGTTGTTTGAGTACCTTTTATGTTTTATTCAAGCCTCCAATCATTATCAAAGGATTTCATTTTAAAATGTTTAGCAATTCAATGAAGTACAGAACTCATTCGGTTACTTGGTTTCTTTCAAAAATGTTTTCTCTATGAAAGCTACCTTGCCTTCCCGTGGCTCAGGGTATTACAGTTCTCATTTTCTGAGGGGAAAACTGAGTCTACGTGCAAGCTTCAAATAATTGGTTTTCTTTGGGTGACAATATAGGCTTTCATTACAAAGACCAGATTTTTCAGAGTACTGAAGCACAGCTGGTGTTCTTTGAATGGGGGAAGTTGATGTTTCAAATTCTTGGAACCTTCAGAACGTTTTGAGATTGATCATATGTTTTTTCATGGTAAACTGGATTATTCAGAGGAATGCTACTAATGAGAAAGCAAGCCTGCCATCTCTCCAAGAGTGGTGTGACCTACACAGTAATGATCAGACACAACCTGATTACAATTTGCTGGTTTTTATGCACACACATACCCACAAATATCATATTATATGGTATGTCTTCCCTGGCATATCTAATGAAACGCGTACATTTTTTGCTGAGAAGTGACAGAAGAAAAACATATCCCCACACTTCCTTGGAGACAGAGCAGTGCAGAAGAATTCACAGAACTCGGTATTTTTTTCTTATCAACAAGGAAATTCCAAAGCTGCTCTTGGCACTTGGTAATAAATTGCCCAACAGTAGCCAAACAGTTTAATTTAAGACCTGTTCTTCCACAAGCCTCAGTTTTGACACAAGTTAAGATGTAGTCCTTCTAATAGGTAAATACAAAGAAATTTCTGCTCTATAAATAAAAAATAATGCTTTGAATTTTGATTAGCACTGAAAGGCAAAAGAACTACTCAAGAACAGATAAATGTCTGTGCAGACAGATGGACAACTGTGCTGCATCACAGGATGAACTTTTTCAGTAGTCCTCAGGGTCGGAGCCAGAAACTCTATTCCAAGAACCACTCAGAAAATTCCATGTATTGATAATTATAGTAGCTCTATTCACAATGAAAATGAACTCTAGGGCAGAGCTGAGCATGAAGCTAAATATTAAGACCTTAAAGATTTAAAAAAGGACTAATACCAATTAAGATTTGAGCACTCTGACAGCTGTTGAGAATTAAGCTTTTTTAAGCAGCAAACTTTCTACAACGGTTGCCTCTCTCTGGTATACTCTGGCCTCCCACAAGCTCACATTTTGTTTCATTCGCACAGACCCAGTGTGTAGAACCATTCTTTGGATCTTTGATGTTCTTTCCCTATTTTTGAACTATTTCTGACATCTGCCACTCTAAATATTCTTGGACTGGTATTTGCCTCTGGGTTACCTTGAGGTACTGATGGAAAATTCCATAAGAAAGCGAATTTTGTTACCAGTGACAGAACAGCTTAAGTAATATAGATAATACATAAGTTATCATAAGGCATAATGAAAAGAGTGATACTGATTTGCAATGGTGGGTGTTAGACAGTATCTCTCTAAAATTAACTCATTAAGTATCATGCTATGTTCTGAGATAGAAATTTGGAAAACAGCTTCAACTCTACAAATATTAGCTTCTGCATCAAAGTTCTTAGGAGGGTTTGAACTTCCCTCTCCAAGGCTTTTCCCTGCATATTATTTTTACCATGAGACAGGCAGGTATTGGTGAGACATCTGAAAAGATTCTCAACAGTTTAGGACATGGAAGAAAGAGCCCACTGAAGTTCATGACCTTGTAATCACTGTGTAATGCTTTTTGCCGTGGGGTTCATTTTGCGTCCTAAACCATATTACACTGAATATACAGAATGATTGAAAATAATGACTCTTATACAGGGGGGCATGCACTAAATGACAGCCATCTAATGTGACCATTGTTTGCTTGCTCCTGTAACTTGAGGTTACAGTATGCCCTTTCTCCATAGAGTGCACCTGACCTCAATTCAAGAAATAATAAAAAATCCAGAGCATCAGTAATAGAATGTCCAATTTTTTTCCAAAGAAAGCCTCAATAAGTGATGATCTAAACTAATGAAGCTTGATAAATATGATAAGAAAAAACACAAACCCACTGTCAATCATGTCACCTGGCCATAAAAAGAACCTGTCAGACAGAGCTGAGAAAAATCTTCAGAGAATCAGTATCAGAATTCAAGCAAAAGATAGAATAAGTAAAGTTTAAAGTGGTAAGAAATTAATTATGTGCCATTTTACAGGAGCTTTGCTTTCCTGATTTTATTAATTTATCACTGAGCCAATACACTTTCTGCTAGTGCGAGAGCAAGGAAAGCTTTCTTTTCTGTATAATTGGGGACTTCCAGAAATACTTTACTTTTTCCTAAGAATTTTGCTCAACTACTTGAAGAAATCGTACCTATGTACACATCACCAAAATTGGTTTCAGACAATTCAGAGGTTGCTGAAAAATTCTTGCAAATTAAATAGTTATGCTAATCCCTGAAAATCCCTGAAAAGAAGTGACAAATTAATCACATATCAGGGTCATTTTTTTCATCCATCAGTGGTTGAAAAAGTAATATGCATTACTAGTTTTACTTTCTGCTTTGAAACTTCCTTCTCTGATAACAAGTTTTACTGTAGCTTCTGTTCCTGACAAGATATTAAAAAATAGGAAAAATGGTTTACAAAATTAGTTTAGTTTTCAGTCAAAATTAAAATGATTCATACCTAAAGCAATGGACAGCACACAGAAAAATAGAAAGGTTCTTATTAGGAAGGCTTGGGGTGAGAAGTCGTGTTACACATTGACGTTCAGCCAAGTAGTAACCAGTGTCTGATTGCCAACTTCTTTTTTTTTAACATAGTTTGACGCAGACAGAGATGAAGAAGAAGTGTTCTTTGACATAAGTTCGGCAGTTGACAATAAACTATTTGCAAACAAAGAAGCTGCAGCAGGTGAGTTAATATAAGATTTAAAGAACCACTTTTTTTGTACTGCATTTGACATTGGTGGGATGCCTTTTTCATATTCCTCTAGTATTGATATATCTACTGTAGCAAAGTCTTGCTCGACCTCAAACATTCGCACAACCAAGGGCAAAAAAAAAAATCTCTTTACACTTAGAAACTTCATACAAACTCACCTAACATCTTGTTTATCTACAAGCTCACCTTAAAATAGTACGGATAGTCCATGAAACAACTGTATCAATAATACAAAAACTTTCAAAGTTGATTGATTCCAGTTGTCAGCTCTCTGTTTTGGTTCCAGGTGATACCTCAGTGTTCACCAGAAAACCAGTCCAATGAGATTAATGTTCATATTTCCTCCCTAATAGTTGGTACTAATTCTGAAGTTGTGTGTATGTGTCAGGTGTTCTGGGGGGGGTTATTTGTTTATATATTTATTATTTGTGCTTACTGGTGCTTGAATGTCTTCAAAGAAAACGCCTTTGAGGGACAAAGAACTGCAAAAGAACTGAAGCTAAAAATCAAAGCACTGAAAGCCCCAAACGTCTGTCAGAAATATTTGCTTGAGGGGAACAGCAAAAGGTTTGCTGGTGACTTCACAACTTCTTTTTACAGATGACATCTCCAGCTGCCTTCCAAGTAGACTATGAGAGTCATATAGGTAGATGGGGTCATAAAGTGTCTTGTGAAAAAAACAAGAAAAAAAAGAAAATTCTTGGTGAAATATTTTTCTGTAAATTTTCCTAGCTTTATTAGATATGAATAGTAGAGAAAATAATGTATCTGATCTCTCTCTTTTAAGGAAAACTCACTTGTCATAAATCAGCAGACAGTGTAGCTTCAGTTTTTTGTAATCATGAACAGTCATCTGGGGGCTGCCAAGGAAGGGGGAACTGATGAAGCACAATGAAGTCTAGTAGTAGCTTTACATCTATTATCTCTTTTTGACAAAGAGGGGATTACTTTTTTTCTACTAACAAGACATTTGCAAAGAGCAGTAGTTCAGACAGAAAGATTAGGTTGCATTTTGAAGATTTGAAAGGAGGTTCCAAGCCAGCTAACCTACAAAACCCACCCATAAGGCTATTTTTGATAACGTCCAAAATGAGAGAAAGATTAATTATCAAGGCCGGGGGATGTGGGAGTGGGTTTGAGAATGATTAAAAGTGCATTAGCTAAAAAAAAACAGTTTTCTAGTGGGCAGCTTTGAGGTAAGAGACACACAAGAATAAAGACTACTAACTTTTTCCATTAAGTGGCATGCTTACCTCTTTTGTGCTTAGCCTTATTCCTAGAGGCAAGAGATCGATTCCAAACCTAAAATGACATTCCCTCTGTATATAATTGTATTGATAATTACCTGTGGATTTGCTGATTAAACAAGCTAAGTACTGAATAACAAGAAGAGGAAAGAAGTGGCACGAAGGTGCTAGCTCTGACAAACAGATTGACAAAAGTTAAAGAATTTGCACAAACTGGTTGTGATTCTGGGTGAGTTCCAGTCAGTCCCTTGAAAGTCTGATCTACATAATAAATTTCTCACCAAAATAATTGGAGAGCTCAATTTGCACAAATTGGTTGTGATTCTGGATGAGTTCAAGTCAGTCCCTTGAAAGTCTAATCTACATAAATTTCTCACCAAAATAATTGGAGAGCTATGAGCTTTATCAGAAGCCATGCCACGATCATCTTAATTGGTGCCTAACCTGAGCACCAATAATAGTAAGGAGATTTGAAGTAGGATTTCTAGAGATCCTATAAGACCAGATATCTAATTTCCAGAGGTCGCAATTCCGGCATTGTCTTGATCTCCCTTTTTGTGTTTTCATCTTATCAATATATTTCAATTCCTGGTGGTTAATGTAAAAATAGTATTTCTAATATTTTCATGTCTCCACATTGATCTAATTCATATTTTATATCTGTAAAATCCAGTTGTAACCAACTGTGTAACAATATATGCTGAAAGAAAACAATTGAATATTTTTATAGATTAAAATACAACTTTCTCATTGTTGCCTTCTACAACGTATTAAGACTGTTGCTAAGAGCAACAACCTGTCATGAAACTCAGCAGTGTAAGGTTGCAATAAAATTTGTAGTAGAAGCTGCTTACTGAGAGCAACATTAAAATGTAATAATTCTAATGCTAATCAGTCCTTCAGTAAATTATTTCTGTTATATTCCACTTGAAATTTATCTTCTAAGCATTTGTCTTGCCCAAGTGCTTATACGCAACATGTATTAATTGAGTTATTAGACGGTGCTTCAGAGCATGTTCCGTAACATAAAAAAGACTTTTTTGTTTTATTGAGCTTAAACATGGTATTAAGAGAAGTAACATGTTTCACAGGATAATCTTAGATTACTTTTATGACAGTCAGTGTTGAACAGTGCAAATACTATAGTTGTTAAAATATGAGTATGGGTATATTTGAGCCAATGAACCATATTGAATAGAATTGCTACCAGGATTTGAAATAAGTAACGGATTTAAGTAAGGATTGGAAATACATTAGCTGATTTGCCAAAACACAAACGGTCCAAGGAGCAGACTTAATTAACTCACATGATGGGGTATAGCTACCTTGTAATGGGAAGTTAAATCAACTGCAGATAAATTTAGACAGATCAGTACAATTTAGTTTCATTGTATAAATGAATTTAGTGAACTGTGAAAAAGCAATGCTTGACATTTGCATTCATGAAAACTTAAGGATGAACACACTTTCAGAGAAAGTGACACATTTCCAATCCCAGAGCATTGAAATGCTTTACAGGACCAGACATTTATGGCTATGATGGTCCTGGGTTGCATTTCTGCGGATGGAATCACACACTTGCCCTTAACAGCCTTATCTTCTGAGCTTTCCATGAACAAGTCTGTGCAATTCAACTTAGGAGCAACAAATAATACATAAAACACAGCATAAAATTTATAAGCACAGCCTCATGGTGAAGGAAGCAACTGAGTACAGCCCCGCACCCCTCCTGAGGCAGGGTAGTCATTCTCCCTGACTGTCAGACCTGGCAGGAGCAGCTCTTGTCAGCACACCCTTGTACAACTGCAGCCACCCATTAATTCAGCTTGTCCCTTGGTGCTGTGTCATTGGATCCTCCTGGGTTCCTCGCAAGACAAATCTTGATGAATGATGCCTTCAGTGTCAAGATACAAAGCCTAGTGAAAAAAGGGGATGCATTCTAGCTGATCTGCTGTTTCTTTTTTCAGCAGCCTGCTCCTCCCTGGAGAGCTGATTATTCCGTTAGCTGGGATTTAATAAAAACTTCCAACTGATTTATTTTTTAATTGTGCAGTACTCTACCTAATAAAATCCACTCTGTTTTTTTTCCCTAAGGAAAACACAGGGCACATAAAAATGACCAGGTTTCCCTTACCTCAACTGTATGCATGCTCTGAAATTGAGGAAGCACATTTCAAGTAATAAGAATACCTTTCCAGATCAGGTGCTTGCAAGCTACTTCTCCATGGCAGTACAGTTTTCATGCCTTTTCTTAGCTTTTTAGGGTTTTTTTAAGCTATTGAATTTCCCCTTTTGAAATTGATACAGCTACTCAGATCATTTGCAATAGGTTCATACAAGAACATGAAGGCTTTAAGTTAAAGAATAGCTGAGATTATCTGGTAGAGTGGGGGCATCCCTTTGAAAGGAATTAGGACAATTCAGACTGCAAGACTTTCCTCCTAATAGTAAGCAAGTATTAATTTTTTTATAGCCTAGTTCTCAAGAACTCAGAAAACTCAGAACACAACTCAGAAAAGGCAATGAAACTTACTTATGATCAGTTTTGTTGTCAAGAGCAAGAGATGTGCAGCCTGCAGACTCATTGAAAACAGCAGGGCTTGTTTGCTTCCAAATGCTTTAACCGATCCTCCTCTTTTCCTTAAGCCAACGTTTTGTGTTTCTCCTTTGAGAGCTGAACATTGCCACAAGTTTTACAGGGAATGCTGCTGACTGAAATGTAGTCTTAGAAAACCTAAGCTAAGTTTTGAATGACCCACTCTTTCTAACACTCTGCGCTCGGCTTTAGCCTTGTCAGTAGCTTTGCCTGGCACCAGGGTTATGGACTCCCAGGACCTCGCAACGTGGCTATCTGGTACACTTCTGCTGCCGTGCATAGTACTAATTAGTTAGCAAGCCTGTTGTCCTCCCCTAGAAGCCCTCTTTTAGCAAGATTTAGTACAAACTCAGCAAAATATGCTCCCTCCAAAACCAAACAGAGCTGGTGGATAGCAAAATACTCATGCTTATTCATACTGCACCAGGGAAATACTCTTATATGTCCCATCATCTTATCCTGGGAGTAGCCATTTGCTTCAATTAATCTCTGGTAGGTTTGTCTTCAGGCAATTTGAGAAGGGTAGAGAAGTCTGTATACTATTCAGCGATAGACAGTTATGGATTTTGTTAGTTTTCATTGAACCAAGACAGAAAAGACTTTTTCAATTTTCCTTACCTTCCTTGAATATACCCTAAAAAGGAGTGATGCTTCCCCAAGGAAACTGGTGTCCTAATTCAAGAAAAAATGCCTTAAGAAGCTTGACCATATTAAAATTGTAAAACCACTTTAGCTTTTATCACTTAAGATACATTATGCATGAGTGTTCATTTTCAGCCTGACCTTTACATTTAAGTTTGCAGCACCATATTTCATATTAACGTTTCTAGCTAAGGATACATACTGCTCTTGGTAGTTAAGTGACAGTTAATCAAATACTTGCACACAAGTGCCTTTAAAAGTGATTGATGTGTCAAGGTAGGCCAGTGCTGGTGACGAATGAAGCTTAGTTAAATTATATTATCAACAATGATACAACGTTGAGAGTGAGATGTCAGCTGTGTAAAATAAATCAAAAAATTAAGGTTCTCTCAGCAGTTGTAAATCTGTTTGGTTGCATATATCTTTTACAGACAGGTATTTTCAGAAGATGATAAAGTGTATATGCCAGAGAACATGCTGCATATGTACATGTGACATTCTACAGTAGCAATAGTATAATCCTTTTCTGTTATTTTTTTTATACAATCTGATAAAGTATATGTGAACACTGTGGGGTGGGGAGGGAGAACAAAAACACCAGCAGATGGTAGACCCAAGTCTTTCCCTGGTATCTCTTACGTAGTCCAAAGGGTTGCATCAAAGAGAAATTTGGCAGCAATTGTAATATGGATTGTGAATTAAGACACCCTGGAATCATCATCTCTACCAAGCAGTTATGGTTTTAGTCATCATGACATCCAGTTCCTCTCCTCTGTTCTCTCTCTTAGTGATGTTTAGTTCACCACCTACATAGATTATTACTATGTAAACTTTAAAAGCAAACAAAAGCAGATAATACATAAATGCATCTGGCGCAAATTGAACTGCAAAATCTGTTATTGATAGTGCTTATTACAGACAGCCACCCATACAAACATCTCTGATGGTGAGAAAACAACTCCAGGTCAGCAGTATTCTTAAAACTGTATCTTCTCAATGCTAGTGCTTGCAGGAACATCAAACCAGGTAGAGACACTTGTAACCCAGGAGGGACAGAGTTGTTTTCTCTTTCTCATCAGTGATCCTGTCTGACTAGGGACATGAGGGCACAAAATAAAGCACACCTTGTACTTCCCCTGGTGTTACCTGTTGCTCGCCACATGAAGACAGTGATTGGATTCACCTATGGCTACTGTCTGGTTACAATTTTTAGATCCCTGTGTGTCATTACAGTATTTTTGTTATTCTCATTTTAATAATTCTGTGAAAAATACTCCTATAGTCACACGCCTATTGACATTTTAATGTGTGCTGAATACATGCAGGATTTAGTTTAGGTCTGCACCATCTGGAGGACACAGGAGACTTTCCTTCCTTGTTGCGCAAGAGTGAGATAATCTGAATGGGGCAATAACACCAGACTATGAATATGCTACCCATACTACACCCTTCCTATGTTTATATAGGGAGGTGATTAGTGTTTTATCCTGCCATTCCAATTTAGCAATGACGACCCCTCTACATGACTTCTTGAAATACCAAACCCAGTTTCTGTTATCCTGTACCTTCAGCAGTTCAGGTGAAGTTAACTGTGAAGCTCCGCCAGGTCAAGGCTTCTCAGCAACTGAATTTTGTCATTCCAAGCGCAAAAGGCTGCATGACTTGCTGACCCTGCCACAGGAAGGTGACAGGGAGAAGGGGCAGAGACACATTGTCACCCTGGAAAGCAGTGGGATAGGAATGGGGACTGTGGCTGCAGGAAGCATGCTGCTTTTGTCCCCTACCAACATCACTCCAAGATGCTTATCTGCTAATCACCAATTAGTCAGTATTTCCTTTCTCTTTCCTAAACATTGTTTGTATTCTTCCCTGAGCCAAAATCCCCGTGGCAACTTTACAATTGCAAGTCATGACACACAGAACACTCTGTCCAATAAATTTGCAATCTAGCTGATACAATTCACCCTTTAGTATAACCATTCCCAATTAAGATCTGTGGTAGCTTTTATGGATGCTTTAAAGGCTTTGCTAGTGGAATACCATTCAGGAGGATACTCTAGCGCATGTGAATTGTTCCTTGGATCACAGTTTTTGCATATGTACAGACAACTGGAAATATTATAGTGTTTCATCATATAAAGTGAAAATTTCCAATCCATTTCTGAAATCTAGTTTTCTTTCCTATTTTAGGGCCAAATGAACTTGATTGCAGTCTGATTATGGATTCTGGAGATGCTGTTTATACAGAATTTGACTTTGAAGACCAGGTAATTGTATGGCCTCTCTCTAGACAGTTTTCTAGTTTATGTACATACTGTGTGATACCATTTGACTGAACAAGTTAGTGAAACTTTAAGGGTACAAAGGGCTTTTTAAGTAAAATTAAATAAATAAGTAAAATAAGTAAATTCGTGATACACAGAGGTTACTTTCTGGTTATGAAGAAAGAGTGAATAATACTGTGGTATTAAGAGCCCACATCTTCCATTACTGTACGTTGCTGAGTTGCTTCCACAAATTCTAAAATGTTGGCAAAAGTGGCAAACAGAAGTGTTGGAATGCACTGTAAGTCTACTGTATACTTAAGAAGAGGGAGTAAAACATTTTTCAAAGGAGAAGCATGGAAGCAAAAAAAGTGTTAAATGTAATTAAAAATGTTAAATTAATTAAAACCAAATCAAACATTCTCCCCTTGAAAAAATGTTTTTAACAGTAGAATAACAACAAATGCTTACAGTGTGTTGAAACCAGCATTTCTCCTGATCCTATTCTATCCACATCTAAAAACTAGATTTTGGTAGTGTTTTTCTTGTACATAGGAAGAAAGAAGGCTAGAGAGGGCAAAAAAAGTTGTATACAACTTTTGCCTCTAATCTTCATTTCAGCATCGATAAGGCCACATCTGAAGTACTGTGTCTATTTCTGGGCTCACCAGTACAACATCTGGAGCTACTTAAGAACTTCCAGCAAAGGGCCACTAAGCTGATTAAGGGGCTGGGCCATCTCTCCTACGAGGAAAGGCTGAGAGAGCTGGGAGTGTTCACCTCGGGGTGTGCGTGTGTGTGTGTGTGTTTCATCAATGTGTACAGAAATCTGAACGGAGGGTGCAAAGAAGGTGGAGCCAGGATCTTTTCAGCAGCGCAGGACAAGAGGCAATGGGCACAAACCGAAACACAGGAGGTTCCTGTGGCTTGGATACTGTGCTAAGGATAAATGTTATTATTATTGTTACTGTGGTGTGAATAAGCTTTAAAAGAATTACTTACAATTAGAAAAAAAAAAATAGTCTGAAGCCATCTGCCTATCACGCTGCCATACTTAAGGGTGGTGATTTAGTATGTTTTGGTTTCTGCCTTTCACTTTTGCACAGCTCTGCTTGCATTTTCTTCAATAATACTATAAACACTTCTCTCAATTTGTGAACAGCTTGGCAAAGAATGTTATTTTCTGTTTCTTTTATCATTCAACTAAATGCAGTTGCAAATATTCTCACCTCTTTCCTCATTATTTGCAAAAGATATCTTCTGAAATTTCAAAGCTAGTAACAAAATCAGGACCAACAAAACTGAATTTTTATTCAGTATCATCCATTCATTCATTGGTTTTCTTTCACACTATTCAATGCAATGCTTTATCCTCACCTGCAACATGTTATATGTTCTAGCCCTATTCATTTCTATTAATTTATGATCCTCTTACAGTTCTTTTCAGCTCATTTATTTCAGTTTGGCTTTTTTTTCAAGTAGACAGCTCGCCTCTGTCTCCAAATCTCATTTTAAATCCCATTCTTAAGTTTCTTGTCATCTTTGTCTTGACTGTACTACTTCTTTATTGCAGAGTTTAGGCCTTTATGGCCTATAAATCGGAATATATATTTAAATCATGTTTGGATTATGTTAGTGTTAAATTTTGCACTCTAAACATTCTAAATACATTATTTTGGCAGAGTATGAACACTAAAGAAATTATACTCTTGGTTTATAGTGTTTGAAATGCTGTTCAAATAATAAACACAAGTTTTATATTTACAAAATAAAATTAACAGGAAGAAATATATGAAAATCATATAATAATTTATTATTTCAAGTTATATGGTTCACTGATGACACGTTGCACAGTTCACAAAAGCACTGACTAGTTTTAAATGAATTTGAACATGGTTCAGGCGTGAGACCAGACAAGAAGACTGAGATGGGACCTTATTGTCTTTGTCAATAGCAAATATTCTTTTTGCCAGATGTGGCAGCTTGCTTTTCTCATCATTTTGCCAGACCAACACATTGCCATTCTGGCAAGAGTGCAATACTGTTATCAAACAGAGGAGGAGAAATGAAGTAAAAGCAGTGCTAAAAATGCTTCAGTCAAAGAGAGATATATAAATATGAAGTGGCTGACAATGACTCTCTTCAACTGCAAGTTGATACCTTTGATACTTATTGGTGTCTTTTTTAAAAATATAAATATTTTGGTTACTAATTACTATTTTTATACCCAGTTCATATGAAATGCCTTGTACAAATATAAATAAAATATAAAGGAGAAAGAAATTGCAACCAAAAGCCCTTACCATCTAAATTTGCAAATGGTGCAAGGAAGTATTATATACAGAAGCAACGAAGGGAATGGAGATTGCCATAAAGTCATAATACCATCTAGCTACCCAGTCTGAAAAAGAAAATTATAAATTACTCTCAGGAAGAAAAGATCAATAACTAAAATCAGGAGTGAGGAACTGCTGACATTTGAAACTTCAGCTCATTTTGACTATGGCAGTGATTTAATACTCCAGTGATTTACCACATGCTGTTTACGAATTGCATGAAGCACCAACACTCTTTACTCAGAGAATCTCAAGTGGGAAAGGAACGCGTGTCTGGATACAAATGTGTCATGCAGCGATGTTATTGCATAGGAAATCTGTCATGAGAATGTGGGGGATAAGAAGGCTTGTTTCTAAGCAACCTTGCACAGCTGAGCTGCTAAAAATGGCTGAATTTTAGCAGAACATCTTGGTAGTCAGTGAACAAGAGGAGTTGGGGGTTAGAGCAACATGTACTGAAGACAAAGGCACAGCTGGGGATGAGTATCACTGGGCACAACTGAAATGGACATAAAGAGATACCTTCGCATTTTCTCATTCTTGGAATGAGCCACGAAAAACCTCCAGTGTAAACTAAGCCAACAAAGAAGTTACTGAGTTCTTCAGATCTAAGCTACTTCTTCCAGAATAACCTCTCTTACTGGCAGGCAGGAACAAGTAGAATGAGTGGTGTGGTTCCAACTATCGATGTAGTCATCAGCTCATCTAGGAGTGCTCCAAAATTCAGCAAAGTATTCAGAGAAACACTCGGTGCCTGTTACTGAAACAGTGCAAAGCAACACTAACGCAGGCTAAGATCCTAAGATCTGGCTTTTCTGGAGGAGTATGCAGCGGAAATTGAATGAAAAATAACTCTGAAAAACCTTGAGCTTTGTATTCTACATTTTATAAATGAACATTCAATTAAATTAATGTAACTAAATTAAAAGCAAGCTAAATTAAAAGCACCAGCTATGTATGAATGCTTCAAGAACTAGAACACTTCTAATCACTAAAACCCTACAGCACTGAAAGCCAGGAGGGAAATACCCACATTTAAAAAAAAAAAAAAAACACAAACCAAACACAAACCAAACACAAACCAAACACAAACCAAACACAAACCAAACCACAAAAAACCAAAACAAACAAACAAACCAAACACAAACCAAACACAAACCAAACACAAACCAAACACAAACCAAACACAAACCAAACACAAACCAAAAAAACACAAACCAAACACAAAAAAACCACAAAAAAAAAACAAAAAAAAAAACAAAAAAACCCAAAACAAACAAACAAACAAAAAAAAACAACAACAGAAACCAACAAACCAAAACATTTTTTTCTCCAAATCAGTAACCACTACTTTCTGTTCTTGCTTAAATCTGTAGCTGTCAGATCATGTATTACAGAAGAATAATCTAGCTTTTTAAAATGAGTGCCCAAAATATATTCTTCCAAAAAATATAAATAAAAGCAGACAGTACCTCTCATTGAGAATGGCTTGTGGAAAAACCAGCCAAAGTTTAACATGGTAGCAATCTCTATAGACTTTTCTGGAGTAATGATTACATTAATCATGGCTTGATTGAAAAACATAAAAGCACTGATAGATAAACTGATAATTTTTAGCCATATTAAGACATCCAGAGTGTGTTTTGTGCCAGTCATTTTTGAGTGCAACAGTGTAGCTTCTAATGAGGGAAGATCTGTGCTTTATAGAATATTCTCAATATGCAGAACTTGCTGTTGACGTGACTAGTGGCTGTTTAGTATAAGGATTGACTTTTGCTGCTGGAATACTCTGAAGTGTGATACAGGTTTTCACTGCTCACTGTGTTCATTTCTGCTTGCCATTTAATTTTTCAACTTTGCCAGAGAGGCTGTCAATATAATACCACTTGTTTCCAGAGATCAGTCAAGTTTTATCTTTAAGAACTGAATTTTTTAATTAGAAACCTACCATTTGGCTTATTTCAAGTCCATTCAGGCCAAAAGGGAGTATTGAAAAATTGGCATCAGTGAATCCCATCAAAGAGTTCCAGGAAAAAAGAGCATCCAATTATTTTCTTGTGAAACAAGGCTTTCAAGACAACCTTAGCTAGTCTGAGGAATATTTAGACTAATTAGAGAGAAAGTTATGACATGCAGTCAGACAACTGTAGAACAAAGTGCTTATAGAATTGATAACTTTAAAATTTAGGAAACATGAAAATCAGGTAAACTGCAGGTAAACTGCAGGGGAATATATTTCACATCTACAAAACATGGAAATGCATTCCTCAAAGGAAATTACCAGTTCATAACTGAGGCATTTCCATGTCCTTCCAAAGTCAAACTGCATTTACTTATGCAATGGCATATGCAAATTGCCTTTTTTTTTTTTCCCCAAGTGTGTCAAAGACCTAGGAAAAGTAGATGCAAAAAAGACCGAAAGATAATAAAAGGTTTTCTGTTCAGCAGTGACAAGCAATCTATTGAATTAAGAAAATTGCATAACCCAATCTTTGCTGCAAGTGCAGAATGTTTTATAATTAGAAAATGTGACAGCTCACTTGAAAAGCAACAAGCAAAACCAAGATGAAGTGGAGGAAAAAAGCCCTCAAAGAGATTTACTCTCATTCTAACAAGAGGAAACAAGCTCTTGATTAAAAGTTGTTGCCATGTAGTGACAACTCCTCTTACAGCTCGCTGTCATTTCCCACCCAGAGCACATACAGATCCAGGCTTTAGGGCAGCAGGAGGAAAGCTTTAAGTGAACTGATGCAAAACAGACTCTATTGCTACCAAGACTGCAACAATGTTTCCGGTCTGACAGATTATCATGGCTTGAATGTTACATATTCAGGAGAGATAATGAAAAGGCCCTGAAAGTCTCTTTTCAATGCAGAAGCAGAACACAAGTATTCCTAAAACTGATGGGCAACAGCAAATTGAAACCTCATTTACCTAAAGCTCTGTGTATTAAACCAAAGACCATTTTCCTCCATTTACTATGTTTCAAATCAGTTGCCACTGTGCTTTGACTCCATTTTCTCTACCTGGAAGATACAATCAATTTATTTAACCCTTCAGACACAGGGCTCCAGGGATTGACATTACAATACAACAAAAAGCAAACTGCACATCTCTGTTAGCTGGAAAAATTTTCATTGGGACTTCTAAACCTACCTTTCAAAATCAGATAAACATTGATTAAATTATTTAAGAGCTCAGATCGAGAACGTGCTTAATTGTGTTCCTTCTCCTTACTTGAGAACATAAAGAACTTCTAGTATAAAACCAGTTACATTCATATATGCTGTGCAGCATTAATCATTACAGGTTTTAGTACCTTACTCTTACCAAGAGTATCCAGAAGCCATTTGGACTTCTAATGCTGAGCATTTCTGCAGTGTCCATTTCTCTTTCTCTGATAGATAGTGGTATCAATTTGAATAACAGATTCTGGTTCTACAGGGAAACTTATTAAAATGGCAGTATGTGATAGAAAAGAAAACAGATTCTAGGAAGCTCAGAGAATGATTGTGAAACTCTGTACCCTCAACGTTTGTTTTTGTTAAAGAGCACAGAAAGGTGGAGTCCAATCTAGTTTAAAGATATCTGCAAAAAGAGATAATGCATAAGCATCCAAAGAGATGAAAGAGCTGGAGAGGCAGGCCTCACTACAGAGAAAAGATGTTTAATAGAAATGTACTGAAGTCAATGAACAATCTGTTCGGTTCAAGTTGCCATGGAAACTATCCTATTAAACGCTTAAAAAAAAAATCAGTTCTAGAAACAAAGTACTACAGTTTGCCTGTTACAAAGTGCTCCCTTAATAAGCTCAAGCCAAGTGTTTTGAGGCTTCTATATAATTTTGTAAGCTTGAAGAATTATTTTTCTCTTTCAAAATCACTATTGTACACTGTAGTAAAGGCATGTAAAGGAAAGCCTACTGCTCTACTTCCACCCATGCAAACCATGGCAAAAGGGGCAAGAAAAATTGCCATAGGCTCAATCTGCATTTTTTCTTTGGAATGCCAGAAACAGTTGCTTGCTCCTCCTTTCACATACATTGTTCTGATTTACTTTCTGATGATACAGATATTAGGGGGGACTGAGCTGCCAAGATTAGTTGAAGTCTGCATCCCTATTCCTTTTCTGAGTTTGAACCAAAAGTTGCTGCCTGCAGCTCTGGTGAGCAGTACAGGGCACGAGGACTCAGTTAAAAGGATGGTGAGCTCATGTGAGTTGCTGGAGATTAAACAGTGACAGCATCATTCTTCAAGATGTGCTGCATTTATGCTCCACTGAATACTTTTGCAGTAACTTAGGAAGCTCTTCTCTGTGGCTTGTGGAAGGTGTGTTTAGAAAAAAGCATCACAATTTACACTCTCTCACCCTCATTTTTCTAGGCTATAGCACTAGGACAGTGTACCTCCTTTCCTCACACCAGCTTGCCCCTCTGCCACTTTGCAGCTAAATTTACAAGTTCTGTATTTTACACGTCTACCTTTACAGCCCAGAGAACCTGCCTAATTCTTAGGGCATATCAGGCATCCCACACAGTTGATGCAAATAGGACTCACATCAGAACATTTCACATTGCACCTAAAGCTGATAAAGAAATGCAAAGGTGTATTTTAAATCCCCCTCTCTCTGCCTCCTAGATTTAGACGCCTTACTCAGGGCTGTGGATGGGTTCTGTTCACATAGCCCAGTGTCCCTGAAGACAGATAGCAAAGCCCTTTCTTGAAAAATATTTGTAGCAACAATTCCTATATTTTAAAGCATTCAAGAAGAAACATCTTTTTATAGAAAATACTAATATTTCTCAATCATGGCCAAAGTACATATTATAGATTTTTACATTTACATATTAAACTACAGTGGTTGCAAGGATGCAATTTTACTATATAGGGTACAAAACAGCTCTTTAAATAACTTATTTGTATTATATTGAAGCATAAGGATGGGTTGGCTGGGTACATTGGAAACATTAAAAAAAAATTCTCTATGTATTTTCAAGAAGCCATATGGTTCCTATTTGGTGTCCTTTCCCTCCTTATGTATCCCATGATTGTGCAGTCAGCTTTAGTCAATTTAAGCTTAAATATCAGTCGTAAGGAGTGAGAGGTGGCCTAGTTTTAGAATTCCTTCACGCTAGTGCATGTCAGATCTGTGGACTGTTTCTTCCCATTGTTAAATTCCTTCTTATCAGAGAAGTTCTTTATAAATACTGCAAAAGTTCCTCATTGAAAGTTATAAAACTACCTAATAAAACATAAATAGGTGTTTTAGTAAACCTAGAATATGCTTAGTGAAATGTTAAGCAGAGAAGGTCTTTGAGAGGTAAAATTGAACACAGCTGTCAACTTATATCTTAATAGCAGCAAATCATAGGATCTGAGGCCACATGCTTGTCTTATTTTTAAAACACCCTATTCTTGTCCTTCTCTGTACTAAGATCTTTCAGATGATGCTCTACTTCCATATTTTAAAAGGTCTGTTCTCATTAGATACATTTCCTGGGTCTACATTTCTTCCCTCTTTCCCTCTGCTGCAATTCTGTGTGTTACATGTCTATCAATTATGTATCTGTGCATGTGTCTTTTTAGTAAACGGCAAATGTGGTCAGGGCATAGCAGTGCCAGCAGCCCTTACTCACTGTCTCAAGACCAGATCATCTGCCACACAAGGGAAAGGCATCTACTCATTTTTGTGGTGCCATCCTGAAACCAAACAACCTATTTCTCTTTTTTCACTAGCAGTGCTAGATTATGACTGGTAAGATAAAGAACAGAGCTTTATATCAAACACGTTACTACACAGTAATGTGTATAGTTACTTGGGTAAGTGCTGCGACGTGTGATACTGGGTGGGTTTAGAAAGAGCTTGGAAGGGGAGCAAGCGATAGAAAAGACATTTTTGAACATACTGGCAATTGTAGACATATATAATAGAGGACAAATACTTTCATCTTAAAGAATCAGATAAAAGAATACATATATCTTAAAGAAAATTAAATGTCCTTAGAAAAATCAGATTACAAGTGAAAATTACATTCTCCCCTTGACTCCTTTGCTGTTTATATTCCTAAAGACAGTTTGAATTCCTGTAACAAATCTTTAAAATTAATGATGGGTTACTACACCTGTCATTGAGTTTGATCTTCATAAAATAATGGAGGTCATGTTAACAAAATAAATGGGTGGTGCCAAGGTGATGCATGGAAGTAGCAGCATAATATTTTCTAGGTTATCTGTGGAAAGTAACACCTTGAACATTCAGTTCGTCCAAGAGGAACAATTGCTGAGCTCCACCACAACTGAATCTTATCAAAGTGTTTGTATCTTTTTCTTTTTGGAAATTTAACTGACACTGGCTTACAGAAAAGCCTTTTTCATCTAAAGTTTAAAAAAAACCTGCACACCAAAACCAGAAAACAAAACACCAAAAACCCCACAACCCAAAACCACCCCAAACCATGGAATTTCTAGCCCTCAGAAAGCAACATAAAAGTTCGGGCAGAGAAACTCTGCATATGGTGCCAACAGAGTATGATTTGAGGGATTCATTCATTAGCATTGTCATTAGCAGTCTAAGAAAAGGAGCTAAGCGATGCCAAGTTTGCAGTTCAAATGCACTGGAAGGTCCCCTGCTGCACTTCTCTGCTGCAGTGGCTTGATGTAACAAAAAGCCCCTGGGAGAATTTATACCAAGCAGCATAAATAGGCCACATAGAGAAGAATCATTTAAGGAATTATGGCAATTTACAGAAAAGAAGAAAAAAGGAAAGGAAAAATAGTGATAACTTTTGGGAAGAATTTTGTGGGCGCTGAGAACTTTTAATAAACATAGATCTACTGAAAAGTAACTGAATACTGTTTGTGACAAAAGTATTTTACAATGAGCAATAGATAATAAGTATCAACTGGTAATTTGGGTGTCCAGTTTCTCAAATGTCTTCAAAACACAAAGATATTTAAAAATCAAGCCCCAGTTCTTCTTCAAGCTAGATATAATGCTTTCCCTCTAATTTTGCCTTTTAAACTCAATATAAAAATTGCAAAAGTAGCGTTTGTTTTACCAGAACACTCTTAGGCTGCTCTGTTGTGCAAAATGCCGCTACCACGCTGGGAGAGGTGTTCTTACTGCATACCTTGGTTGGTAAATTTGCCCTTAAAAGGGTTTTCTAGCGTCTGGAAATCAATATGAATCTAAATAAATTCTGCTTTCATTTTCATGGATAATAATTACATGTATTTTTTGTCATTTAAAAAACCTACAGAAGTTAACAAAACCCCAACCTTCCCACACTGTAGCAAGCAGATTTTGATTTTTCCACTCTACTGATAGATACTCTTCTTCATGCTATCAAAGAACAAGAATGAAAAATCTGAAAAAACACTGCTTATCTTTAGAAGACAGATAACTCTGTCTTGGTTTACAGGTGTTAAAAATGACTTAATCTCTACCTCTTTATAGCTAGAAATTTGTTTTATTTTCAGAACTGATAATAAGGTTTATTTTAAAAGAATAGCAGTAGAGAGATTCTGACTTTGCTAGAAACCCAAAAGTAAAATGGAATCATAGTGATCTTATAATCCATCAGCATTTTGTAGATGTTGTTACAAACACTGATTTTTTTGCATTTTCAAGTTTTATGCACTCCGAACAAGAAAAACATCACCTCAAATAACATTAGCGCTGTTCTGATCTTAATTCCTATTAGACCCTTTTGACACAAATAACTCCACTCTGCTAAGCAGTATGAACTGTATAAGAAGATATGCGTTTCAGGGAAAGAAAAGCCTTGAAATCCAAATGTATTTATACAGTTATATTATTTTATTTACACATATTCATTAATTCTGAACCAGAGGAGGTCAGAGCACAGCCATCCCTGCTTTCCAGAGGCATACTTTAACACTCAGCTTGCAGAAAACAGCTCAGCCTCAAAAAATGATTTGAATCATAAATCAAATTTAAAGGCAAGCAACTGTATGGCTCGTAAAATCTTTTCCCAGGGACCATTGCCCATACATAAAACCTGCGGCTAACCCAGCATATCTCATAAAACCTAAACATTTGCTCTTACAGGAAGAACACAGGAATTTAAAAGACAAGTTCCAAAGATGAGCTCTGATTAGCCCAAATTTCTTCCAAAGTTTAACTTTGCCCAGCTACAGCTTGCTCAGGGTCTTTACCTTTTGCAATATATGTAAGGAAACCAGTCAGCGATAACCACATTTTTATAAACAGAGGCTGCATACATCTAATCTGAAAGACTGTTGTCTGTGATTAGGTATATGTCTATTAAATCCAGCTGCAAACACATGTCAAATTCTAAAACCACACAGATTTATCAGACTGGACTGTGCTGAAGCAGACAAATTGTATATCCAGACGATGCTCAACAGACATCTCATACTGCTCTCTGATTCCTTAAACTATATTTAATCAGCGAGACAGTTTATTTAATTGGGAGCTAAAGCTGATCTTAAGGGTACTAGATGTAGAAGCATCATCTGCAAACATCTGAGATTTCGTTTAATATTACTTTATCGAGGACTAAGAATTCAAAGTAAATATACTACAGGCTTAAGAGGTGCAATTGGAAATCTAAGTCCTAAATCTAGTTCTGCTTCTATATATAACTGTGTTTACATCAACAAGTCACTTAATATCTCTGCTAAAATGGAAATGCCCATGCCTCTATTCCCACAGGAAATACAGGAAAGATTTATGTGGAATTGTAGTGTTATTTGAAGAAATTAAATGCTACAGGAGTACCAGTGTTTTGCATAACTAACAGCAGGAAAGGGAGAATTATACAACTACAGTGTGCTAAGAAATTGATGGTTGTGTACCTGCATCAAAGGGATGCTGATGAGATCACCATAATAAATCCACATGGTCAGTTCTTGCCAGTGTCCTGCTTTCAGCTAGAACAGAGTTAATTTTCTTTCTAGTAGCTGCTGGGTTTGGGTTTAGTATGAGAAGAATGCTGATAATACATACTCTTTAGTTGTTGCTTTCTACTGCATACATTATGTCATTCTGCACTAAAGTTGTGTTTGTCTATGCTGGGTTTTTTTTGGTTTTGTTTTTTTTTTTGCTTACACATTAATTTCAATTCTCAGCAAATGTTTTTAGGCAGAGAAAATGTAGTGTTTATTTGTTTAAATAATTTATGCCTGACATGCTCCTTTGAATGTTTACATTCTCAAATCCAATCTTGAAAATTGAGCATAATTTTAGGCAACAATCATGCTATATTTTAAATTCAGTCTCACTCTACTGCCTCTTTTTTTCCCTTAATCCATGATTATTTATCCTCTGCAGTAAATTTCTAGGAGGAACTCTTGTTATATCTGTTAGAAGTCTGAATAAAATGTATCAGGCACTTTTCACCACTGTATTCGTGAAGCATTCAGGTGACAACAAGGTGATAAGAGAAATGCTTTTCCTCTCTTCCATGTTACAAAAAATACCCCCAAACCGAAAAAGCAAACCAACAAGGACTGGAGCAGGGCTTATTATTGTGTAACAGAAAAGCTTTCTCATTTCATCAGGTAATAAATATTCACAACAGTTGTCATTAAATTCTAATAAAGAAAATGTCCCTTCTTTAGATTAAAAAAAAAAAAGAAGATATTTTATTGCTTTCTTTAAAGTGATACAATTTAAGAGTCCTAATTCATTAGTAGCAAGACAAAGATCTGGAGAATTCTGTATCATTTCCTTATTATATGCTGTGACTTACTGCCAGTTTGTTTTATTATGGAAATTACCTCACAGCCTAGCAATGACAGGCAGTAACTCATTAACCTATGAAGTACCTATTACTAATCAGATATTTACTAATAATGAGTTAAATGACAAGAAGTCAGAATACAGTCAGAAGTTTGCATTTTTGAACTCCTAAGGGCAAATGTCAGATAAGAGATTCTTTATAGGTAGCAAACTTCTCTGTTTAGCAATGATTTTAATGTACCACTGATACTCTTTAAGCAGTTACATGGTCAGTTATGCCCCACTAACTGATATATTTCCAGATAATATTTGTAGGTATAACCTGAGTCTAACAGCATCTGAAATTACAGACTACCCATCCTTTGTCAGAGGTCATTACATATAAGATTATGATCTTCGTCACCTGGCTTTCACCTAAATGGAAACGGCTATACTGAGAATACAGAGATTGTTCTGCTGTTAAATCACTGTATTCCTGGTGGCAATTTGGTGTAAAATACTATTAGCAATCTAGTAATTGGTGGGTCTTTTCCTAATGTGATCGCTTGCTAAATCCAACAGGTTTTTTTTCCAAGTGCTTTAGTAACCAGGCTTTCAAGCTGATATAGGTCAAATCATTCTCAGTTTAGAGACCTAATTACTAGAAAGACACAATTAGAAATAGGTATTGTCAAATGTACATATAAGGGACTGGCATTAACCAGGATGCCGGTCTCTCCCACTCTCTACAAGGGACTGCAAGCCAAACAGCAAGTCTAGCCCCTCACCCAGATCAGTAGAAAAGCTGGTTGTACTTTTGAAGAGATTGGGAGGAAAAAGGTGAAGGGAAATGGTTCTAGGTCAGGTTTAGGTATAGAATATTGAAAACTCTGTAGGAATATGTTGTCATCAAAACCGAATTAATTGTAGCCCCACTGTTCTAATCTGTTTCTCCAGACTTTTCTTGGAGCTCCCCTAGAGACCAGGCTTTCAGGACCTCTTTCCACTCCTCACTCCTGATGCCATTCAGTTCTGCCTGAAAATGGAATAACTTATTCTCTGAAATACAGGAAAGCTTATTTTGTCATGGAAATTCAGCAAGGCTGGTGGTCCCGTTAGTATCAATCTGTGTGCTCAGTTGTTTTATAGAATTATGAAACAGATGCTCCTTGGGGGCGGGGCGGGAAGTGAAGAGAAAAAGCAATTCTTTTGAAAACAATATTTCTGCACCTGAAAAGTGAGCAGGTACACAAATAAACAGAATTCATTATTTCAATGTTCTGGCTTCCAATCATTGTCACTGTCACACTTCCTGTTTACCTGCTTTTGAGTTGTAATTAGAATTCAACTTAATGGCTTTTCATAGCACTTGTTCCTTATGTGAGTGTGGCTTATTGGTTAGTTAACCTGTTGTTCTAGTAAGGCAGATATGGTTGGTCAAGTAAAAGCAGCTGGTAACTTACTTAGCTTCAGTTCTGTCTCTAGCCTTTGCGTATTTCAGCTCTAAAAAATTAGAGCTTTTCCTAACTAAAATGGACCTTTATTATCACCTGCTGCTCTGAGCAGCCCACCAGTTACAGAGGCAGTTTCACTCTGCAATTATAGGGGAGAACAAAGAGCATTACCTGGAAAAAGTAATGCCTCTTTCATTTGATCGTAAACTTGTGACTGTGATCTTGATTTTTAAAGAAACTTTACTCTAAACTTTGTGCTTAAAATTATTTTGATCCATAAACCTTCAAAGGCATGATAAGAAGCTGAGTCTAAAACCAGGCCTTTTATATGAAATATATCCTTTGCAGGGTCAAATATTTTATTGTATTATTACATCAAAGAAAAAGCATGTAGGGTCCTACCGTCACTTCAATTGTGGGAAAGAGATTAATGTCTTATTTGAAAACTTCTTTCCCCTGAAATACTTTCCTGCAAACTTATTGGATCCAGTTGTTTTTTTAAATTTTGTTCCCCTCTTTCTTCCTTTATTTTTTTTTAAGATGGTATTTCTCCTCATGCAGTGTAATAGGCTGAGAATTACTGTGAATCAAAAAATGAAAGCGTTCTGTGTAGCCAGTGTAGCGGTACTTCAGCCTAATGAAGAGCACTTCTGTTTCAGTGATGATGGGAACACAAGGAGAAACCTGCAAGGGTTGTGCCAGAGCCTGGCAAATTACAGTGCCCAGCCGTTTCCCCGTTCTATTCACCAGGCTGGTCGTTTCACTTCATCTGGTCATGCAGCGATACAAATTGCTAACAGTGGCTATTTCTGACAGCACACTGAAGCAGAACTGTAAGAAACTACAGCTTGATAACCCTATGCTATTTTGAGCGGTCTAGCATAACGTATTCCATGCTGATATTACGCGCTGATGATGTAAGAGGAGCATGTTACTGTCAATGCTATTATTGATATTTTATAGACTAGCTTAAAGTATTGATGGTGTGAGTATATTGACGCTACGTAACCTAGACTGTCCAGCATATATGTAATTCTGATTTATAAGAACAACAAAAAATTCCCACTCTGACACCCTTGCTGGCCAGTATTTCTAATTCCTCATTGGTTATAACATAGAATACATGACAAAATAATTCTAAATGGCCAAGTATCAGGAAAAAAAAACAAGCCAAGTTCCCCATTTTGCTGGTGGAATCACTCTTTTAAGTTCAGCAGCCTCTGTAACAACTTGTAGCTTGTGTTGCATTCTGAAGGTAACCACATTCAAGCTGTTTTAGACCAAAGGTGAATTTCATCTCACTTCTTCACTAGCCCATCTCTAGAACTTACTCCAGTATTGCCTTTCCACTACTAACAGCTTATCATTCCATATTTAATTCAGAAGCAATTGAGCATGCACACTGGTTGCTTACTTATTGTGCTGGAACTGTGAAGCTGGACACTGAAAGAGCCGTTCCTCACAAAATCAATATGGGCCAGTTAATCATCTGGAGTTATCTTGGGCTCTCCATACTCACGTTCTACCAATTGGAACAGTACTAACAGCATTTCTGTGACACTGTTAACCGTATCTCAACACAGATTAAAACCAAGAGGTTAGAATATGGAAAAGATATTAAGATATACAGATAAGCAGGTATAAGAAGAAATGCAAACTATGCAGAATATTTTGACATTTCAATGTGTCAATTGCTTAATTAACAGGAGGAGGATCAGTCAAGTTTTTCTGGTTATGAGAGCACAGGAGGTGAGTTTCTTTTTCAGTACCATTTGCCATTTAATTTTGAAACATTTGTTTTCCCCTTGTATTTAAATAGGTACTTATAAGGTAAAGTGAATTCAGGTTATTTGTATTGTGAAAGTTATGTCTCAAAGGATTTTATTGTGTGGTTTCTCTTTGAATGGAAATTAAAGCTTGTAAAAGACATTTTTACACTCTTTAGGTCAGTAGATCCAGAATTATTAGAAAATATTACTGTTTATCAGCTTCATATCTCATAGGTGTTTTCAGAAATTGTCAGTTATGAAAAGCTTGTTGGAAAGTATGAGCTGCTGAGAGTCTAAGAGGAATGAAAAGATTAATCAAACCTTTTACAGCTAATGATATTATGTAATAAGGGATGTACGTGCCATATAATAAAAATCAAAAGTGTATGTGGTAAATAAATGTGTCTTTTAAGTGATTAAGTCACAGACATAATAAGATTCCAGCAGGCTCAGATGGTGCAAGATCAGCTTCTGTACTGGTATAATCAGGCCAATGACTGGGGCTCAGACTAGAAGGAACTGCTTTTTTGAAAAATTAAAGTTTCAGTAAAAGGCAAAGCTATAGTACATACAGTAGTTTTGGTGCTAAAATGACAGTAATACCTGGATTTCAGTTAAGATTGTTATTATTTGGCTGAATGTGAGGCTCAGGGAGTTTAAGATTACATTTCTGATGTAGTGCACCAAATATAAAATCTGAATGGGATGTAGACAAATTTCTATAGCAATTATTATGTAATAACATGTTCAAAGGAAAATGTAATGGCTCAGGTTATGACATCAAGATGCATCTGCTTTTCTTCTTTTTTTTTTTTTTAAAGAACTGATGTGTAAGGTTTCATTTTCAGGTAAAATATTTTTATCATATCTGCAGTGAGAACTACGAACCTGGGAGATAAATAAGCTTTAGGATAATAGCTGCTTTTGGGATGCAGAGTACTATAACAGAAAGTAAATCTCGTGAAATCAGGTCACCTTGCATGAGTGTTACACAGTTCAGTGTGGAAGTATCTAAGATTAAAATTACTAGCTCTTGCCAACTAAAGAATTTTTATTTTCATTTTAGACTTTTCAGAAGATTTAAGGAAATCAAACATCATTATTGTAGTCGGTAAGTAGGATTCCTAATTTAACCGCTACAGTTGAAAATCCCCACGTTATTTAGTTCTGATTATAAGCATATGATTTCTTTTAAAGTTTAGCAGAACATTTTGGTTAAGAGTATTTACACTACAATGGCGGTTTAGTATTTTGAAAGGGAGTTTGGATTTAATATCAAGTTATTAACTTGGGTCTGACTATGCTAATAACAGTTGTGTAAAGCTCAGAGCAGGAGGTATGTTTAAGTGTGAACATATTCAGAATGACCTTGGTTCTTGTGCAGTTACAGTAGTGTTGTGTGATCTCCCACAGCAAAGTTGCCTCACCAGCATTAACTAAAATGTTACTAGATTGGATTTGTAACTCAGATTTCTAAGGTTTAGTGAAAAAAATCAGGTCTCTTCACCTCTTCATCTGTGAAACAACTTTTCTAAGTACAGGTTTCAATTCTGCATGTGCTCAACATGCTGTTAAAAAGTCAACATGCTAGTCATCATGCATGATGCTTAACATGTACTGAGGCTTTGCAGGTTTACTTTATGTTTGCTTTCTGGAAGTCCACAGAGAAAAAGCACCATGTTAATACCTGTTATTATATAAATGTGACTAATGTAATTAGCATAAACTTTGAGCAGCCTTTTAAAACAAATTAATTATAATGTGAAGATTTACACGTTTCAGCTTAATGCTTGGTACTAATTACTTTGAAAGAGTAATTGGGTTTGCATCAAGCAGAGTTTTTCAGAACTGCTTTACAATATACAGCAGGATCTACAGATTTCCAAAGACCTAAGGACAGATAGCCAGAAGTGCAATTTTACATAGAAGTAAGTCACTTTGTGCATTCTTTTTCATTGGGTGGGGAAGGAAAAAGTGACTTCTGGAATTCGTCATAAATGAACAGAAATTTCACTCAGAATTTGGGAAGCATCAAATAACATTCCAATACCAGCAGCTTGAGGGAGATGATCCTTCTTCCCTATTCAACACTGGCAAGACTGCATCTGGAGTAGTGTGTCCAGTTCTGGGGTCCCCAGTATATGAAAGGTAATGATTTACTGGAGCAAGACCAGCAAAAAGATGTTTGAGGGACAGGAACACCTTTCATATGAGGAGAGGCTGAGAGAGCTGGGACTCTTAAGCCTGGAGAAGAGAAGGCTCCAGGGGATATTGTCAATATGTATAAATACCTGATGGTAGGGAGTGAAGATGAGGGAGCTGGAATCTTCTCAGTGGTGCCCAGTAACAGAACAAGAGAAAGTGGGGACAACTTAAAATACATGAAATTCCATCTGAACACAAGAAAACACTTTTTTTGCTGTGAGGGTGGTCAAACACTGAAACTGTAGAGTCTCCATCCCTAGAGATTTGCAAAACCCAACTGGACAAAGTCCTGAGCACCCTACTTTAGCTGACCCTGAATTGTTGGACTAGATGATACCAAGAGGTTCTTTCCAGCCTAAAGGATTCTGTGAGAAGACAGCATGTTTACGTGTTGTACTTTTATCTCACTCTGTCTTATACCAAATACAAGTTGACTCAATTTATTGCAAACCTATGGTGGATATTATGTGTTTGAAAAACTGAAATTAGGTTACTGAAGAGCTCATTGGAGACTTTTCTTAAGGGAAAGATGCATAATACTTAATTTTCAGTCTTTAAGCAAACAGTAACTCCATGCTTACTGAAATACACCTTCCTGCTGCTTCCTTCAATGACAAATTTTCATTCCCTTTGCCTCACATATCTTATTGGAAAATTATGTTTCAGTTTATACAAACACAAATTTTTTAAAATGTGAAGACACTGAAGGAATTTTGTCTCTGAAATTGTCCATGGTAAGGCATATTTTTCATTTACCTCTGGACTGCTTTTTCTTTTTCAAAGAATGGCTTTTAATTTTCATTTATAATTTTTATAGGCTATCTACTATCCATCTTCCAGCTTAAAACTGAAAACACACCTTTTCCTTATTTATTCCTACTTTTAAATCCATCTCAGACTAAAATCCAACTCACTACTAAATGCTTTCCAGGAACAGAGGAAAATTCTGCTTGATCAAAAGTCTATGTTTTCGTTGTTGAAAATGTTCTAACAAAAAGTTTGACTAAGTTCAAGCGTGGATTGCCAACAAATTATGTAGAGTGATTTATACTTTTTTCCCAAAGTTCTCCCATCCTTCTACCCCTGAAAAAGCTTCTTGAAGTCTGATGTGAAGAGTGAAGATATATTTTTTCTGGTTTGGTGTTTTTTTTTTTCCTATCTGGTTTTTGGGGATGCTTTTTTGGGGTTTTTGTTTGGTTGTTTTGGTTTTTTTTAATGTGATTGCTGTGGGATATTCATGGCTACTCATTTGGCTGCAAAAACTTGATTTTACTCCATCTAGGTACTGAAGGTAAATGGTATTTCCTAGAGACAGATTTCTTGCTGGTGCTAGGTTGGCATGGCCAACTTTGCCTTGGCAATAAAGTTGTCTTATGTGTCAGTCAGGAGCTGAAGTGCAATCGCTGTGCAAGAACAAAAGAAAACTTTGAAGAAGGCTCACAGGAGCAGAACAAAACTGTAAAACTTGGAGGGAGGGTGGGAAAGGAAAAAAAAAGCACCACAAATTCTCTGTGGCTGTGTACTCCATGGCTAGAAAAAAAGCAAAGAAGACGGGTTGGAGCATGCTGCTGTGGGTACCTGAATGGGAAAAATTGTCTCAGGTGTCATTAGGAATGTTTACTCGTTACATAGACGTATTCATGAGGATATAATAAGATGCTTATAAAAATGTTTGAAAAGTAGAGTTCTAAAGATGTGCACTTGAAGTGGTTTACAGACTAGTTCAAATAAATACACCATCTGCCATCACTGACAAATTGAGATACTGTTTATAAGACAAAGGGAAAAAAGCAAACAATTCCCTCCCCCACTCATTTCCCTTGAAAATTGTCCAAAAAGGGAAAGAAAAAAAATATCTAATTAGCAAAGATTTACATTAGAGCTAATGTAGGAATTAATTGGAATAACAGTCAGCTTGGATTAATTAAGCAACAATTTCAATGTTTTATCCAGATAGCAAAGCAGAGATGTGGAAGCAGCAAGTCAAAAATATGATAGATAGCAACAGGGTAATAAAAGAGGCAAAACCAAGTTAAATTTGGCTTGCAAAGTAAAATGCAAGAGAAAAATAAAAAAATAAAGAAATGCAAAGATAAATTTTGGGGATGCTCTAATATTTGAAACTTACATAATTACTGCCAGTCACAAAAATAAAAACTCCACAAAACAGAAAAAAACTGCACCAAACAAAAAAAGCCTTTTTCAGCAGAGCAACATGAAATGTAAAGTCTTAACCAAGATGAACAACGTATGATTTTATCATTCTTAACTAATTCAATACTCTGTATCACATCCAGAAAGTTATCATACATATCAAGGTTACTAGGACCGTTATCCCTCCCTATTCTCTACAGGATTTTCATAAAACATACCCACATTTGGCTTTGGTTGAGGCTGAAACCAAAGTAGAAAGTTTTCGGGAATCTTTCTGTGCTTCAGATCAGAGACAAACTCCCCACTTAATCTTAGATGTAATGTTTAAAACTTAGTGTAACCAATTTCCTCTGCAGAATCCCTGTCATTCTCGCTGAGGAACTAAAGCTGATAATGGCTTAAGCTCAGTGTAAATAAGACCAGCTTTTCAGCTGACACCCTGAAGATATTACAGCCACCTACACTTACAAGTAAAACATTGTCAGCTGCAGATACTAGTTACTTGTGTGGGGAAAAAAAAAAAAAAGACCCCAAACCAAACCACAGAACCCAAAACCCTTTATTTGTCCAAAGTATGGTAGAACTCCAACGACTTAGTCTAATGCTGAATTTAGCCCTGCTTTGAGCAGAGGGATTTGCCAAACGAGATCCCTTCCAACCTGAATTACTACAATACCTGCCTTCCAGCTTGTTCTACAGATGGGCAAAAGATAAGCAGTGCTGATAATTAAAACCTCAATCAGTCCAAGCGCTAACTGCAGGAGCTGATGAAGGCTGCTTTCTCTGACTTTCCATGAAATGAACTCCATGTTTTCTTTAAGAGGGATGAATACTCAGTGATGTCCCAGGACATCACATCACTCTGCCAATGTATGCTCCAGGTTGTTTTCTGATTAAAATCATCTTTCAGAAAAAAAAAAATATTGAAGATTTTTTTGTTGTTTTTGTTTTTAAATAACAGCATTGTTCCTATATGGTTTCACTCAAACTAAAATCATATGTGAACAACAGATGAGGTGCTATTGAGAAGCTTTCAAGTCCCATATTCTAAAACTAAGGCTTATTTTTATTTGTATAAATAATCCAAATAGCATTGATAGAGTTGTCAAACTGATCAAGTCTTCCAAAGTAATTTCTTGAATATAAAAATATCTTGGCTGGGATTATTTTTATTTCAGTTCTGACTTCTGAGGCTCCATTGTGCAGCTAGGTTTCCCCTGCAAGCACTTTTCCATGATACAGGGATGATACTCATTACGAAAATAAGGTGTAGAAACTGCAACATCTTAAAATGAATGGTGGGACTCTCTTGTAAATCCTGCTGCTGGCATTTTATGTAAATGTTCGTAGTATTTTGGTGTATGATACACTCATAAGATTTGGCAAGTTTAAAATAAAGACAACCCAGTCTGTCTGGATGACACTTCTGCTTTGTTAATATTTCTGGAAGCAAAGCTGGTTCATGAACTGCTCACATTCCTTGCTCCTGTCCCTGCTCACTCCCAGTGGCACTCCCAGCTCCCTCCAGTATCATTAATTCATCTGCTTGTGATGTTGTGCTCTAGGCCACACTAGTGCATGTGAACCACGTGCTTGTGGTCTTTCATAGACTTGGGGAAATTGGGGCAGGAGGGAGAGCAGGTGTAAGAGGCTCGATTTCTTAAGCAGAGATCTTGCACTGATCTAAGGCAGGCTAAAGTTAAACATACAGAAGCGCTGCTCGGGCAGTTGTCATTTCTGCCAACCCACTGAGACTACTCTTTTCTGCCCTTGAAGTGCTCTCTGCGAAGCATTTCTGCAGTCAATAATCTAATGGGGAAAGGTGAGCACTAAGTCAGCAATGTTGCCAGAAAGTTATTTACCAGAAGATCCCCTTGCACAGTTTCATGGGCAGCTGAATCAACATAATGGAAGGGAAAACTGGGCTAGGGGAGTGCATAGACCTTTTGATCCAGCCTTGTCTCCAGAAAAGAAATATGCAGAACCGCATTGGATTTTTATGCTCTGTCTAGTACCCTGGTTCCAGATACTTGCTTACTGTTTGTATCAGAAAGCAGAAAGGGACATGCAAAGGGTTTGATTTCCAAGAATAATCTCACTGACTGATACAATGTGCTTAATTTCTGAATCTGCAACTTTTTATGAAGTTAATGAATTAGCTTTAAAGAGAGATGTACTGCATTTAGCAATACCAGCACAATACAAAAGCATGCTAATGTTGAAGAACTGCTGGTAGTTCTTCTCCATCCTGCTACAAGTCACAGCATACTGATAATTCCTCTGGCAATTTTCTAGGCTTTATCTTCACCTCATATATGAAAATCAGAAAACAACATGATTAATCTGAAAAGCAAGTTACGGTGAATCAGGCTGTCACTGGTTAGAACTTTTTTTTTCCCCCAAAATATACGTAGGCAGAGTAAAAGATGACAGCATACTGAAAAAATGACAGTGTTCACAAAGACTCTTATGCCTTTACAACAAAAGCAGGGACGTGTTTTCCTCCTTCTAACAATTGAGCCATTGGGAAAACTTCACTACCTTTTTCAATGTCTCAAGCTTTTTCTGTTTGAAAAACAACATAACAAGTTGCAGTGAAGGCTTCTTAACTGAAAATATCTTTATGCTAGCTTTTTTTATATTTAACATGCAACTGTTGTTCCTTATAAACTTTCTTCAATTAAATTTCACTCTTTTTTTTAGAAAGTTATATTGATTTAATAAAGAGACCTTCAAAAAAAGACAAGCTACAGATTTTCCAACAGTACAAATTGATAATAAGCCTCGTGACTGCAGTGTCAATTTGCTGTTAAAGCTACTTATGTAGTAGTCCTATGAGTATATACTGTGAGCTGGAAGGAACTATCTAACAAGCGAGGAAATGCACTTTCACATTCTTTCCCACCTGAATAGCTCCTTTTCAGTCACATTAAATAATGGCCTTCAGAAGGAGACAATAGATGAACTAATATTGAACTTTAAGCATCAAAATTAATACTGGCCTAAATGCTGAGTGTGTATTTGGCCCTCAATGCTGAATTTCTTGGGGGGCATTCAGCCCCTTCTCAGATAAGGCCAAGCAAGAACTTCGGCCTCATTCGTCGATAAGAAAGCACAAGACGTTGTAAAGGGGTCATATACATTTGTCAAACAGTAGGATGCTTTACTACTCATCAGATGATACTAAATTAATAGCAGTGGCCATAAAAATTGCCATTTTCAACACATAACTGTTATCTAATTATGTCTTTTCCTCATTAAAGAGCTCAGCATTTTAATCTCAGCTTTGTTGGAACCCTTCTATAAAAAATAAACACGGTCAATTTTAATTAATGTTTTGGAGGCATGGTGATGCTCATTTTGTGTATGCCCTGCATAATGGGTCATTCTGACAGTGTTCTCTTTTAAAATACTAACAGATAAAGGCATTAGAGAAACATATCAACTTTTCTGAATATTTATCTGTTAGTTGAACATCCAAAAATTGTCTTTGTATTGTTATTTCTAAAAAGAGTTCTAGTTTATATAGCATATGAAGGGACATTATGAAATTTGTTTTCCAGCTCTACGTGTTCAGAAGACAAACAGTTATATAAAAAACAGAATAAAATAATCTTTATAGCTGGTTTTTTTCTAATACTGTGTATATGCACCAAATAAATAGGATGAAATTACTGCACTGTTAGTATATTCAAGGCCAGGAGACAGAACGTGTAAACAAGCACATGTACACACAAACTTACTCATCTAAAAAACCAAAACAAACTAGAAACAAGACTAATTGCCACTACAGATATTTAACAGTCTCATTACAGATAATTCGCCTATAATTTGTCCGTAGCCACTCGTATTTAGTCCTTGTTTCATTCAATTGATGCTTTTACAAAATAATAATTTTCTTCTTATTAAAGCAATGGAAAAACAACATGCAACCCACACTCAAAAGAAAATGAGACTGTGACAAAGATATTTCTAGCTAAAATCATAGCACAAGTGTGATTCTCACACCATGGGCTGATAATTATCTTTTTGAAGCTGAAGTAAAAGACTCCACGTTACAGTAGACAAAACTCTTCCTTTAATGCTACTGCCTTATGACCCAGATTTTATTCTCAGCTACAGTATTGTAACTTCTCTGAAAATTATATGCTTGGAGCAATTATTTCTTAAATTGAATACGAAAGTCAGAAGAAAGTTCAAGTCAGTAGGAGATAGTGCCAGATTCACTCTATTGTCAACATGTTATTCCCATGTTTGTTCAAGGAAAGATAAATAAAAAGGAAAATCACCTATTTTCTAGCATCTTAAATTCACACAATAGAGCTGTGTAGTCACTTTGCAGGTCCCAACAGTTGATAAATACACAAATCACATGCTTAAAAAGCTTTGTTAAAAAGTGTTGGGTTTTTTTATTATCTTAGTCTTGCCTCTTCTTTTGATTTTTGAGCACCGTCTCCCTGCAAGGGTGTAATTACCTCCTACTGCAGTAGATCTTCTGAATAGATCCATCAAAGATTGTACAAAACCCTGCTACGCACCTTGAAAGTTCTCCCCAAATCCCAATATTCTCACAATAGAAACTTGCTTTCCTGGCCTCCCCCACCCCTGGCACCAAGATGGTGCCTCAGCCCTCCCCACACAGTTCAGCCCTCGCAGGGTGCTCACCTCAGCTCCACCAGCAGCTCCGCAGGCCACGGCCACAGCAGGGGGATCCCCGAGAAGCAGCTTCTAGCATTTTCCATCGAAGACCTGTCTCTCCAGCCAGGCTGGGCTGGCTGCTGCAGCTCAGCCAGCAGCTGAAGAGGTGTTTGGAGTTTCACAGCCTTCAGGGTGAGGAAGGAGAACCAGCTGCCTGCAATGGGGAGTTGGGACGAGGCAATGCCAGCACCTGCTGAGCAAGGAGGTGTCCAGAGCCTTTGAGATGGCCCCAGAATAAGAGCACTGGCCAGAGAGGTATCCAAGAGTTTTGGGACTCGAGGTGGTGTCAGCTCTCCTGCTGAGGGAAGCAGGGAGCCCTGAGGTGCCATTTCTGACAGGGGGATACCTGCAGCATTCACCTCAGCGCCGTCCTGCCCGCTCTGTCTCCCCACAGGCCCTGGGGAGGAGCGAGCACCTGGCCCCAGCTGTGGTGAGATGGGGGGCGGCCACAGGTGCCTTCCCTTCAGCCTGTGGAAAAATCACTTCAGCAGCTTCCCCTGAGCACCCTGTCCCCTGAGGCTGCCCTTCACCCGCTGGTTCTTTGACTCTGGGCCTGGTTCAGAGTTGGTTTTCCAGCTCCTGACTGAGTGTGGATGTGGGTGTAGAGGAGCGGGTGGTGTCCACGTGCCCTTCCTCACGGAGCACTTTACTCTTGCACTCCCTGCAGCGTGCACGAAGAACAAGCCCTACCACAGCTGCCTTGGTCAGCATTTAGCAGCCTGATCACCAGCAGATGTGCCAGCACCTGAGAGCTTTCCAGCTCAAAAGGAAAGGACGAAAGCTTTTACATTTACCACGGCGCAAAAGGGTTTAGTTGCTGTACACCTCCCTGCATCCCACAGGGTGGAGGCGGCCTTCACCATCTCTTTGCCTTACCTTTAAATTTGCCTATACATTAAATGGGAGCAAAATATTTCCCTCGCAAGGATGCAGTGAACTTTAGTTTGCTAATAGTTGTTGCGGCTATCAAGCTGAACGCATCCCGAGTCAAATACCCTTCCCCACCCACGGTCTGTTTCATGTTTCTCCTTTACATGGTCACGGTGTTTTTGGAGCAGGTTCTCTTCTGCAGGAGATTTCACACTGTTGTGACTGCTTCAACTTTGGTACATGGTTTTGAGTCATCAGTATAGTGTATTGGAAGGGAAGTATGTAATTTGTTCTACTGTACAGAGCACCTTTGAAAAAAAAAAAAAATTGCAAAAATAAGCAGTTTCGTCAATTTCCTTGCATTTTCCTGGTTGCTATAGTTTGAGAAAAGGCAGATGTTTATTCTTTTCTAATTCTAGATATTTTTCCTTCACAAAGGTGGCCCTGGCTCTGGCAAAGGTACCCAATGCGAACAGTTAGCCAAGAAATATGGATTTACTCACCTTTCCACTGGTGACCTTCTCCAAAATGAGTTATTGTCATTATCAGAGAGAAGTAAATTGATCAAAGACATCATGGAATGTGGTGAACCTGTGCCTGGTGTAAGTGACAATTTTATTTGGGGTCCTAATGGTTAAACAAAGGCAGATTGTCTAAAAGCATGGAAGTAAGAGACTAGAGCTGATGATTCCCATTTAAGTGAAGTTAATCTGCAACTTGAGGGAGAATTTTCCTCATTGCTAGATCTGTGGCGCTTTTTCCCCCTTTCTATGCCAGTATTTCTTTACATTTCAGACTCACATAAGTGACAAAGTAGTCATGGAATACAGTGAGACAGATGCTGTGCTGTGCATTGCAAAATGTAAGAGTAAGTGCAGGAAACAGAAGCTTTCTGCCCATTTTATAGCTTCACATTTCCAGATTTAGAGCTGGTCCTCCTGGCAGCTATTCTAATATACAATACCTGCAGCAGTTCCCTGCAGAGCTGGCTGCCATCCCAGAGTAGCTGGGTTGCAGTTTAACGGAGACAGAGTGTGTTGTTCTCAGCTAAACTTGATTTTTAGATGGCAGGTCCCCAGCCCCAACACTTGGTGGGTCTTCAGCAAGTACAGCTAGATCGTAGGCTGCGTTTGTTAATGAAAGATACTAGGAAGTGCTGCTTAGGGGAAACTAAGAGGTGTGCTGAGCCTTCATTTTGATTGCTTTGCTCTTCAGTGTGTTTGGTCAGAGGGGTCTCTTATCACTTTTCATGTAATATAATTATGTCCATGACAGAGCAAAATGCATTCAGATTGGAAAATGCTGCAGCAGTACTCCAAAGTTTCACAGGTATTAAGATTAATTTTGAAACTATGAAATATTCCCAGCTATCTAGAGGAAACTTCGGGAACTCTTGGAATGGTTTGCAACACTAGGTTTGTATAGCATAGCTGGTCCTCAGAGAAGAAAAAGTAGGATGCTCTGCTATCTGCAGGGAAAGAAAACCTGCATCCACAGGACCTGCTTTTAGCAAAATAAGGCAGTTCTCAAGGGAATTAGACTATAGTCAATGTAACAAACAAAGGTATCAATCTTTCTTATTAATTAACAAAGTAACTCCCTTTCTCTCCAATGCAGGATATTGTCCTAGAGCTACTGAAGGAAGCCATGGTTTCCAAGTTAGGGGATGCAAAAGGATTCCTGATTGATGGGTATCCCCGGGAACTGAAAGAAGCAGAAGAGTTTGAGAGCAAGGTGACCATATAATTGTATTGCTGTTATAATTCCCATTAAGACACGACTGTACTCCTGATGCTGCTTGGGTCCCCATCTTCAGCTGATTGCAACGGGGATGTGTAAAGAGCCAACCCAACAGCGTTGTGCTGCTGATCACTGAAACTTTGGCACCCCCATCCATATAGCAGCTCCCACTTTTCCACTCACCTACACAGACTCTGTAATACCAGAAGAAAGGGCTGATTTTACCCAAATTTAATATAAACCATGAACAATTCACATTTAGTGGAAAGCACCATTTTTAGAATCCGTTTTCTAATTCTAGTGGATGGCTGCTGTACTTCTCCTGAAAATCTCATCAAGCACTATTTGATGTAGGTTCATGAAAGCATGTATCTTCACAGTTAATATCTTTTACCATTGAGCCAGCTCTGCTAAAGCTTGCTGCCACTTTGAAACAGCAAAACACAGATCAAATTTTTGCAATGAGTAACAGGTGGTGTAGCCATAAAAAGAGCGTTTTGCAAGTGACTGCATGGCAGTTCAGAGTGTTATCGATTTCCTCAGTATGTGCTAAGACTTACTGAGAAGTCTCAGCTGTACATTTCTCAATCTGCAGAAAATACTCTATATAAGCACTATGAATGAATTTGCCAGGGTTTAGAAGAAAAGTGGTGAACTAGGGGAAATAGTAGAGTATATATTCTATCATATTGCACTCCACAAATGTCCTATACGAGTTTGAAAGGTAATAAAGCTTAAATGAATCATCTGTTTTCTCCCTGAACCTTTGGCTGCTTTGTCTAGTTGATTACCACAAAAGCCTAGCAGGATTTAGGCATCAGAAGTTGGACAAAATAATGAGCAATAGGATTTGCTATAGAAGCCATTCACAGAAATGTTGACCTGTTAGTTCCTTTACTGAAATGTTACAGACTGTTAAAAAGACATTGGAGGTTTCCTTCATTTTGTGTAGAAGGAGGAACTATTTCAGCAGTGCAGCTTTTCTGGCAGGCGTATGTGTCATGCCCTGTGAACACTGGTGTATGCTGTAAAGCAGGACTTAGAGGTTGGAGTATCCTGGACTGAGGCATTGCCAGGCAAACACGTCTTCATGCATCCAGTGCAAAGCAGAGCCCCCTTTTCAGTTCCTGTAGCTGCTGTAGCAGCAAAAGATCATGTAGCCCTGAGCTGCCTTTGGATTAAAATACGAGGACCCAAAGTGATACAATATCAAATTACAAGTTCCACATCACCAGTGGAAGATACCCAATAAGACAGAGTGAAGACCCAATGCATTAGACTTGTTTGGGTTCCTGCAGATGTCCCTGGAGCATGCATTATTTACGCTACATTGTGTCAGGAAAACAGTAATTCAAAATAAAACCAACAGTAGTAATATCTGATAGGGGCATTTACTTTTACTTTTTGCAATTTTTAACTCAGAAGAATGTATCAGAAGAATTTAACTCAGAAGAATTTCTGTAACTTTTTGAATTCCAGAGAATAGCAACGTTGAAATTTTTAAGAGAACCATATAGATTTTTCAAAAGCAAATTGGACCTGGTCTGTCAAACAAGATACTATTGTCTGATCCTGCCAGTCAGTAGACTCCTTCATATCTTCATTGTAAGGTGATGAGATGACTATAAATGATGAGAGGAATCATTCCTCATTTATTCTGTTACAATTTAGAACAGACCCTGGAATTCCTCATGTGGACCTCGGAGGAAGTAACTTCTCACTGTCCAAGTCCAATTATACGAAAAAGGACAGTTGTTTTAATCATTGATTAAGCCCACATCTTTTATGTCTTCTCGATCTAAGTCTATTGCACTGTTAAAACTGCCTTGTTGGCTTTTTTAATCCCAAAACCCAATACTGCTGCTGCTAATAGCATTAATGTTTTCTGAGCTGTGTTGAAAAAATGGATGGATAAAAGCCTGTCATTGAACTGTCCGACATAATCCCTTGGATTCAGCTCTCTCTTAGAAAGTCATTAAGGTAATAGAAAGGTCAACATAATCCAGACATCCTCAGTCAAATGCAGAAGGCCTAACATGAAATATTTACCTTTGGAAATATTTATCCTTCCTTTAAGAGCTGTCAACAAAGGCAGCAATGGCAGTTTCCAGTCATTTAGACTTTCTTTGCTGTAGCTGTGGTAAAAGCAGGAATGTCTAAGGGTCACTAGTGTGAAGATCAGCTGTCTTTTCTCAAAACTTCTCACTCTTTCCTAAACGGTGTTCTCCAAATCCCTGCTAGAAAGGGAAGGAATGAGAAAAAGCCTGAGAGCATGACTGAAGGATTTGATACATAACTGCATGGAAAAATTACCATGTTACTTTTCTCTGATCCTGTAACACCTTGATTTTACTTGAGAGAGTGGGGTGTATCCCTTCAGACTCAGCACAACAGTTGCTGCTCAGACAAAACCTTGTGTCAGAGAGAGCTGTGCTTGAGCAGGGTCCGTGACAGGGTGTATTGCAAGATTTATGCTAAATGTCACCCATATTTTTCAGAATCTTGGAGAAAGAACAATGGGGATTTGTGTTTACAACCTCTGACTTTCTCCTGAAATATTATAAGGAATATTTTCTTGTTTCTTGCCAGTTATTTTTCACCCATAAAAACTGCAATATCTACTATCAAGTATAGATAGAGACAATTATTTACTATCTTTGCCAAGGCCTGTGAATAAAAATAAATAAATCCATATTTATTTTGTTTAAAGAAAAGTTCATGCACTTCCTTATGACTAGTTTGGCCCTAGCTAAAAAGCACTAAGTGGTGGGCTTCTCATAAAATTCAGAAATTACTCACCAATTTGAAAATACAGAGATATCACAATCTTCCTTTATGCCATGGGTAGTGACGATGTAGAGTTACACTGCAAATATTGACATAAAATAGTGTGCGACAAAGGAATTCACAGGGTGTATTTCTGTGAATGCGTCCAGTAACAAGCATTTGATGGTGTCTCTGGGCCTGTCAGTTGCTACTCATTTCCATTTCAAGTGGGCACACTTTACTTTGGACATTTCCTTCTAATGCCTCTTGAAATTCTAAGCTATAGTTTACCTGAATGAAAATATACTCTTCACAGACTGAACAAAGCAAAGGCTAAAAAAACAACTGTGTCAGGCATTCAATGAGTCCAGTGCTGCTTGCATCAAGCTTTTCTCAAAGAATTGCAAATAATGAACAAACTGATGATCTTTAGTCCAAGTAGCCCCAATTTTTCACATCGTATCTCTTTTTCTCTGTATGTGTAGAGCCCAATGAAGCACAGCCTTGATCCTGAATACTGGGATCTCCAAAAGCCACTACAATCAGAGGTGTTTGTTAATAAGAATAATTTCTGCATAGGCAAATACGAAAGTAATTTGCTGATAAACTCCTTGATGGAGTAGCATTTCAGTAGCATTTCTTTTTAAAGTTATCCAAAGAAAATAAGTTTTACCAGGCCGGTGGTTTGAATACTTACTGGTTTTCTTTGTCTCTAGATTGGGGAACCAAAACTTGTGTTCTGCCTGGACTGCTCTGCAGAAACCATGAGCAGTCGCCTCCTGATGAGTAACCAGAGCAGTCAGCACTCTGATAACCCCAAAACCATCAAGGAAGGAATCGAAAGCTATTACCAAGCGTCAATACCTGTGATTGCATACTATGAAAGGAAGACACAGTTATGCAAGGTAAATTTCTTGAGTTTTTGAATTAAATTATTGCTTTTTACTTCCATTATATGAGCAACATTTGGAAAATACTGGCAAGACACGATTTATGGACTGTACTAATTTCTGCACTTTGTAGTTTGTTTTCGTCTTACACTTCCCTGGTTTGTTTGCAGCTTCTGCAAAATTCTGAGCTCCACAGTACAATTTGAAAGAATAAAATCACAGATTTATCCTGGCTCTGAGAACATACCCTGAATCACTACCTCATCTGTATAGAATCTTTTATTAAACATTAATGCTGGAAAGCTTTTCTTTAAGTATTAGGATTTATTTCTCTATAAGGACTTTAAGAGTTAGGATGAAAGATTATGTTAATCCAAAGCCCTTTAGTTAAATTTACAAAACTGACAGTGTATATCCTGAAATAAAACAGACCTGCACACAAGAAAGATCTTTCTGCTGGAACAAATGACATAGTTATATTAATTTCGGTGAATTACATTGAAATTATTCAGAGTTTACACCTGCTGAGGATGTGAAATTTAAAGCATTCTTTTTATTCTTTAATGAATACTTTACAGAGAAGCAAAAAAAATTCCATCAGTGCAATTTACCAATGTATATGCTTGCACATCTGTAAACTCATTTATGTGGGATGTTTTATGTGTTTCTCTGCTCTATTGTGGCAAACTATCCCTTATGTTCAGCTACAGAAAGATCTAGTTCCTGCTGATCCTTCTTGTCCTAAAAGGGAAAGAATCCAATAATAGTTTCTGGAAATATTATAGGAGCTTTTTTCTAGAGGCTGTAGCAAACATGCAAATCACATATCCCAAACCTTTCTCCTCTGCCAAGTTCCCAAAAGAGAAACATGCAGCTAATTTATGCACCCATATCCTGACCCCAGAACAGAGTAAATGACAGTCCTGAGAAAAATGATACTCAAAGGGAGAGTCCTGATTCATGTCCTTTGCTAACCCCACGGTGAGTACATGGAAGGCAAATTCTAGTGGTAGAAAAAAAATCCCCCATTACTTTCTTTTCTTCTTCAAGCATAAGAAAAATTATCTGGTTTTATTTGTATTTTCTTTGACGAGCTACCTTGCCAATGTTGCAAGGATGTGTCTAATTAAGAATTCAGTACAATACACAATACACCAACACAGTGCAATGCAAAGGAAGACAGAGCTCTCTGTATCTCTAAGATCTCACTGCAGTGAGCTGTGCCTACCATAGTGTTTCTCTTTCTGAAGTATCAGGGAAGTGACAGCCCCAAAGAGAATGAAACCCCACTAAGCATTTTCACACAGATTTTGCATTCCTGTTCTGCTTTATTTCACTTGATGTGGACTCTCCTTGCCCTTTCTTAATACTTCTGCTGCAAGTTTCTGCTCCATCTCCTATGCAATCTATGCAATGGCAAACCATGCAGTCTTTTCGTGAAAGCTTATAGCTCCTTAGCTCCTTAAGTGACTTGCCGAGTCTGTAGGTCAGAACCGGTGTATGCTTTGCACTCTCAGTTTGGGAGGGAACTGACATTGTGTGTTTGCATGTTAGAAAATATTCGTGCATTGCTTTAACAGCATTCACACTGTTTTTCTTACAATGTCTATCCAGTGTCTGTACTTGCTTCTGATGAATGTAGGTGTTCAACGTAGTTCCATCTTCTGGATGGAACTATTGGGTATGAAAGCCCTGTGAAATCAGCTTTATAAACATTATCATATAAAATGTCCTTTTAAGGTTGAAAAATGCATTCCGTTTTTCTTGAGCACAGGTACTCTCTACTGAAATGTCTGCCTCATCAGCTGTTTACTAAACTGATAAAATACACATCTGCTATCAAAGATGTGATTCCATTATGGATTTAAGTAAAGTAGGGAGATGCCCCCTCCCCAACCCGTTCTGATGTAGACAAATGTATGTTCAGTTATTTATCAGCATTTAGAGAACACTGACAAAATGCTCAGCCCAGGTAGGCTTTTAAAATTAATCCTCCCAGGCTGTCCTTGTCACCCTCAGCCAGCTTCACGTACAAGCCTGCAGCCCTGTACAGCAAGGAGCAGAACCAAATGTAGTTTTCAGACAAGAAGCATGTTAACGTTTTGTTGTTTATGGGTGAGAGAAATTGCTTTTTTTAACCAAGTGTTGTTGAACAGTTGTGATGATCTATTTTAACGTTAACTTTGCACCTACAGTCAGAGTGGTCTGAGCACCTTTTTGCACAGAGCAATTGACTTCAATAGCTCTTCTGATCCAAATATTCCCTATCAGTTCTGCAGTGGAAAGTGCTGGAATGAAAAAAAATCAATTTTGGAAATACACAAATACTGCGAAACAAAGTAAATTTTTTTCTGGAAGAAATGCTTGTTTAGGAAATTTTTCTAGGCAATTTTCCTGCAACAAGTGAACTCAAAGAGTTTGATCATACAGTCTCATTTGGTCAATGACACAACTCAAGCCTAGTGCCTGGTGTCCTTGCAGTGCCCAGTCCTGCTCTGAGCAGGAGGTTGCACTAGATGATCCACTCTCCGCTCTTCCCAACCTGTATTATTATCCTGTAAACACGCATCTTACAAACCTATGCACTATTTGGCTCAACAATTTGAAGAATAAAGACAAAGAACAAACAGTTAAGAGTTGGCCAACGGCTGTTTTGAAACAAAGAGAACTAAACAGCACAAAATGTGTAACTGTGAGCTACGTGGGGAGCTAAGAGGAAATAGACGTTTAGGTTTACAGTTTTAAAACTGTTTCAGCAGTGAATATGTGTGAGCTGCATGTGTTGAAGAAGCAGAGAGTAAAAGGGAAGTTTGCAATTCCCAGGACACGAGGTCAGTTTTTTATTTATAGCAACATATTTTCCAGACTCCTGAGCATTGACATTAGCAGCCACACTGATGTTCTCTGAATGAAGGAAGGAAATTCAGGTGGAAAGCAGAAAAACTATCAGTACTTCTGACTGCATTTTATTTTCAGTATGGGTTAGGCTAAAATAGTCTTTGGTTTTTGTCATTTGTACTGTCATATGTATACACAGAAAATTGAGACTTTACCTAGAGGCAATCTAACATGTTTAATATTTTTCTTCCTGATTTTAATTATGTCATGGTTTGGGCCAAACTGGCCATTGAAATGAACAACAGAGGCTCTCCCCCACCTCTCTCCAGGAAGAGGAGGGAGAGAGAGAGAGAAAGAGACTTCAGAGTTTAAAAAAAAGCTAAACTAATGAAATACTAATAATGAAATAAAAAAACAATAATGAAATATATACAATATATACAAAACCTTATCGAGCTCTCAGGGTGACGATCACATCACCAACAGGCACTGGGAAAAGTCCCAGACAGGACTCAGTGATGGACGGGAACTGGAATCCAGCTCTGGAGTCAGGAACGCCTGGATCAGGATCAAAGGCAGACAAACAGACAGTCCTCCTTGGACCTGGCCATTGAGGAAAGAGACTGACCCCTTTGATCCCTCAGCTTTTATACTGAGCATGGGGCAGAGGGGATGGAACACCCTGTTGGTCTGTCTTTGGGTTGCTTGTCCTGTCTGATCCTCCCTGAAGGTGCGACCCCTCTAGGCTTTTCCTCTTCCGACACTCCAACAGGGCAAATAGCAACGTGAGCTGACCTTGGTTGTTAATAGCAATAAGTATAAGCAAGAGCCTCTCTGCAGACCCTTCCTTGGCATAAATGAGAAACTATCAGGTCGTATCGCTCTGGTAGTGAACACTGTCTTAAAAATATGGCATAAATTTTCATGGAATTCAGTTAGTTAGAAGAGGCTTAACTGAAAAGTAAAATTTTTGAACAGAAAATTGATTCTGTTTTACCTCAAGCCATGGCAAATTATAACACACGCATGTTTTCGGCTTTGGGAATCTGTTCGTTCCTGAGTGGGTGTTACTACTCTCCAGCATTGACCAGTACTGGTTGAAGACGTTGATGCCCTCATTAAAATGCTGCTGCCTCTATAATTCTGCTCGATGAAAGAGCTGTGAGTATGTTTCTGAATCCATTTTGGGCAAAGCCACCAAAGCTAATTTACAAGTGTTGATTTGAAGACTCTTTAAGATAAATGATCTCATCTACATTCATGGATTTTTAAAAAATAATTCATGGACCTTCATGTAACTGCAGACCAGAGACTTGTGCACAATTTTTCTCAGGGAAGCGGTAATGGTGATAGCAGGTGTGTAATTTATTTCTGTCTTTGGAAAGGTTATCGGAGAATCATTAAGCCTGATAGGTAAGTAGGTGAGGGAACAAAGGAACAATTGTTTCTGTCACCCCCTCGGTGGCTTGTGACCCATTAACAGAGACACCAGTCTAGAAAGACACATCAGAACCATTAGCAGGGGATTGTGGAGAAAACACAACAGTAAATTCATGCCAAATGTGAACAGGTGCTGGGGCAGAATGTTTCCACTGGATTCCAGACAGCTTGATCGATTGCTTCGAGAACCAGGTACTGCACCGTCTGAGAGGTTTTTAACACTCTTTTTAATGACAAAGTTATAAATATTAACGTCAACACAGCTGAGCTTGACTGACATCCAATGAGAAGCTTCTAACTAGTGAGTTTATTCCAGAGTCTCAGTCTGTCTTTCTGAAAACAGTGGTCCTCAGCCATCCTCTCTACAGACAGTTGGGTTTTTCTCAGTGGCAGTGTGCATTTAGGCTTCTAAATCCCAAAACCTACAACAAATGGAGGTTTGATGACAGAAAAATTAATTGGTTGGTGATCAGTCCACTCATTTTTCACGAGCTCATTAAATTTCTCTGTGTTTGAAGTTACCTAAAGCCATGGTGGCATTTCAAAACTGGAAGCATTATGGAAAACTGTGTCTGGATATTGCTTTTGTGAGAAGAAAGTAGCTTGGATAACCTTGAAAACAGTCCTAATTTATGAGGTTTGTTATAATCTGAGAAATACACATTTTTCTCTTTCTGGAGCTGCAGGGAGCATCATTGAATTATTGTGGTACTGGCTGTGAATTATTGTCACATTAAGTTACTTTTGTGCCACAACTTTAAGTTAGTTTTATGAATTGGACCTTTGTTATTTAGGAGGCCAGCACGGGAAGCACTGGGGCTGTCGTTAGTCTTGCTCATCCGTATTTTACTGTGGCTGTTAGGAAGGCAACGTTCCAGCCAGTCATAAAGGGCTGCGATTTCCACGCTCACAGACCTCATTCTTCATCACAACTGCCTTGATCTAGACCCCAGTGTCAGTCCCAGTTGTAGAAGAGGTCGCTGAAAAGCCAATGGCCATCAGCTGTGCTGATTGGGTTAGATTGGTTATCCACTGCAGGTGTGTTTATGGAATAAAGAGATAATAAAAATACATATTAAGACAAGTGAGCTTTGAAATGGCTGTGGCCTTCACCCTGTGTGAAGTATATTTCCTGTGGGATAGCTCTACGAAAATCGGTGTCTGAACAGGTGAGATGGTCAAAGCACACTGCTTTATAGCAGCTGAGGTGGGAGCTGCTAGTTTTGTTCTAACCAGAGAAGGCATTTGATCCAGAATGGTTCACCAATGGTTCACCGTTCCCCTTTTCTCTTTGCTACGAGTAAGTAAAGCCCCCCTAAACCCTTCGTTTCTGTGGCACAGAGAGCTTCTGACAGACACGCAGCCCTTGATTGAGAACTGACCTTTCTAAGGCACCACCTGCTGCTTCACAAACCATTCTGTGTGTGTGTTCTCCAGCAGTGTGTGCCACAGGGATGTCACAAACAGCAGCGGGGCAGAGAGCAAGGGAAGCAGGAGACCGGTCCTTCGGAAAGCTGCCCAAGAGGGGAGGGGGAAGTTCTGCTCAGGCTGGGAGCCACCTTTGCAGCGAGTCCGAGGGGACTGAACCCAGTCAGACATGGCTCCTTAGCGGGTGGCCAGTGCTGGAACTGCTGTGCCTGGAGACAGACTGGCTGGGTGTGCTGGCACTTCCAACAGGAAGCCACAGGGGACCCAACCTTGCAGTGTCTGTGGATGATGCCACCCACCGAGAGCCACACGGAGCTCTGGAGCGTGAACACCATCCCTGGCCAGATCCCTGCAAGGAGCAGCTGCCGCCTCCCACGCCAGGCCGAGCAGCGGGGCCTTCGCTGTAGCTGAGCACAGGCAGGGCCCAAGCCAACACGGGGCTGGCAACGATTCCGTGGACTATTTCAAAAATGCGTTTTTTGGAGTTTGAAATTCCTTTTATTCTCCTGCAGAACAAATTGGTGGCAGAAAGTACGACCGTCAGGAACATCTTCAAACGTTACAATGGTCTGGCATCCTGGTCAGCAAGCTGGGAGATGGCCATGCAGCACGTAGCTCAGAAAAACAGGCTTTAGCAAAGTTGTCATGTGTCCAGTTAAATGCGTGCATGCTCCGTGGCACGCCGGCATGGAGAAGCAGGGAGGAAGCTTGCTTTTGAGTAGGGAATCAAGGCTCTCACCCAGGCATTTGAGAGGAAGCAAATGATCATCAGCTGTACACAGCCAGCATGAAAGCTGCTTCTGGCACCACTGTGAAGGCGAAAGAGAGCTCTCCTTCCTCAAGTAACGCCCTGTGTGACACTCACTGCAGAGGATGGACATGAAGGATGAAAGATTATGTTAATCCAAAGCCCTTTAGTTAAATTTACAAAACTGACAGTGTATATCCTGAAATAAAACAGACCTGCACACAAGAAAGATCTTTCTGCTGGAACAAATGACATAGTTATATTAATTTCGGTGAATTACATTGAAATTATTCAGAGTTTACACCTGCTGAGGATGTGAAATTTAAAGCATTCTTTTTATTCTTTAATGAATACTTTACAGAGAAGCAAAAAAAATTCCATCAGTGCAATTTACCAATGTATATGCTTGCACATCTGTAAACTCATTTATGTGGGATGTTTTATGTGTTTCTCTGCTCTATTGTGGCAAACTATCCCTTATGTTCAGCTACAGAAAGATCTAGTTCCTGCTGATCCTTCTTGTCCTAAAAGGGAAAGAATCCAATAATAGTTTCTGGAAATATTATAGGAGCTTTTTTCTAGAGGCTGTAGCAAACATGCAAATCACATATCCCAAACCTTTCTCCTCTGCCAAGTTCCCAAAAGAGAAACATGCAGCTAATTTATGCACCCATATCCTGACCCCAGAACAGAGTAAATGACAGTCCTGAGAAAAATGATACTCAAAGGGAGAGTCCTGATTCATGTCCTTTGCTAACCCCACGGTGAGTACATGGAAGGCAAATTCTAGTGGTAGAAAAAAAATCCCCCATTACTTTCTTTTCTTCTTCAAGCATAAGAAAAATTATCTGGTTTTATTTGTATTTTCTTTGACGAGCTACCTTGCCAATGTTGCAAGGATGTGTCTAATTAAGAATTCAGTACAATACACAATACACCAACACAGTGCAATGCAAAGGAAGACAGAGCTCTCTGTATCTCTAAGATCTCACTGCAGTGAGCTGTGCCTACCATAGTGTTTCTCTTTCTGAAGTATCAGGGAAGTGACAGCCCCAAAGAGAATGAAACCCCACTAAGCATTTTCACACAGATTTTGCATTCCTGTTCTGCTTTATTTCACTTGATGTGGACTCTCCTTGCCCTTTCTTAATACTTCTGCTGCAAGTTTCTGCTCCATCTCCTATGCAATCTATGCAATGGCAAACCATGCAGTCTTTTCGTGAAAGCTTATAGCTCCTTAGCTCCTTAAGTGACTTGCCGAGTCTGTAGGTCAGAACCGGTGTATGCTTTGCACTCTCAGTTTGGGAGGGAACTGACATTGTGTGTTTGCATGTTAGAAAATATTCGTGCATTGCTTTAACAGCATTCACACTGTTTTTCTTACAATGTCTATCCAGTGTCTGTACTTGCTTCTGATGAATGTAGGTGTTCAAAGTAGTTCCATCTTCTGGATGGAACTATTGGGTATGAAAGCCCTGTGAAATCAGCTTTATAAACATTATCATATAAAATGTCCTTTTAAGGTTGAAAAATGCATTCCGTTTTTCTTGAGCACAGGTACTCTCTACTGAAATGTCTGCCTCATCAGCTGTTTACTAAACTGATAAAATACACATCTGCTATCAAAGATGTGATTCCATTATGGATTTAAGTAAAGTAGGGAGATGCCCCCTCCCCAACCCGTTCTGATGTAGACAAATGTATGTTCAGTTATTTATCAGCATTTAGAGAACACTGACAAAATGCTCAGCCCAGGTAGGCTTTTAAAATTAATCCTCCCAGGCTGTCCTTGTCACCCTCAGCCAGCTTCACGTACAAGCCTGCAGCCCTGTACAGCAAGGAGCAGAACCAAATGTAGTTTTCAGACAAGAAGCATGTTAACGTTTTGTTGTTTATGGGTGAGAGAAATTGCTTTTTTTAACCAAGTGTTGTTGAACAGTTGTGATGATCTATTTTAACGTTAACTTTGCACCTACAGTCAGAGTGGTCTGAGCACCTTTTTGCACAGAGCAATTGACTTCAATAGCTCTTCTGATCCAAATATTCCCTATCAGTTCTGCAGTGGAAAGTGCTGGAATGAAAAAAAATCAATTTTGGAAATACACAAATACTGCGAAACAAAGTAAATTTTTTTCTGGAAGAAATGCTTGTTTAGGAAATTTTTCTAGGCAATTTTCCTGCAACAAGTGAACTCAAAGAGTTTGATCATACAGTCTCATTTGGTCAATGACACAACTCAAGCCTAGTGCCTGGTGTCCTTGCAGTGCCCAGTCCTGCTCTGAGCAGGAGGTTGCACTAGATGATCCACTCTCCGCTCTTCCCAACCTGTATTATTATCCTGTAAACACGCATCTTACAAACCTATGCACTATTTGGCTCAACAATTTGAAGAATAAAGACAAAGAACAAACAGTTAAGAGTTGGCCAACGGCTGTTTTGAAACAAAGAGAACTAAACAGCACAAAATGTGTAACTGTGAGCTACGTGGGGAGCTAAGAGGAAATAGACGTTTAGGTTTACAGTTTTAAAACTGTTTCAGCAGTGAATATGTGTGAGCTGCATGTGTTGAAGAAGCAGAGAGTAAAAGGGAAGTTTGCAATTCCCAGGACACGAGGTCAGTTTTTTATTTATAGCAACATATTTTCCAGACTCCTGAGCATTGACATTAGCAGCCACACTGATGTTCTCTGAATGAAGGAAGGAAATTCAGGTGGAAAGCAGAAAAACTATCAGTACTTCTGACTGCATTTTATTTTCAGTATGGGTTAGGCTAAAATAGTCTTTGGTTTTTGTCATTTGTACTGTCATATGTATACACAGAAAATTGAGACTTTACCTAGAGGCAATCTAACATGTTTAATATTTTTCTTCCTGATTTTAATTATGTCATGGTTTGGGCCAAACTGGCCATTGAAATGAACAACAGAGGCTCTCCCCCACCTCTCTCCAGGAAGAGGAGGGAGAGAGAGAGAGAAAGAGACTTCAGAGTTTAAAAAAAAGCTAAACTAATGAAATACTAATAATGAAATAAAAAAACAATAATGAAATATATACAATATATACAAAACCTTATCGAGCTCTCAGGGTGACGATCACATCACCAACAGGCACTGGGAAAAGTCCCAGACAGGACTCAGTGATGGACGGGAACTGGAATCCAGCTCTGGAGTCAGGAACGCCTGGATCAGGATCAAAGGCAGACAAACAGACAGTCCTCCTTGGACCTGGCCATTGAGGAAAGAGACTGACCCCTTTGATCCCTCAGCTTTTATACTGAGCATGGGGCAGAGGGGATGGAACACCCTGTTGGTCTGTCTTTGGGTTGGTTGTCCTGTCTGATCCTCCCTGAAGGTGCGACCCCTCTAGGCTTTTCCTCTTCCGACACTCCAACAGGGCAAATAGCAACGTGAGCTGACCTTGGTTGTTAATAGCAATAAGTATAAGCAAGAGCCTCTCTGCAGACCCTTCCTTGGCATAAATGAGAAACTATCAGGTCGTATCGCTCTGGTAGTGAACACTGTCTTAAAAATATGGCATAAATTTTCATGGAATTCAGTTAGTTAGAAGAGGCTTAACTGAAAAGTAAAATTTTTGAACAGAAAATTGATTCTGTTTTACCTCAAGCCATGGCAAATTATAACACACGCATGTTTTCGGCTTTGGGAATCTGTTCGTTCCTGAGTGGGTGTTACTACTCTCCAGCATTGACCAGTACTGGTTGAAGACGTTGATGCCCTCATTAAAATGCTGCTGCCTCTATAATTCTGCTCGATGAAAGAGCTGTGAGTATGTTTCTGAATCCATTTTGGGCAAAGCCACCAAAGCTAATTTACAAGTGTTGATTTGAAGACTCTTTAAGATAAATGATCTCATCTACATTCATGGATTTTTAAAAAATAATTCATGGACCTTCATGTAACTGCAGACCAGAGACTTGTGCACAATTTTTCTCAGGGAAGCGGTAATGGTGATAGCAGGTGTGTAATTTATTTCTGTCTTTGGAAAGGTTATCGGAGAATCATTAAGCCTGATAGGTAAGTAGGTGAGGGAACAAAGGAACAATTGTTTCTGTCACCCCCTCGGTGGCTTGTGACCCATTAACAGAGACACCAGTCTAGAAAGACACATCAGAACCATTAGCAGGGGATTGTGGAGAAAACACAACAGTAAATTCATGCCAAATGTGAACAGGTGCTGGGGCAGAATGTTTCCACTGGATTCCAGACAGCTTGATCGATTGCTTCGAGAACCAGGTACTGCACCGTCTGAGAGGTTTTTAACACTCTTTTTAATGACAAAGTTATAAATATTAACGTCAACACAGCTGAGCTTGACTGACATCCAATGAGAAGCTTCTAACTAGTGAGTTTATTCCAGAGTCTCAGTCTGTCTTTCTGAAAACAGTGGTCCTCAGCCATCCTCTCTACAGACAGTTGGGTTTTTCTCAGTGGCAGTGTGCATTTAGGCTTCTAAATCCCAAAACCTACAACAAATGGAGGTTTGATGACAGAAAAATTAATTGGTTGGTGATCAGTCCACTCATTTTTCACGAGCTCATTAAATTTCTCTGTGTTTGAAGTTACCTAAAGCCATGGTGGCATTTCAAAACTGGAAGCATTATGGAAAACTGTGTCTGGATATTGCTTTTGTGAGAAGAAAGTAGCTTGGATAACCTTGAAAACAGTCCTAATTTATGAGGTTTGTTATAATCTGAGAAATACACATTTTTCTCTTTCTGGAGCTGCAGGGAGCATCATTGAATTATTGTGGTACTGGCTGTGAATTATTGTCACATTAAGTTACTTTTGTGCCACAACTTTAAGTTAGTTTTATGAATTGGACCTTTGTTATTTAGGAGGCCAGCACGGGAAGCACTGGGGCTGTCGTTAGTCTTGCTCATCCGTATTTTACTGTGGCTGTTAGGAAGGCAACGTTCCAGCCAGTCATAAAGGGCTGCGATTTCCACGCTCACAGACCTCATTCTTCATCACAACTGCCTTGATCTAGACCCCAGTGTCAGTCCCAGTTGTAGAAGAGGTCGCTGAAAAGCCAATGGCCATCAGCTGTGCTGATTGGGTTAGATTGGTTATCCACTGCAGGTGTGTTTATGGAATAAAGAGATAATAAAAATACATATTAAGACAAGTGAGCTTTGAAATGGCTGTGGCCTTCACCCTGTGTGAAGTATATTTCCTGTGGGATAGCTCTACGAAAATCGGTGTCTGAACAGGTGAGATGGTCAAAGCACACTGCTTTATAGCAGCTGAGGTGGGAGCTGCTAGTTTTGTTCTAACCAGAGAAGGCATTTGATCCAGAATGGTTCACCAATGGTTCACCGTTCCCCTTTTCTCTTTGCTACGAGTAAGTAAAGCCCCCCTAAACCCTTCGTTTCTGTGGCACAGAGAGCTTCTGACAGACACGCAGCCCTTGATTGAGAACTGACCTTTCTAAGGCACCACCTGCTGCTTCACAAACCATTCTGTGTGTGTGTTCTCCAGCAGTGTGTGCCACAGGGATGTCACAAACAGCAGCGGGGCAGAGAGCAAGGGAAGCAGGAGACCGGTCCTTCGGAAAGCTGCCCAAGAGGGGAGGGGGAAGTTCTGCTCAGGCTGGGAGCCACCTTTGCAGCGAGTCCGAGGGGACTGAACCCAGTCAGACATGGCTCCTTAGCGGGTGGCCAGTGCTGGAACTGCTGTGCCTGGAGACAGACTGGCTGGGTGTGCTGGCACTTCCAACAGGAAGCCACAGGGGACCCAACCTTGCAGTGTCTGTGGATGATGCCACCCACCGAGAGCCACACGGAGCTCTGGAGCGTGAACACCATCCCTGGCCAGATCCCTGCAAGGAGCAGCTGCCGCCTCCCACGCCAGGCCGAGCAGCGGGGCCTTCGCTGTAGCTGAGCACAGGCAGGGCCCAAGCCAACACGGGGCTGGCAACGATTCTGTGGACTATTTCAAAAATGCGTTTTTTGGAGTTTGAAATTCCTTTTATTCTCCTGCAGAACAAATTGGTGGCAGAAAGTACGACCGTCAGGAACATCTTCAAACGTTACAATGGTCTGGCATCCTGGTCAGCAAGCTGGGAGATGGCCATGCAGCACGTAGCTCAGAAAAACAGGCTTTAGCAAAGTTGTCATGTGTCCAGTTAAATGCGTGCATGCTCCGTGGCACGCCGGCATGGAGAAGCAGGGAGGAAGCTTGCTTTTGAGTAGGGAATCAAGGCTCTCACCCAGGCATTTGAGAGGAAGCAAATGATCATCAGCTGTACACAGCCAGCATGAAAGCTGCTTCTGGCACCACTGTGAAGGCGAAAGAGAGCTCTCCTTCCTCAAGTAACGCCCTGTGTGACACTCACTGCAGAGGATGGACATGAAAGTCACTGCTCTGAAAAGCTCGGTGCTCCATTCCATTTCCTGGGGAACACACAGAAGCGTTACTGGCTACAAACCGTTGCTCTCTGCTAAAAGGCAGCGCGCTCTCCCTCAGCACAGGAGCATAAATTGGTCTTGGTTTTGTTCAGCCGTGAAAAATAAACTTTTGGGTCAGTCACAGCGTTACAGCCCCTGACACTTTAGATGACAACAAACAAATTAACAAGTCAGTGTTATTCATCTCATTAACGGTATGATATCGAAGTTACTCTGTGGGGTTTCTTTTGGAGGGTATTAAACGCTAAAAAAGATTGAAAAATCTTTGGAAACTGTTCTGTGTATCAAAGGTGTAACTTTACCTTAAAACATGAGAACTTGGGAGAGAGCGTCAGCTCCCTCATTTGATTAATGCTCTTTGCTCCCACTGATGGAGCCTACAGGATCTGTGGAAACACCGTGAATAATTTGGTTTATGGAAGCTGCTCCTCTACATTAGCATCATTGTAACATGAAACAGAACAACTTTTATTTTACATTTGACCGTTTTTTTGTGCCATTGTTTAAATTCTGAGGTAATTCTTCATAGCAGTCAAAACTGATGGGTCTTGCCTATTTCACAGGTCGATGCAGAAGGAACGCAGGAGGATGTTTTTCTGGAAATCTGCAAGACAATGGACTCTTTTCTGAAAAAGGAAGAGGCAGCCTTTTCTTTTCCAGCAGAACCGCAGTAACGGTGTGTTCCAGCCTCACCCCACGTGCACTCGGCAGCCACGATGGCGACGCTGCTCACAGCAATACCGCTTGCTCGAGAGGCGCCTGGAATTTGTGCATGTGGTATGTTATTTTAGATGAAACCTTTTTTTTTTTTTTTTTTTTTTTTCTTTTCCTCTGTTCTGACAACGCACGGGGTAGGAAGTGGTCTGTGTGCTGACTCCACACTGAGAACTCTCTGGTGTTTCCCTGGTTGGTTGCTCTTCCCGGGTTAAAAGCGGCGTCGGTGACCAACAGCTCTGGGTTGTGTCCCGTGGTCTCACCCAACCGATGGGAAGTCAGACAGCGCCCGGCCAGCAGCCAGCTCCTCAGCCCCATCACTCGCCATCTCGCATGTTACGATGACTGCACACAAGTCTCCCACTGGTTATTAGTTTCTTTTAATTAACAGTATTAATTTCTGCGGTATCACTTAGCTTGTTCTTGGGTTTTAGCGACTAAAATCTGTTCTCTGTTACACACAGCTGTGGAACAGCTGGAATTAGCCAAGCTAGAAGTTAAAATAAACTTTTCCCGTGTCCCCAGCACACTATTGTAACCAGAATAATGAATTGAAGATAAGGTTGAATACTGTGGCAGTCTGTCAGTCCACCCCGGGGGAGCAGACACCATTGCTGAGACAGCCTTGTCTTCTGCTGGGAACTGTAGGCTATTATGAATGACGACTTCCCAGGTCTGTGAGCTGAGGTGAAAAGAATGATTGTCTTGTACAGTTAAACGTGCAATCCAGTGATTGTCCATATTAACAGCAGTTTTACTATATTAATTAAGGTCTATATTTAAAGTTGACTATGAGCCAGAATGTATGAAGATGTCTTTAAGTCATACTTTGCAAGTATTTCAAATGCAAAATTCAGATCATCGTCTGTTGTCTTGTAGGGGCATTGCCAAAACTTTTTTTTTGGGGGGAAAAAAAAGGAAAAAAAAAAAAAAGGAAAACGTTGATTCCTATTGCTTGCATCTTTAGTAAGCCATTTATTTATATCTGTCATATCTGCAAAAAAGTTTGTAAAGATCATACCATATTTCCATTAAGTTAACCAAAATGTTGTGGAGTTTCTTTGGTATTCTGATAGCTAAATAAAAGCTTGTTTGACATTCCTGTAAAGTAACTGCATCCTTGTACTGGAGCTACTGGATGAATTCACAGTCGAAGTGGGTTGCATGATTGCTCTTACTGTCAAAGTTGTACTTTCCGCGGCAGATTTGTATTTTTAAAGTTCCCTTTCTTGTAATGAAGACATAATACAAATAAAACACGTACAAAAATGAGGAGTAACGATTTCTGTTACAGCATATGTGGGTTTAACCCTTTTCAAAGCGCAGTACATGGCTCGGAAACGCAGCTCAGTCACACGCTTACGCAGTGCGGCCTTTCGCCAGTCAGGGCACATTCTTCTATGCTTTTTTAATTCCTGCAAATGCTAATTCAATTATTTTGTAAGGGACTGGTTTAGGTACCTTCTTATCCTTCATATCCTGGACGTTCCTTCTTTCCCGGGTCCTTTTACAGCCTACATTTTACCTCTGATGCTCTGGGAAGTGCTTCTCCAGCTCCAGACCAGCGCCATTAAGCGCCCGGTGACGTCTGCAGCGCAACAGCTTTAAGCCAGAGACTTTCATAACCCATCAGCTCCAGAAGGTGGGTTTTTCTAACCCCAGCCCTGAAGCACTAGTGGCTGCCTGGGGTGGTATTGGGAAAAAAAAAAAAAAAGAAAGTAAAATATTCTGGAGTTACCATGAAGTTGCAAATTCACCTGGGTAGGTTTTCTGGAGTATTTTTTATTACTTCTAATTACAACATAAGTTAAAAAGTGTGGAGCATCATACTTGTGTGGGATGGGAACAAAGGCAACAATCAGCTGCTTGGTTTTTTCTTTTTTTTTTTTTTTTTAAATTAAATTACAAAAATTATATAACATACAGTTTCAGTTTAATTTTTCTTTCGGCTGCTTCTGGTCTTTTCTGTGGAACAAAGCAAAAAACCTCCCATGCTTGATCGGGTGTATGTGCATTAGATATCTATTTGCATATGTTCATAATATATGCAAGAGGACTAGCTGTATATGCATGCATATGGAAATATAAATATTTATACATATTCAATAAAAAGAGGACTTAACCGAGACACTTCTCTCTTGGGTGATTCAGACTTGAAATTCTCCTTCTGCTTCCAATCTCATTCAAATTATACCGTGGCTTTTTGCTCTTCCCAAGCCTATCCATCCTAAACTGATGACGGAATATTTGCACTTAATCAGATTTTCACTAATTTGCTTTCATTATTTCCTTCTAGTAGTTTTTTCAGGATATCAACAGTAAACAAAGATTACCACAGATTCTCTCCCTGATAATACACCTTCCCCAACTCTGGCTTCCTACAAAGAGCATGAATGACGTGGAAAGCACATTTTTTATTGTATTAGAGAGCCTCTCAGAGCAGTATCTTCTCCAATTAAAACCTAAAATACATCATGTGAATTTTTGTATTTTTTTAAGGTTTATTAGTTTTATCTAAAGTAGACTAGGTATGTGAGATATGTTTCCGTAGGATACTTGCTCAGTGTTTTAGTAACTGTACTGCATCACCTTCTAAATAGATTAAATGCTTAGAATTCTTTTTTTTCTGAAGCAAAAAATAACTACACCTGAAGTTATTGCAAAACTTAATACTGATCAGTTTCTAATTAAAGTTGTTAGGTGCAGCCAGCCAATTCTCCTTCTTATTGCCATCTTTTAAAGTCAAGTAAGTTTCTATTCTAGCTAATTACTCTGAGTATTCAAGTTTCAAAGCGACTGGAAGTCTGTTACAGTTATAAAATAATCAAGTGTTTCTGAACCACAAGCTATACATTTCAATAGAAAATATATTAACTAAAATATCTCACAGTAATTACAAAGCTCGTCAGACAACGGTGTACAGTGCACCAAGGCTACTGAGATCTGAATTCTCTGCAGGCTGAAAAAAGAACAGTCTGTGAGGAAGGTGTGAGCAAACGGAGCTGCTAAAGGTGAAGCTGGTTTTAGCAGGCGCAGGGCCCCGTCAGCTCCCAGGGAGTTCCCAGCGGAGGCGGGCGCTGGGCGAGAGTCTCGCAGGGCTGCGCAGGGAGCGTTTGTGTGACGGGTTAAAACCTCCTGGTCATGTTTGTCCAGCTTGATTAAAAAGTCAGAACTACACAGAAAGGAAGTCACGGCAAGCATTCTATATATAAACAGACTGGATCCACATAGTTTATTTCTCACAGTTCTCCTGACAATTGAACATTATTAAGAACATACTGTATACACAGATAAGAAGAAACATACAAAATGTTTTAAATGATGCACAACAAAATCCAGCAGTATAAAAGAATGCATGTGAACCCTTGCTCACTGCTCAGGCTAAATTTAATCACTGTTTAAATAGTAATAAAAATACAATCTTTCATGGATCTTGTGCAGACTACAAAAGAGGAAAAATTATTACCATATATATGATTTATATTAGGCAGTTTTCTTTGATGAGTTGCACTAACAACTCCAAATACAGAGGCAGAAGGCTGTGTATTTTATTTTAAAGGAGTTAATGTTGAGTATTAGAGACTTTACACAGTTACTACCACTGGCACTTTTCACCATATTTTGTACACATCACATGATCATCTTATATAACATTACATTTAAAAAATATATCTGAGTGACAATTTTATAACATTCACACACCATGAGCTGGTTAAGGAAGCAATGCCACAGTTGCCCCCTGTAGTGCTTCACTGTTGGTAAATAGAGTTCATCGTGGTTTTTAAAAAAAAAAAAATTAAAAAAATTGAAAGTCAATGTGATTAAGCAGCTCCGATTTAATAAAGGCCTGTAACCAACCATCGCTGAGACAGTGAGTATTTTTTTAGAATACATCCTAGAAGCAAACACTGTCATTGGTTAAAACCTTGCCTAAAGAAGTCAGTTACTGTGCTGAAAACTATTTCACAACAAAACTGCAAGCTACTAAACTGTTTTTATATAAATACTTCATCTCCTCTGGATCTCATTATAACCAAGTTCTTCAAAGCCTTTGGAATTTACTCTATCTTTAATGTGTGCTCTCATTTCTGGCTCACCCTTTTGTATGTTTTTCTTTTGTGTTTAGATTCACCACCTAAAAACGACTAATGTGGTGAAAGAAAAGTCTCCCAGTGAAACCTTCCGCACACTAGGAATGTTCAGCTGCTGTTCAGTGATCTAGAACCATGACAGCTCAAAGCTGTAGTTTGACAAGTACACCCAGGAAGCTGTCATGCTGTGAGCGACATTTCAGGGAAAGCAGAGTCTTTCCAAAATGTGCACAGAATTAACAATGGTGCCATTGTTATTTTTCAAAGAGGATATAAGCCCAAGATGGTAGATCTGCTTCCCATGTCATCTATTTGCTGGAAAGTAGTTTGGGTCAAGATAATTGTAACTGGTGCCCTGGGACATGCAGTAGTCTCTGTCTAAAAATGTCTCTGCTCTGTAAATAGGTTCTAACTGATGATCTTCCTTATGAATCTCTGTTTCATGCAGACTGCAAGGGAAAGAAAAAGATAACAGTTTAAAAGTCAAATATTTTTCTTCTCTTCAACTTTCATAAACAGCGATCATATTAACAGATTCACATCAAATTTGATACAATTAATTCATAAAATGTAATTTCCCCCACTGTTTGACAGTACCAAATTTATCTGTCCTCTGTATTAAGAAAAAAAATAAATTATACACCCATTATATGCTTACAAAATATATCTCCCACAAATATATGCTAAGGTATCTTCCACTTCACCCAACACAGGAGATTTGTTCTATGCTGGAGCAAAGACTTCCAACATACACAGCAATTAAGCCACACCGCGATATTCAAGCTAATTACAGCTAACGAGTAGAAGCGTATGCTGCTCACCAGTCAGAACAAGAATCACAGAAATCCAAGGACATTTCTTGAGGGCAGTCTTGGCAGTGCCACCGAACGCCCTGGATAGGTTCAATTCCGCAGTTATCACACTGTGAAGCAGATGGACAAGCATTGAAAAACCAGCAGCTGCCATCACTGAGGTCAGTGACAGCACACACCAACACACCACACACACAGAAAGGCAGGTACCAGCCCACACGGCTGAATCCTCATCACAGACCATCGTGTGATGGTTTATGGATAAAGACCATGGATAAAGAAGTCCTCATACTGCAGAGAGGCCCTCCCAGAGCCCTCAGGATTGATTAATCTCTTTCTTGCTTTCCGTCCCACTCCCCAAATGCTCCATGTGGACACTGTCCTCCTGCTCACCAAAAGCAGACCCCATCCTGCCTGCGGTCACTGCTCACCCTCACATGGCTATTTAAGAACTGCTGTGATACAATACATGAACGTGATGTTTCTGTCTATAGCTTAACTCCAACCATGAGAAATGTCTGCCTATAGATTCACTTTCCACAGCAGAAGAAAGCAGTGAGACTAGACCAGGAGAGCCATTGGGAGACTGTTGATGGGCTGCAGATCAGGGCACAACAGTTCAGACTGATTCACTTTCGAATTCACATCATAGGTGGGCTGGAATGAAAAGCCAGGCAGCTGGGAAGGAAGTGGGACACCATACCCAGGGAGGGGAACACAAGGCTAAAACTAAAGCTGAGCAAGAAAACAAAAACTAATCCCCTGAGAAGAATCGGGGACAACACAACAGCAGCATGAAGAGGAGGAAACGAAGTGCAAACGAAGCATCAAGACCAGATAAAAAATTCACAATGGTAGAGAAGAGGGGCAAAAATATTTGATACAAAAAGGAAAACTGGAAAATACAATGTGGAGGCAAGGAGAATGTTTCAAAAATCTCAACTTTGAAGAGTGTTGCAGAGACAGGATTGAAAAGGAGAAAGAAATGTGGGAAACAAGCCCGTGCTCCAATAGCTCATCCTCCTTCAGAACCTGAAATTCTCTCACAGCATCTGTGAAACCCACTCACAGGGCAGGATCACAAAATCCACCCAGTGTTACAAAAACTTTACACCTTACAAATTCGTATCCCTTCCTTCCACAGGGGGCTGTCAGAGATTGAAGGCTGATAATGAGGACAGACTGAGCATTCTTAGAGATGTTCTCTGAAAACATCAAGTTTAGTATAATGCTAAATACTTTAAAAAAATAAAAAATAAAAATTGGTTCCAGTTATCTCAATTTGAGAACTGAGATGGTGGAAACCCTTGACCTTAATTTCTGTGCTCCAGCTTCCCTCTCTTTCCCCTCTGAAACAAGAATAATACCATGCCTTTCGTTTCCTTAAAAAAAAAAAGTATTTGCAAAGTGCTGTGATATTATAGCAATGAAAGCCATAAAAGGCCCATGAGGGATTCAATAATTCAATATTCAAAGTAGAGTTTGAATAATGCATAGTAACTGAGGCTGAAGGCCATGCAGAACCAAAACTGTTCTGAATGACTGCTTATTAGGCGGGCTCCGTCCAGCCCGTGCACCGAGCAAGGCAGCGCTCCTGAGGGAAAATAGTATATAATTATGTAATTTCATAGCTTACTATAATGCATAATAAAATCACATTCAGATTGCAGAGAAACTTTTGAACTTGGAATGCTTGACACTGCATTACGCCAATTTCCTTTTCAGAGTAATTTTATGTAGAAAAAGCAACTAGTTCGTTGCCTAGAAATTTTGAATTTTGGGGAAGAAAATGCTAACTTAAAAACAAAACCAAAGTCAAAAAACCCCAAACCAAACACACCAGGATAACTGTAAAAAAAAAAAAAAAAAAGGCCAAAAATAAAAAGCGCCTTGGTGATCTAACACCATGATTAAGTCTGTCAATGTCAACTAACGAGACTATTAGACAGAAAATCCCTTGCAAACCAGAAAATGTAATTTAAAGAATGCCCTTTCTTTCATGTCGCCTATTAATGGCTGATACTGGGACAACACATCAGTTTAACCTAATGTTTATTTTCTTAATTTCCCATGACTATTGGTTCCTGTCCTTGCTTCAACTTCTGCAGGTTACCACTTGATAGCATTAGGAAGTTGCTACAAAGCAAAAAAAGGTATTAACTTATTTCTGTCCTCATTAAAAATCTCTGTCCCTTCTCTGGCCGCTTTGGTGGAGGCAAAATGACTCCAAATTCATAATCAGAGAATCATCATCAATGAATCATGGTCAAAATACAGTGTGGTCCCAAATGGAATTCTATGACGATTTAACCTGGCTCTAAAGCTGTATTTTCAAAATATGAATGAGGGAAAGGCAGTGTGCTTATGGATTTTCATACGGTATCAGTATTCAGAGAAACCTGAGCTATCGGAAAGAGTGACTTCCTTACAATGTTTTTATTAAAGAAAATGAGAGAAAGCAGACACAGTGAACAAGAACCAAGGAACCAAACTTGCTATATTAAACAAAGCCTTTTTAGGAAAACCAATCCATTTTATCTTCGAAAACTTCTACAATGCACTGAATAACAACTAACATCTCTTCAGCTCACCTTGAATCCCACATGCTGCACAAATCCACTTTCTGCATGCATCTGCTGGAGTTTCTGTTTCTTCAATTTTTTAAACTCTAACAGTTCTTTGTATTCAGGTAATTCTCGATATGTTATTGGAATACTCTCTTCATCCTGTTCATGGTTAAAAATAAATGAGAAACATTCTTTAATTTAAGATATAACACCTAGTAAGACATATATTCCATAAATCGCTATGTATGATCAATTACCCTTGAGAAAATGCTGGCAATATATTCTACCCAAGAAATGTAGTGGGAAATTATTTTTAAGAACAGCACAAAACCGTGCATACAGCTAACTTGCATTTTATTTTGTATTATTTACACTTTATTATGTGCAGTAAAATAAAAAAACCATCATCCTACAAACAAGTTTATTCTGTTGAAGAGCTTAAAGAAGAATATAAATGAGAGAGCAGGGCCTAGCTTTCATTCCTAGTTTTCTTCTCACCTTAGATGCCAATCTGAATTTGCATATAATCCACTTGTCCATACACTGTGGGCAAAATGGCAGCTGCAGTAGAAGACCAAGCTTTTGTTTAAGACAAAGCTAGTTTGTTGTAGTTTTAAATACATGGCAACTAATATTATAATTGAGAACTGAAATTTCAGGTCAGTTTTATCAAGTTTTTAAAGAAACACACCGTTTCTGTGTTTTCTCATCCAATTTTCTTGAACAAAGGTCAAGAGCCTCTATGTTATGAGAAGACAGAAGCTCTCATTCTGATTCAGATGCCCATTTCAAGATGGCTATTCAATTGTAGCAGCTGTACTTGGTAGATGTCAGCTGTTTTTGAAGATGACAAGTCTTTATTGATGTAGAGCATTTTTCAGAACCTATGCTCAAAGGAACATTCAGCTATGGAAAACAACTACAAGATAGTAATGAAAATTCTTCTAATGTAGCCCACACACATAATTTCAATTCTTTTTATGAATCCATGGAGGTTAAAGAATCTGTATTATGTAGCAAGCTTATTAAAGGAAGTGAGGGAAAGAGGCTTGCTCTTTAGTGTTAAATTTCCAAAGGCCTTATCAATTATTTAATTGTAATTATGAACCTATATAAAGGACTATACTGCAAACGTCCACAAAAAATCACGGTTAAATGATGTGATTAAATTGTGTGGTGATAAGCTACATTCTCTTAATATAAAACAGGGATTCACCTTCCATGCCTATCTCAAAAGTTATTCTGAGAAAAACTGCCTGGTACAAAATAAACCTGCATAGTGAATAAGCTACACTGTAATAGCTCCCTGTGCAGACACTTCATTCTGGAATAGTAAGTACCTGTATTCTAGAATAATTAGACTCACAAAATGAAGTAATCATAACTCAAAAGTAAACTCGCTTTGTTAGGATCCCGAGAGTCTTCACTTGAGAGCAACTCATTTATAACTGAAACAATTTTTCAGTCAAGCTGACTGGTAATATCCAGGCAAAATCTTTTGTCTTTACAGGGGAACAGCACCTGGTATTTCCACTGTGAAGAACTCAAAAAAAACCTTTCCTATAATTTTCTTGCTACACTGAATCTCTGCTCCACCATGCTGATGCATAGTATTTTTCTCCTAGACAGCGACTGTCACTAAGAGACCTGACTTTTAACATTAGAACAGAATCCTGTATGTTCATTTTGAATATAGTTCATGATCTCCTTTGTCTTCCAAATTGCTTCTACTTTACACTGATAATGGGGATGTTTTTGGCAACTGAGCTCACCCATGTCTTTCTACATTACTGCAAGCCAGAAATATATCCATCTAGAAATGCTGCACTAGTGAAGAAAGAAAAGATTAAGCCCAAGTTAAAAAAAAAGCCCACAAGTCCACTGTCATCACTGGAAAAAATTAAACCAGCAACTTCTACCAAAATTAAAATAAATCCCAGTTAATTTATGGTGCCCATAATTATTAGAGTTAGGACAGCATAGCAAACCCAAATTGTGTCAGGAAAATACTCAGAACAGTTAGAAAGTATGTATTTAAAAACAATACAGAATGAAAGATTGTTTGCTCAAGAACAGTTAGATTGAGATAAATAATAGTAACCTGCACCTCTTCTAATCTGCATTTTTCTTTCCAGGCCTTTTAAGGTTCTTACCAGAATATGCTAAGTTATCAGGAATGTCTGTAGATGAACCAAAAGACCATCAGAGAGAGAACATGAGTGAGGATGGGATTTAAGATTGAGTAACAGATGAGCATATTTAATAATTTAAGGAAGATTATGCAGTGCATGTGAAAAAGTCAATAAAGAAAACGAATGGACTTAGACTGGGTGGCCTTAATACTTCTGTTATGCAACAAGCTTTTCACACAGGAGATGTCACTAGCCTCACAACAAAAAAACACCAACAAACAAACAAAAAATAATCTACAAGTCAGGTTCCTTGGTCTAAGTGCAGTAAAGCCAAAGTGATTCACACCAGCTGTGAATCGTGCCCAGCATCCTGGCTGGAGGATATAGTCCCTCTATATGGAAGTGGGAAAGGCATGTGTTTAAATTCTTGTAGTTTTATCGCATATGATAAATTAGGAAAGTGGAACACTACATGATGTAACAATACATTGGGTTAGGATTGGGTTAGAATTTGTCTCTAAAAACACATACGTTTGCTGGTTGATGATGACTCAGTCTGTAAGTTCACACTTTGAAGTGGATTTTTTAAAAAACATAATTAATTCAGCCAGTGAAGGAAGACAAAAAGCAATGATGCCAATAGCATTCAAATTTTACCAGGACTCTATGTAACTTTTCTAATACAACACATCTTTAACCAGAGTCATAACTATGTAGTTTATAGGATTTTCAAACTGATCTCACGTCAGATTGCTTTCTGAAAATATGCAACTAAAACTTTTTAGACCTGTTTTAGGATTAAACTGCTTATTACTTCTTTTACATACTTCCTTTCTGAATTGCTTTACATTTTCTGCAATTATGGGCCTTTTTAATAATGATGTGTTTATAGTTCAAAATGGCTCATTAATCTTACCACAATTTAATACTTACTTGATGATATTTATTTTATGGCAAAGATGCTTAATTCTCATATTATTCATTAAATGAGGTTAAAATGACAGTAAGCAAGACATTCTCTGAGTGATTTAAATGACATACCGATACTTCCTCTTCTACTGCAGTATCCATATGGCTGTGAAAACTGGATCTGTCATCATCTTCATCCATATAAACTGGAGGTTCATGAGATGTCATGAAAGTTGAAGGTTTGAAAAGATGTTTATTTAAAGGATGCTGCCGTCTACTTGATGACTACAGTGAAAAAATGATACATTTTTAAAAACATTCTTTGGTTATCATTTAAGTAATCCTCACCGATAAAACCTTGCCAGAAATTTGCTCTTTTGCACTGAACGGTCTATCATCTTTCCAACTATTTTTAGCTAGACTTCTCTATCAGAGCCTCATACAGCTGGAGTTTTTCTCCCCCATGAGAAGTGAAATCAGATCAATAGTGCAACAATTCTTTGGTAAGAACCCAGTAAGAAAGAGCCCTTACTATAAAAATCCTCCATCTACATAAATGAGACGAATAATAGAAAAAATAGAAAAGAAGGTTCTTACAGTTTTGAAGTGCAAAGATATTAAAAGACTTCCAAGAGTCATGAATGACAGGAACGCAAGACTAAACAAAGAAGTCTTTTTACACAGAGATCCAAGAGACCAGTCCATGCTTGACACTTATCATCAACTTCTTGTATTAATTTGTGCCTTAGATAATCTAAGCCTAGGCTAATTGTTCAGATTTCTTTCCTAGTCCAGGGAGAGAAGAGCAATTCATTTCACCATAAAAGAGGTTTCTAAGAGTTAGAAAGAATTGCTCTCTGAAGGTTCTTTTTTATTGCCACTGACTGAAAAAGGAACCTAAAAAATGTTAGATGAGATAAATTACTCCATTAGCGTATATCTAAAACCTTTCAACTCTAATGCTGTCTGAAGGTGTAGAATGCATGGCAGTTTTAAAATAGATTACTTAAAGGCACTCAGCCCCTATTAGTTATTCCCCGTGGAAGAATATTAAATAACAAAAAAGGAAGAATTTAGGGTGAATGAAATTGACTCAACTTTTTACTTAGCTACTTTCCAGACCAGCATTTTAACATCTTAAATGTCAAATCTTACTCTCCTCCATTTAAAGAAAAGAGAGCGAATCCAAATCTAGAAGTATGAAAAGTTCTTTTGTTAATAATCATGAGAGGATTGTCTTACACTGTGCCTAGCTTCTGTCATACAGATAAAGCATAAGGAATTTTGACAATAGTTAATACTTTCTCTTTTTAAGCAGGACTTTTTATCCCACAGGTTCCTAACTCAGCTATATTCGTTAACGCTGTAATACAACCATTTATTTCTAAAGATAGTTTCAACCTCTAAAGAGGGATCTAGCATTATTTTACAGGTGTGCACAGTTAAAAAATTAAATGCAAAAATCATGGAAGTTATCTTAGATGGAACATAGCTATGCAGGCAGGAGTCTAGCAGGGAATTGAGACTAGCTCCATTCACTTTTAAGGGAAGAGATGAAGTCTGTAGTAACGATCGGAAGCTGGCACCTCAGATCTGCAGAACTGCAGTGCACAGAATAAAAATGAACATTTTGTTCTAAGATTCATGTACTATCCATTGTGTTGTATTTTTCCACCTTCTGCCTTATGATCACTGACTTCCTGTGTTTTGCTGCATTTCTGGTTTTCTTTAAGATTCCACCCCCGCTCAAAATTCTCCCATTTATAAGGTATTTCAGCTTGAGCCGACACAGTAATTTTAATTTTCTGTTAATAGAAAACAGATCTATGTTCAATACTAGACCAGGAAGTCAAAAAAAGGAAAAATGTCTATGCTTAAGTAGCAGCACTGTTAAGCATACAGTTATGACCTAGGAATTTAACTGAGTATTTGAATTCTCTTTTTAAGATGATTCTACTTCTGGTGAAGAATGTACTATTTTAGTAATTTAGTATTTTAGCAGACAGTTAAAAAAATCATTTTTCCTGTGGGAAATATATCTTCTGCATTAATCTTAAAAGCAGGTGCACTGATAATATTATATAAGAATTAAATAGAAAATGATACACTATAATTGAAGAACTGAATACTAGACTCCTAAATCTCTGATTCAGTTTTATTTTCACCAGTACCAGATGATGCTTATACAGGAAAATAAACTGACTCATCCTGTTTAATTTCCTGTATCACTTATCAGAAGAGACATTATGCCATATGAGGAGACATGCACAGTAACGTCAACAAGATGTTCAAGAACTGAATAAGCATCTCACCTCCCCAGTAACCACTTAAAGCCCTAGGCAATCCCCATGGAGAAATGCAAGTATCTTCTTTTGAAGCATCCTTTTTGGCACAATTCTTTACATTAAATATATCTATGGTTTTTATTCTCCCATAGATATGTGCTTTAAGTATCAGCATCCAATTTTTATGCTTCTATTATTGGCAATAAACAGATACCACGGTTTAGAGCATACGTGCATACTCAGTATCAAAATAAGGACAGGCTTCCAATACCCTGAGCATTTACTTTCTGCCACATGATATTATCTTCAGTGGAGACCTGGGAATAACTACAGCCTGGTACAGCGCTGTCAATCTCTGCTCTAAGTAGACAGCTCTATTAGCAGGCTGAGAGCTCAATTCCCCCACATACGCTATTTGCTTGGTGTTTTCATCTGCTGTATTTCTTACGTGGGATACAAATATGAAACGGAAACGCTACCTCGATACCAACCCAGGGCACAACGACTTTACTCTTATGACTTGGTAATAAGGATATGAATCATACTGTGAAAACAGACTTAAGTATTAGATTTGTTCCACATATAAGTTTTAAGAAAAACCTGTAGGATGGTAGCATTACCATTGTAGTATTGGAATGTTCAAAATTTTTTTTAAAAAAAAAGTTTCACTCTTCTTTATGCTGTGTTTGTGTGCACAGAGGTGACAAAGAACTTCATGGATCACTGTTCAAATCAGTGAAAAATATGGTTAAAAGGTCACACATCTACTGATTAAATGTTGCCATTATTTATCAAATCCAGCGATCTGCTGCCTGGCAGCATTACTCACGTTCTGTAATAACAGTCTTTCCAAATAAAACTAAGAGGAAAGAAGAAAAGACATGACTACAGTAATTTAAAATGTTAAGGTTGCATAAACAACTTAAAGGATTATAATTTTCAAAACTCTTAATGATTTAGACTCTCTACTTGCACATAAATGCAAAGAGAAACACAGAATTTCTGCTGTAATATTGTCTCACCTTTTTGGAGTATAAATATAAGTTTGGAGTTCTTCCTGGAACTGGAATACCAGCTTTAGTCAGTTTAATAAAATATTTTTGCACTCTACTGGCAACCTAGAAAAAAACAGCATAGTTAGCATACAGAAAGTACTTCCACAATTTATTTATGAAATAAGCAAGCATGGAAATCAGATGAAACTGGATGCCCCATCCCTGGAAGTGTTCAAGACCAGGCTAGATGGGGATTTGAGCAACCTGCTCTAGTGGGAGGTGTCCCTGCCCGTGGCAGGGGGGTGAAACTAGATGATCTTTAAGGTCCTTTCCAACCCAAACCATTCTATGATTCTACAGTATTTTAACTTTTTCAGGAATGGAGGAATATACGCAGAAGTATCGATATGATCAGAGATTTAGTAATCTTTATATTGAAATACTTAAGTATACTTTTACTTGAAAGTGTGCAACTGAAATAGGATAAATTAAAATAACGTGAACACAGAAGATCAGCATTTTTTACTTCTGGTCAAAATGGAGAAATTATGTCATTTTAGGAGAGAAATCCCAACAAGTCAGATGCAGAAACATTCAGTGTCTCCACATCTGTGTCCTTTGGTGGATCTTGACCCCAGTACAGAACAAATTTTCTGTCTGCGAGTATTAAAATGTCTGCCCATTCTACAATATTGAGGTGCAAGAACTTCAGCACTCCAACGTAACTCAATCTGAGAACAGCTGGTGTCGCCACACTTGATATACAGAATTAAATGCATACTGTCAAAATCTAATGAAAAACTAGGTCATGGGCTTTGGGGCACTTTTAAAATTCTAAATTTGAGATCGAGAATAAGAGTCACATTCTTGTTAGTGAAATGCAGGCCCTGCTGCTACATTTTTAAGAAAAAGTGATTACTGAAAAGATACCGGATTTTGTTTATTGATATTGAAAAAAGAAAAGACATTTACAAATAAATCTGATGTGAATCTGTATCACTGCTAGGATACAGTGACTGATATCCCTACTACCACAGCACAAGCACTCAAACAATCCCAAGCAGTCCACTATTTTTTGTAGCAAAGTAAGTTCTATTGCTTTAATTATGAACATTACAAAAAATAAACCCTCCTTTTTAATTTCTTAGTTTATGAACTGTTTTTTTTTTTTACACACCCCCCCCCTCAAATTAGAAACAAATTGCTTAAGAGACTTTATCCAGGTTTCTTTTCAACACTTCCTAAGAAGCTTTAAAAAACACAACCAAAAAAAAGGTCAAGGAAAGGGATCACTACTCCAAGTGTTTACTTGTTACCTGCTTTGCTGTTCTATTTCCCAGTTCATCAGCTATCTTCTGCCACCGTCGGGACTCTACTTCCTCTGGCGGATACTTCAAAAGCAATTGCTCAAGTTTTTTCTAAATCAACAGGGGAAAAAAAAATAAATACATCTTTCCTCGTAGAGGTATCAGTTGTCAAAAGATGAGTATTTACATAGCTGTGACTCTGAACTTTTAAGTGCTTTAAACACTACTACAAAAATTGCTTTTATTCTCAGGTATGTCATCACAGCTACAAAATGGAATTTTCCCATTACCTGTTCCTCTACAGTCCACAGCTGGTTAAAAGTTTCAGGTTTGGTCTCATCGCAAAGTCGTCCTCTTATCATCTGCTCAAGTACAGTATATAACATGGAATACACATTTAGAAAAAGTACAGTTAGGATAACTTGATTTTAACCCTTTCCCTACCTAAGTGAAACTAAACCCAAACCAAATAAACGTGTGGAAATTTGGAATAAAATCTGCCTAAATTAAAAATAAATTCTCTGATTTGAATAGCCAAATGAAATGTCATCACCGTTAACATTTGAAATTAAAAGTTAAGACCACCCACATACCCATACTGAAAAAGAAAAACACTCAAAAGTAAATTTTGTAAAATTTTATATTTCCTTTTATAACAACTACCTGTGGTCGACTGTTTGTAGAACCTTCTGGACCATCACTTAAAGGCAAGACAGAGTATGAAATAGACTCTCCATCCTTCTTGGGATCCAAAGGACTTTTTGGTCTTGCGGGTATACCTACTGTAAGCAACACAAAAAAGGCATTATTGAACCTCCAACTCTGGTCATTTCTTTCCTGTAACATACACTCACTTTCTTCTAACCTTTGTCAAAAATTAGCTTCACTCTCCTACTGTTACGTTTTCGGTTTTTGAATTCTCTCTCAAAGTTTCCAAGGCTAGTGGTGTATTGGTCCCAGGCAATCTCAGGGAGCTGAACAACTCTCTGAGGATATGGAAGACCCATATCAACCTGAAAAAAAGATTGAAAAGTGAAAATCAATATGTAACACAATTGCTGTACATCCAAACAAAACACTATGAATCCTGAAAACTTATGAAAGCCTGATACTGCTTTTTAGCTCACAGCAGAATTCAAAATCAGAATTTAAGTGCCATGCAACACACAGTCTTTTTAAGGAGAAGGTATCTTTCAAGAATAATACACAACAGTGCATAAAATATGCAGCGGCACGGTCAATGATGGCTTATTGAGCATAAAACTTTAAAGCCTGTATTTCACAGCCGAAATCAGACATTTCTGACTTCAATATCCTTTTACTGTCTAGCTGTCATTTATTTTGTTTAAACGTACTGTTTGCCCAGGATCTGTACCTTTCTTAACACAGAAAACTATAGGACACGAAGTTTTCTCATCTGATAAAACTAAACTCCTCCCATCGAAGAAATCAATGTATATTTTACACTGATTTTGCTGTCCTCTGCCTTTAAATAAAGAACAACCTTAAGACTATCAATTCCTTTGTTTTGGAGACCACATACTTTCAACCAGCGTTAGTACTTCCCTGTACAATGATCATCAAATACAACACATTTACAACATGCATGCTATTAACTCATCTCAAAATGTAATGGAAAGACAACTACCTTTGGGCTTGTATCAGACCTGTCTTTAAACTTAGGTCTCTACAAACCTAGGAAAAGAGCGCCATAAAACACTGACTTCATTCTTCACTGAAATACAACATGTTGCTACCAGCCAAGAAGGTCAAGCGTGTTTCCCACTGGTAGACATGGCAGCAAGAAAGTATTTAAGCTTTAAACATTTTTTTCAGTATCCTTGTTACTACAATTTTTTTTCAAGCTTGAAAAGAAAATGTTTCCTTCTCAAAATTAATTCTCCTCCACCAGAGAATATTCTATGATGTTATCCAGAACTTGATATGTTTTCTAGTTTGGTTTTAGGCTATGAACTACATTTCCTGCTTTTTAAAAAAGTACCCACCAAAATTCACTTATACCACAACATTTGATTTCTCTAATGAGAAAAGTTATGAATTCTTGATATAATGCCTTACTTATTTCCAGTCACCTGTAGATTTCAGGTTGTCTTTAATACCTACATTACAACTAGAAATTTAAAGATTACGTACCAAAAAAAGGAGACAGCAAATCTAATAAAATCACTGAAGACCTACATCTTACAGATTTAATAAGCAAAGGGCCTTTTTTGCTCAGCAGATAAAGGATTTTAAACTCATAATGTTTACACAAGTATATACAGATTTATCCGATTTCTACAGATGATGAATTACTAGTTATTAAAAAAAAATACATCCGAGTAAGACTTTAAAAAAGCCCATTGAAATACCTTCTTCTGGAGTCTTTCCACAAATCCAATAGGATCTTTCAGTGCTTCTCTCTGGTGTCTGCCTAAACTTTCAAGGTCTTGAACTGCTTGAGTACGTTGAGCCTCGAGTACAGCAATCGTCTGTAACAGTCTCTGATAACTACAGAGACAAAGGAAAACATCTCACTAAATTTGTCTTTAGAAGTGGCACCCCCCAATCTAAATACTAGCCATGATTACCTACTAGTACCTACCAGATTTCATAGCTTATCTGAAACAGTTCACAGACATTTTTACTGAATTATATAAAAAATTATATCAAATCTATTCTAAGTAGTAGATGAATTTATATAAACCCATTAAAAATATATTTAAAGCCCCCCGTGATTTCCTTTAAAAGTAAATTCTACAATAGCTAAAACAATATGGTATCAGGGACAAGCTATTCATATTCTCAATAGCTGTGACCAACAAGCTTTGCTTACAAAGTCAAAAACACGAACAACATGACCTAATTTCTCTTCCACTTCAAAATCAGCTTCCTTCTACCCCAATAAAATGAGACTACCACAGAATTTTAACATGTTGCTCATTCACCCAAAGGGTGAGCAGGAATGACTTAAGAACTGCATCTAAACATCTCATATAAGCCCCACCTTCGAGCAGAATATGAGAATCACTTATGAAACGTAACAATAAACCAAGGAGTAGGTAATTTGCAAAATAAATACATATAAAAGATATTCCTCTAAGAGTAGAGAACTTGAATGAAAATGTCAGCAATTCCCTCAAACCTGCTGTCCTGATGCGCATACAATTTTGATTTTCTTAATAGATACACTTGGGAGTCACTGAGGTGACTATTGTACCTGTACTAAATAACATATACTTCCCAAACTCTTTTCTATAAAGCTAACTCAGAGTCAGGAATTCATACAATATTGCAACAGAGCCTTTAAAAAATAGGTAATGACATTTAATACCTTTTATTAGCTTTACAGTTACAGTTGTCCACTTCAGTTTCTTAATCATGTAGTTACCCATGGCCCCTGTTGTTGCAAATTATGATGTATCAACTTTTTTCATGAAAATGTTTTCTGACATTTAATACTAAAACTGTATTTCAGCGCAAAATGTACCCTAATGTATACTAAAATCAGGTAAGATCTATTCATTACTACACTATTTCAGTAAACTTTCTATTCCCTTATTGCTAAAACAAAGACAAGCCTAACACGATGAATTCCACATGTATTATAGAAAAGATCCAGAGGTTACTGAACTAATGCAAATCTTTCAACTGACTGCACTGGTAAGTGGGTAAGGCTTTAAATGAAAGGAAGTAAACAGCCTCAAGGCAAAATACAGGCTTTGCACTGTCAAATATTTAATTTCTACCTAGACATTTAACTGCTCCCTCCCCATGAAAAGGGGTAATCTTCTTTCCACTCAAATGTAATATTTGAAAACATAAAATACAGCCATACATTCTGAAGTGCGAAATGAAAACACTGACCTTGTTTAAAAACAGTAGGATACAATTCTGTTATGAATTTATTATTATTTAAATCTGTCTACAAGTTTATAGGCAACTAAGACCAAAAATGCTTGTTAAATAGGCCATTAATATTGAAACAGTAGTGGAATATTTTCACTACTGGGAAAGTGCACCAGTTTCTTCTAAACAAAGAAACTTTGCATAAGGCAAGATAAATAACTGGGCTATTTCTGAACAGGCAAAAAAGTAAGTTCAGAAATAACTTACAAAAGTAGTGAAGGCACATCAAAATTGGCCTGAGACATAACCACAGTTCAGATTGTTACAGGCTTACAGGAATCATCACATGTAGAACTAAGATCTTTACAAAGTTTTTACAAATAGGATCTGATGACTGCCTGACTGCACTGGGCAACCTCTGTCCATGCTCGGGGGGACAGAGAGCAGGGGCCACCCAGCAGCCTGCCCTGCGGGCTCCAGAGTCATGGAGCACAGGCAGCTGCTGAGCTCTTTGGTGGAGATGCAGCTGTAACAACACAGAGAGTTTCATGATAACTGGGGAGATGATTTAACCTGAAGAAAACAGAGAGCCTTTTTCTATCAGCAGGTGACGAAACTTCTATCCAAGACTCTGGAGTTAACTCTAGTCACAGTAACAGAGGCTCAGTTATGTGCACAAAAATTTGCATCTAAGATGATGTTAAATAAATACCTGCCTTTCTTTTCTTGAGCCATTTTACCTCACTTATTCAAATTGTATTTAAGTGACTGCTTTTCCAAATGAAATTGAAAGAAAAAAATAATTTCATTTAAAACATTTACATACACAGCAGGAAAAAAAGCAACCAAATGTTGGTGATTTAGATGAAGAGCTAATTTAACAGTGATTCACATGTGTAAAGTGGGGTATGGAATCATCTTAATGAGGTGGCCTTGAATAAGTCTGAATGGAAAGGTAAGAAATTACATTTGGGGAAAAATAATAAACAAAACAAGACCTCTAATTATTTCCCCTGTTAAAACATTCACGTGACCTCACTGAAGCAATCACAGACTTGAAGATAAATGGTTCAGAAGCAATACTTCTGGTCTTCATGGAAATACAGAAAATATTACAAGAACGTCAGAATCATTCAAACACATCATGTGATGTTGATCTGTATAGCACTATTGTCATGAAATAGTTCAAAAAAGAAAAAGGGTTTTATTGAGGAAACTGTTCAGACAAAAAGATTTCTTGGCACTTTTTGCATCTCTGCTGAAGAAATATATCAATTTGGAGCTATTTACTTTAACTTCCATATTCAGTTTTTATGTATGAAGATATTCTGAAACCCAGGAATAAGAGTGCAATTTTATCAAATGAATACCAGAAGTATTGAAATGCACAAAAATGTGCATTTTCGGGTCTTACATTGCCAAGAAAAAAATGAAAATACTAATCCTGAAATACATAGTTGGCATATTCCACATTCAGGTACTTCAGATTTGCTGCAGTACTGCACTCTCTCCAACCATTGCACATCCTTTTAAATTCCAACATGACTTTTTAACCGACTGTATTATATTGTCTCCAAACGTTATGTTTTGAACCACTGCTGTTTTCACAGGTTTGTACAGGCTTTTAGTTCTCTGGCCCTACGTGACCGCAATAAAGCCAAGTATCTCTCTGAAAACGCAGTAAGTTTAATAACAACACACACATTAAGTACTTTCTTGAAGTCTCTGTTCTGGCTTCTTATTTTCAAACAGTAACACAATACTTCTGCCACATTAAGCAAAAGACACTGCACGCAAAGTTTCCAAGCTAAAATTTTTACCATCCCATCTTCTAAGGTTCTTTGTAAATAAGCACAGCAATTATGATTCAAACTACCTCCTGCTGTGGCACTAACATTCTCCACAGCTGTAAAAGCCTAATGAAGGTAAGAAGTAACTGGAACCTTGCTCACTAGTCTGCTGCTTCAATAAGGCAAAGAGCAACCATCTCTAAATTATTTAGCTACAGTTACATAATTTTCTCTGAAAGATTTGTGAGGAATCACCAAGGAAAATTATCTCACATCTTCTGCCAAAACAAAACAAACTCAAACACCCAAAAATGTGTAATTTGAATAAATGCACAGTCGGTCATATCCCTACACTGACCTAAAGTTTACTTTTCTCAGTTCTAATTACTGAATTGTTAGCACAAACAAAACCTGAAGCAGTTTTCTTTGTATGAAAACTTTCATTCCATAGAATGTAATTTTGTGTTTCCTACAATCCTAGTATTGAAACACTCTTGTAATTTCTTAAAGCATGTTAAAAGCCAGGAATCTTCCAGACGAACGCTTAAATAACTCAGTACAGTATAGAAACTGATGCTGAAAAACCTTGATTAAAATGGGTTTTTGAGGGATCAATATTTAAGAAAGGAAAGCCACTTCTTAAAGATTGATACTGATCGGTAGGAATTCCAGCTGATTCAGTTGTTCTGCTGCAATGACAACTACTTCACTCTTGGATTGCTCTATAAAATAATCACATAGCAGAGCTGTATTTCTGAAAGTCCTGCCATAAGCAATTAGTGATGACACTATTCATTTCCATGAACCTTGTTCTAATAGTGATTAGGGACACAGCAGCCTCCTCTCTTGTCTGTGTAAGGCTTGAAAAAAGCATAGCTAGTACCTTAATGAGACACATTTCCATTTTGATCTAGTTTTCTGAGATCTACTTACAAGATGCCTTTTCCCCTCCCCACCCCCACTCTTTCCATCCTGTGATAACACTATTTACAGAGTTACATCACAAATTTTATCTTCTTTGCACCAGGAACTAACAACAAGCTTTGGAAAACACTATACATATTTGGAGTGTATGTGCCTTAAGAATAGCACGTTTCTGAAGTTTACTCTTATTTTTGTACTAAATGACTTAACACTAGCCTGTGCAAGAGGCCACTTCATTCAGCATTTTTAAATAAATTCATTTCAGTATTACAATAGGAGTCATTCAGTCACAGAGGCCAGTCCTTCTGTGGTTTCTCAAGGTTTCTTCTCTAAAAACAAGGCCCCTACAAAGTCTTAATGCTCAAACATTTAAAAACACACAAGGAAATTTTCTGCCATCAGTCTTATCCATAAAAAAAACAAAAAAATTCACCTTAACTATCTTTATCCAAAGTAAACTTACATTCAAACTTGAAATTCATAAGAGATATTTCAAAACACTACTCTGCACTATTTGTTGGACCTCCTTTATCTAATACTCCAACTTAATTATAATGCATTTTCTCACCTTTAAAGATAAAGACTCTGAAACAGCTGTATTACATCTACTCTCCCCTCAAATGTAAATAAATCGGAGGCCACTGTCCAAAGTTTAGCCCTTATTTCACCTTTTTCAACCTTACATTATCACCTCTGAAGTAATGATACAATGAACACTCTCATATTTACTTACATATATAAACTCATGCAACATTGAAAGCCTCCAAGTTTCACATAGTATTCAATCTTACACATAGCTAAATATTTACTACTTGCCTTTAGCATGAACCCTATACAGACTTAAACCACTTGCATTGTTATCACAATGATAATTTTCCCTTCTTTAAATATTTATCATATTGCTAGATCACTAACGCAGCTCTATTCAGTATTTTTTTTAAAGTTGACAATATATGAAACAGTTTCATAAAGCTAGCAGGTGATAAAGGTGACACTTACTAACAATGGAAAACCATAGCAAGAAATTATTTGTGATTTAGATAATAAAATCAGCATACAGAGTGCCATGTAACTAATTGTCTGGATGCCCATAGAAATTACTTGAAAGAAAAAAGTGACCTTGTCAACTATACTGGCCATTCCATCATCACTTAACACCTTGCAAAGGCATGTGCTTTGATACCTTATTAAAAAGAAGTGACTTATCCTCTCTTGACCGACAAAACGCAGAGAAGCTGGTGGTCATTGCTTTCCACTCCCAAAACTAACTGTGCTTCTACAGTTGTGTGAATATGTATCACAGTATGATAAAAAGCACAGTAACACCAATTTGGGGGATTAGAAGGTAAAAATGTGTGTGCTACAACTTAAATTTTATATTAGAAATACTATGTCTTCCGCAGGTACGATTTGTTTTAAATGAAGGAGTATACACTTTTCATAACAAAGCATGGCTCAAATATATATGCAGAAAAAATATCTACCTTAAAGCAAACTTGTTTTTTGTATTTCCAAGAGCTGTGACACAGAATCAGTACATAACAGCAATCAAGCGGATTTCAGCAAGTCTTTGTTTTATTGCCATCTACTGGCACTCTAGCAAAGTACAGATTAAAACCTGCTCTACACCAAGTCATCTGGATTTCTTTTTCATCACTCCGGATTTTGGTCTACTAACAATGATTCAGAAAAAAATCCCGTATTAGATACTAAGCTAAGAAATTACTGGATATTGAACATGTACTATTGTAAAACTGCAAATTACTGTAGGAAAAGGGAAACCCCAGGCAGTAGGAGATTGGCTACCTGGGGAATCCTTTAAGTCAGATCAAACAGAATCTTCTCATTTCAGAGAAGTGAGTGTTTGTTTTGTTTGGGGTTTGTTTGTTTGAGTTGAGAAATATCATATAATGCTTTTAAGCTTGGCTTGAAATCTTTGCCAGTGTCATGATACAGTCATTTTGACACTGCAGAGTTTCTCGCAAATTACTCTGATGTGCATCTGAGCTTTAAAAAGATGTGTTACTGCACTAGCGAAGAGTGCTGGGATTCCACGCCAGACTTGTAGAACACACACGACAGCTTGGAGGAAACAGAAGAGACTGATGAAGAGTGACCCTTCTATGATGTCCCTCCAGAAACAGAAAGAGTTTAAGGGCATAATCAATAAGGGTATATATCAACTCTGCCAGGACGTAGACAAGCACCTTTACCTGAAGAAAGTAGCATCTGGTAGGTTTTCCCTTATCTAATGCTTAGCCAATTTTGCAATTCCTTATGAAATTGTTTTCCACTCCAGCTTAACCTAGTTACACATATTGCAATTTACTGTACTTTACCCATATTTAATATTTGTACTTCAGACTTTTTTTTAAAAGACTTCTGAGATAAGTAAATAATTAAACTCTATCTCCATTTTATACATTAAACAACTGAAGTACACATTAAGCATCTTCTCGGAGTTTACCACAGAGCAAAAACTGACATTTCTGGATGCCAGCCTCAGGCTACAATACACACCTATTTAAACCAAAACAGAACTACGCTAAAAAGCACATTTTTTTAAAAAAAAGCAAAACAACAAACCCTGAACCAAAACAGAAAGCCCTATTGCAGTCTTTTACTGCACTCTAATTTCCACTCTAATTTCCCCTTTTTTCTTACTTTCACAGCTCCAGTCTTTGTATTTTAAGCACCTGAACAGTATTTATTGGTTATGAACTTGTGATGTCCCTTACTTTCTTAAATCCTTAACTCTGCCCCAGAAACAGAACGCCCTCGTCTATTTCTATAGAGGCTTCGCTCTTGTCAAGAGCTGTCCACCGCACTCGGCAGGATGTAACATGAGCTGTACAAAAGCACCTTTATCAAATAGCCGCATTTCAAGTTTTCAAGAGCAAGTTTTCAAAATTTTTAGTAGCATTTAGTGCCTCTGAACAAACATGTAACTTGTTTCAGTCTTGTCAACATGAAAGGTTAAAATACCATCCACCAGTCCTCTCCCAGTTAACGTATTTCTGATCTTCCTTTAACAGCACTTTTGAAAAGTATTTGCCTGCAGGACAGTGATGTTAAATAGGGAAGAAGATACAGGTCCCTGTCATTCCTCTATTTTCAAGGCTTGGAGTGGCATGAGGAAATGGCAGTAAAATTGTTTTCCTCACAAAGGGCACAGACAATCTGACAGCACATCCCCAACTCCTTCTCCTCCCTTCTCATCTGTAATGAGGATAGTCCCAATTCCTTTACTGAGAGAAAAATATCACACAGATTCCTCCAGTATCTCCACTTAGATATTCTTCTCTAAAAAGATGTTGGGGAAAGCAAGCATTCAAAAAGGTCTTTCTTCCAAAGACAAAATAGGAACAACCCATGTCACCATGAAACTGAACCAACTGTATAGAAATCCTCCGAAAACAATCTGAGAAAGTTGACAACATGGATTACTGAACTCCTTCAACTCACCCTACGTTAGTTTATGCAGGTTTTCACTATTACCCAAAGAAGAACCCCCCTCCCCCCCCAATTATTCAGGTGTATATTCTTACCATAGGAACAAATGAACATATTCCCTCAAGTATTTTGGTACAGTAATATCTGAAGACTATAACTGGATTACAAGAACAAGATACACAATCACGAGAAGCTGAATATTCTAACAACAATACAGATAATTATTCACTCAATCTTTTTGGATAAAGGAGGAGAAGAAAAGTTAGAAGTAAGGAAGAAAATGAGCAAAATATATTTTTTTATTAGCATTCACTGTGATAATAAACCACAAACACAGATGGTCCTTGTCTTAGGAAGCATAGAACTTTCAAAAGTTGTTATACAAAACAACAGCCCATCTTCACCTTGAACTATGCAAAGCAAAATAAAGATGCGCAATGGAAAATTAAAAATCAGCTGGCTATTCCTACAAAGAAGAAAATTTAAAGGAAACCCAATATCAGGCTCTTTCCTCCTCTCAAAATAGTATATACGTACTTTCTAGTACCAAAGAAACCCCTATCTTGATTAGAACTTCCTGCTGAGACTAAAACAAGCATTAATATGTACTGCTAGTACCATTCCTTTCTAAAAGATACTCCCAGTCAGTTTTGTAGTTCATGATGGAGAGACTGTCAAAACTTAATGTAAGACTAGGACAAATACTCAAGACTGGTAATGGAGTTATCATTTCAAGCTAAGTTAGTTAAAATTGAAGAGGAAAGACATGCACATTCTCACAGCAAATGCCAGTCACTATGTACTTGTCTTCTCGGTGGCATCATTGTTCTTACTACTATTTAGTAAAATACTTGTACATCCCCACCAAGTAGGCAATTATGTTAACATACTTTATTCCTTGTCCCATCAGACATACTTTACACTGGTGTAACTGGTATAACAAAAGCACCAGTGGTAAACCGTGGTTAAGTGTCCCTTGTGTGCATAGCCAAAACTGCAGCCAGAGCCTTACTCTCTCCACAGCTGTGCTGGGTGAATACATTATTACCCAATCTTTTCTTTGGTTATCCCTCTTTTTTAAAATCAGGACCATGAATTGCCTATGGTATTTGATTATATTTTTTTTCAACTCGTATTTCCTACACCTCAAACCCAATTTTATTATTGACTAATTCTTAGTTTTCCAGTTTAGATGAATTTACTAACAAGGATCCTAAAAAAAGCTAAGTTTCCAAATAATCAAGCAGGAGAACCAGTTTCTACATTTTCTGTTTTAAAAATAGTAAGTGGTGGTTGGGATTTTTTTTTAAAATCTGTGCATTTTTCCCCCATGATTTTTGATCCATGTTGACCAAAGAAGTTGGAAAGACAAGTTGAGTTCCTGTATGCTCTCTGAAAACTGGCTGGAAAGGGGGAGAGACCGTAACTACCGTCTCCACAAGAGAAAGGCAAACTGTTATGCTGCACATCCTCTGGTCAGTCCATCCGCACACCCAGCCACACGTGCCACCGAGGCAGCCAGGAGGGAAGCAGGGAAGCAGCTCTGCGCTGCACAGCCCACCCTCTCTCTTCCAGGACAGGACGCTGCAACAGAGAACTCTTGGAGGTGAGAGCACAGGCAGAGAAAGAAAAGCAGGTAGCAGGCAAATCACAAGAGAGGAGAATTCAAGGACACAAATCCAAAAGAAATCAAGCTGTTTTCCACAGGATGCATTATTTAACTGAGGACTGCACTGTGTTTGCTGGTGCTGCTCACTAGATTGGGCTCTGGTTGACAGCACGGTAACTATGGTCAGAGAAAGAAAAATGAACTTGACAAATCTACTTGACATTTCATGGCTCCTAGAGTAAGCCTATTACTAGAGAGAGAAAAGGAGATGCAGCGCGTGCCCAAGGCATTATCTCTGCAAATTAAGAACTGTATTATTTAGTGTTTATTGAACAGTTCATGTAATTATAAAATATGATACCATGATTACAAACAGACTCTTAACTAAACCTTAATCTTTAGTCCTGCAATAGTTTTGTGTCTCTTATAACTTTTCCATTGATAAGTATTTAGAAAAAGAAATCGTCTTCTAAAACATGATAAAAAAATAATGCTTGCAGTATACAATTCTCAAAATACTTAATGTTTTACACTGCTGTAAAATATAGCAAGGATTTCATTAATAAATGTAGTTTTATACCCATTACACTACCACAACATGTTTTAATAACACGATTATCTGCAATACCAAAGTGCTGTTTATCAGAAACTCATATCAGAAGTTTCTCATTTATTTCCATTATATTTCTATTTTGCAGATGAATTAGTTGCAGCATTCAACTTCTACATGAAATGAAATTTTTACTTAAAGCTGATTTAATCTTTCGTTACTTATTAAGAACACAGACCACTCTACCAGACAGTAGAAGCTACTCTCTGAAAAAAGGTACCAATTTTCCCTATCTTTAAGTTTTACATTAATAGGTAGTTTAGGAAAAATATCACTGTATGCCACACACTCTTGTGTGGACCAAACAAGGAATTAAAACACGTTGTAAGGTAATATATATGGCATATATGCATTGAAAAACATTATTAACTTCTACTGTTCTTCAACACTAAAAAAGTAGATTTCATCAATTCTTCTATGTTGATGATATATTCTGTATAGTACTCAAGAGGTTAAACGTTTACAAAATAATTGCTGTCTTGCAACATTCTTGGTGCCAGTATGGAATAAAACTGCTGCTATAAAAAGTAACTTGATTTACTTGATTTATATCAATTCCCTATTTCTTAAGATGAAGCAACTAAACAACCAAAGTCTCCTCAGACTAAAATGTATGTCTCAGAGGAAAATGAGACAAAGGTGTCCTTAAAAATAATACAGGAGGATAATTTATTCTATAGCATTAGCTACTCATAGCTACATGACATCACCGCAACGGAATGTTAGATCACCTGACTTATCTGTACATTAAAATAAATCAATACTGTGTGTTGAATTTGACCTCAATTCTGAGACATATCTGAACATAAGGGATAAATTACAAAACTGATGTAATATTTTTATTCTTCCTATACATCAATACCGACACGGAGATTTTACCTTAAAATATATTAATGAAAAATAGCTTAATTTTTAATACTGTCACCCAGTGTAGGAAAAAACGGTGCAGATAAAATTAGAAGTTCACATTAGTGAAAAAGCCTGCTACAGGATTATGTTAGTTACACTTTAAGAAGATTCTGTTTAAGGCAGCTGTCAAATAATTGGTATGGCAAGGTTCAGCAGACCCTACTCTAACAAGTCAAGTGCAATAAATGAATTATAGAGAACTGTTTTAATCTGATTCGTTAGGCAGAAACATTTATGACTGAATAAAATACAAAGCCTGTACCACAGGAAATGCCACAGATCTTTCCTTTCTTTCTCAGATTCATATAATATTAAAAGTGCATCCAAAGACATTATTACTATGAATTGTGAATTAGATACTAAGTCTCATTGTATTATCCTACATGGTCCTGTCTTTTTCCAAGGCCTCTGCAACAATACAGCCCACGGTAAGAATTCACAAAACTGGGTTTTAAGAGATGCATTAAAATATTTCATTTTAATCTGTCTTCAGTTTAAATGTCAGTACAGCTATTATGATTTTAAATATTATAAAGTAACAAATGAAACCAAAGATATATGAAAATACCTATTTACTGAATATGCAAGGTCCTGAACTCCTGCAACTGCATGCCTGTAGGCGAGTGCTCACGCATAATTCTTGTGTTTCAGTGTTTCTTGTGTTTCACCTACAGACTTAAGTGGTCCCTATAAAGGTAATCACAATTTACAGGCTCCTAGAAATACACAGTGAAATGCACCCTATGGACTTGAAAACTCAATTCCTCAACTGCATTTTCATCTAGAACTCAGAGCAAAGTGTTATACAAAAATTTGCCCTCATGCAACCTAACACCTGCCAAACACTGCAAATCTCCAAAGAGAGTAAGTAGAGAAGAAGGAAAAAAGAAAAAAGGGCACTAAACGAAACACTGGGCAAAGGGGAAAACGTACTATGAATAAAATGGTGCATAAGATAGAAAATTTAAGTAAGGTACTGCACTGTAAGAAAGAATTAAACTATAAAAAGACACAGCAAAGAGATATGAGAAACTCTTGAGAAAAGACATATGCAGAACACTAAGCACAGCATAAAAAATTAAGCAGTGTAAAAAGATTTAAATCAATAACTTCAGTTTTGATGAAAATATCTCAAGAGAAAATGCAACCGTTTCTGAGCTAGAATATATAAGCAAAATTCTAAAATATGCATCAAAATATATTTTTCTGGGAGGAATCATAATACACAAAAATTCAACTTGTGTGTGTAATAACATAAAAAATTAACATTAAGAACACTTTATGATTATACAGCCCCCAAATCAGTCTGTTATTACCTACATGAATGTCTATGTTGAGATAAAATTTCTGTTTAGAGATCTCAGATCTGTCCTTTGTAGGAGGGATCTATTTTATTACAGAGATTGTGGAACATCCATCATTTCAGCTTTCTCTCTGAATAATACTACTCCACATAGTTTGCTTTCTGTGATGATTATTTTTCCTATTATATAATCCATTTTCCCAGACATATTCATATATGAATGTTGTTTAAACACGACAACATTCAAAAAGCAAAAAAATTCATACAAAAATACCACAATATACATTTAGTTGTTTTCCTTAGAGCAAGTCTTATCAAGAGCTGTCGAACGTTTCCATATATTCATATTTTATCAATGTTAAAGTAATTTCTTGGAGAGCGAAAATCAGCAGTGGGAATGTGTATGACATCAAGCTATGTAATATAACAAGAAATAATATAAGTTTACAGACATATCAAACTGCTTCTACAACACAAAGGAATACAGCTTTTTTTCCCCACTGTGGAACATCCAAAGAATGGTACTAACGGCGTCTTGGGGAAACGCCTCCTCAACCCAGCCAAGATGCTAATGCCTCTCTGAATTTGCTTTTAAAAGAGAATAGAAATATAAACCAGAGGAAAAAAATCATCCAAAAGACAAGTTTAATCACAAACTGATGAAGGACAGAAAAACAAAGATGTGCACCGTTTGAAGATCTGATCAGCAGAAAACCAGCATATTTTGCTTAGCCAGAAACATCACAGACAAAGCAAATAGCTTTTACCTGACAGCATGAGAAACCTGGAATTCTTTGCCTCTGACTAATCAGGGAAAACATTTCTGCTAAAACACTATTTTTTTTTAGTTCAACATTTTAGAAAGTAAGCACAAAATGAGATTAAAGAAGGGTATAATTAAGACATATTCAAGAGCTGTAACAAATTAATTAGGAGTATCCTCTAATGAACTTTGGTATTTTTAAAATTTGAAAAAGGCTGTAATGTACTCCATTTGATTAAGTCTTCAACAATAAAGCTACGGACAAAGGACAACTGCACTCAAATGTCAAAATACAGACTTAAGTTCTTTAGAAGGATCCTATTATAATGAGGAACCATCAGAATACTAGATTTATTTTCTTGCAAACATAACAAAAAAGACTGCCCATAACTTTCCAACTATATCAGCATTTTTTGAAAGGAAAAAAAGTCCAGCTAACACTACCTTCAGTAGAATGCCTCCCTTCCAAAAAGTAGAAATTATTCTTTCTTGATCTAGAAGAGAATTCTAGCTTTGATTTTTTTTTTTCCATGAAAAATCAGTAAAATATAAAATAGGATATAAATACCACCAATTTCTTTTGGAATTCTGCATTCAGGCAGCAAGTTAGTAGCAAGCTACCAAGTCCTACTTGCCATTTCAAAAGCTCCCTAAGAAGCTCTCACAAACAGGCTGCCAAATCTGAACAACCACTAGCTGTATCCTCAAGAGCAACTGTGTAAATTCAAAAACTAACGCTAGAGCATGATCCTGAAATCCTTCCAGAACAAATTAGATCTGTGTTTAATTGTAAGAATAGAAAAAGATAATTTTATTTTTACAGTATAAACATTCAACTGCAGATTCTGATTTTTAAAAACTATGCATTTCTGACATGTTTAATTTGAAAGAAGTAAAAATGGAGGCTACATCTAGAAATCTGATATGATTGCTATCATTCTTTTCCTAATAAATGATAATAAAAAAGACACTAATGTACGTTCATACTAACATGATCAGTAAAGTCATCCTACTTACAGACACAAGAACATCCAAAAAATGTCAAAAGACAACAGTCCATTTTTCCCATTTATAATTTAGGAAACAGCAATCTTCTATCTACCAGGAGAGCGTCCATACACTTTGGGCTGATGGCTGAAGCTGCAGATATTTGGTCATTATTTTGAAATCACAGTTTGTCTGATTAAAATAATTTAGTCACATCGAATACTGATCAAAACTTCATTATAAAAATAATGCAATTATTATATCAAAAACCCCAGTCAAACTTCTGCAGGATTAAACAGTCATCTGTACCTTGTACCCCACATTCACAATAATTGTGCTGTGATTATTTACAGAAACTACTAGCAGGGGTTTAACTTCATATGAAGCAAACTGATCATCTGCATTGGGCCTTTCAGTACTCACAACAAAATGTAGAACATCTACTAAACAGCAAAACGCAGAAGTCAAAACAGCTTTACAAAGACTGTGCAATAAAACCTGTGGCCCAATCTATCCTTTGAAGACAATTTTTTTCCATGTAAACTCTCTTCGCTAAGAAAATTGCCCTTTTGTTTCAAGAATCTCTTTCACAGTTACCACAAATGTATGATTATCACAGTTCTACTTACAGACATTCAGATGGTAAATATAAAACCAAGTTAGTGTTCTTTGCTAATAATTAGAACATATATATATTTACATTTAATGAATATCAACAGCAATGTAGACATAATTTGAAGAAAATTCTCGATTGCTGCATTTGATCAATTTATCACAATACTGTTTTTCCCGTGAAACTCCGAAAATAGGTATCTAACCTTAAATTTTATGTATAACAGAATGACAATTTCATAAGCTGTTAGTGCTGTGCCTACTGGGTATGCTGATAAATAGCTGAACTCTAATTAATTCCTTTGGTTTTGTTTCCAGATAGTTTGTTTAAAAAAAAGAGGTAATAGACGTGTCTTAAAAAAACCCACCCAATCTCTGTCTAAAGAATTCATATTGCTAGGAATGTATAAACCACATTGCTGTACCATACTGCATATTAAATAGAGTTTAATTTTGTTTGGGGTAGCAACAAGGAAGAAAAATGAAGACTGAAGAGTATGAAAATTATAAAGCACTTAAATTTTTGTGAAAGTACTTTAAATATGTATTAATTTATATACTTTTGGTAAGAAACAAAAGCAGAATTCATGGTTACCATAGTTACACATACTCTTTGTTGTGTTTCAATGCCACATGATCTGATTCAAAGTAATACACATCAGGCTCTTCCTCATCATCCTCTGCAGTGTGGATGTTGGCACTCTCTTTGGCAGATGGTACATATCCAGCAACAAGTCTACCCTCAGAAAGTGGCTTTCTTAGTCCATCACTCCCATGATCTCCCGTATTACAATTTCTCTCTTTTTCATTCTGTTTAATTTCTTCAGACTTTTTGGGAGATCCATTGATACTATTAATACCTACAGGTACATTCTTTTCAGTGGGACTAAGATTATTTTCCTCAACCTGTCCGTTTTCTCTACAAGGAGAGTTATTTTTAGTAGGGCTACTTCTGGCAGGGGCAGCCCTTCGTGGTGAAGTTCTCAACGTGTATCTGTGTTCTTGAAGTTCCGACATAGATGTCATTTGAGCTGAAACACAGTCCAGCACTGAAGAATGTGGTTCAGGTTCACCTGAGATTGATGCACTGTCATGATGAGTATTCGGGTTGCTATTGGTGTTTTCAGCACACTGTTCCTTAGAGGCACTACTATCTCCTACAACATCTACCTCCTCCTCCGAATCCCTTAATAAAGATGACTGGATTTCAGAAAAGGACCCTGTAGCTGGCTCGTCTGCCTGATTAGCATGCTCCTCAGGCAAGCAGTCATTTATTATTTTGTGGTCCTCTAACTTTACCTGTTCTTGAGAGTTTGTGCAAGGCACATAATGGTCTACAACACTGTCCTCCTTGCTGCTGTTAAGCAACAATGAAGAATGGGCAAATGAGTTTCCATTTTCTGCTACCGTTTTGTCCTTGGGCATACAGGAACCAGCACTGTTTTGCTTAGTGTTCCCATCAAGCTGACAGTCATCACAGTTAAGAGAATTTGAGTCTCTCTCACCAACTCCATTGACAGTCTGATAACCTGCGATCTCGTCAACTATTGCAGAATTATTAAATCCTTCTGCACAGACATTCACCTTTTTAACTTCCCTTTTGTCACAATCATCCAATATAAGACATCGACAAGCTCGCTTAGTCCCTGTGGAGACTGCATCATTGTCCGACACTAAGCTTTTATGCTCCAATGATTCCTTCTCTGTTTTAGTAGGCAAGTCTTCTTCTGAACTGTTCGGTGCCTCTGAACGTAGACAGCGCTTAATTCTTTTCAAAACCGGTGAAACAGGTTCTGCTTGTTTTTTTTCACAGTTTTCCACAGTTTGTTTATCAACATTATCTTTTTCTGAAGTAGACAACCCTCTCTTTCTAGGGCTCACCCATGATTCCCGAGCACTTTGTTGTTTCAAATCAGTAGTTCTTCCACCGTTACTTCCCTTCTGAGTTTGCACAGACTCTGGCCTCTTCTTTGGTGACCTTGACCGTATTTGAGGATGGGGTGACACTTCCTCTGGATGAGCAATACTACGGTTTCTTAATGTTCTACCACAAAAGTTTTCATCCAAACCATTTAAACCCACTGTAGATCTTGTAACACGAGTAGATCGAGAAGCAGCCATACTATGGCAAGTCCCTAAAGTATGTTCATCATGATCCACTCATTGGGAAACCTTCAATAAAATGTAAAAAAACAGTCAGAAAAAATATTTAAAGAACACCTAGAGACATAGCAAATCTGAAAAATATATTGTCACAAATGTATCTATAGCAAAACCGAATATACCTATACAATTTCTGCGGTACTGCCTTAGGACATTAAAAAAGTTTTCCACCTAAGCTACAAAGTAGCTGACTTAGTGTATGTGGTTGTTCTGGCTTTAGTACTTGTGTGAATGTTGCCCATATTTATGTAAGGCTGGAATGTTACAGTTAGGCTCCAAATAATAAAATATGTTATATTTATGTATTGTACATATTACATAATCGATTGGTATTATTGTTTGTATGGTCAAATGAGAGGTATCAAATCACAAACAATAATACCAATCGATTATGTATGGTCAAATGAGAGGTATCAAATCACATTCTTAATATCCCACAGTTTCCAGTTATATGGTTTCACATACTAAGAAGGAAACCATTAATATTGTATTTGCTTGCACTTGTTGCTTAAAAATGAATTACTCATAAGTAACAAAACAGAATTGCAATTCTAATTTAAAAGTGGATTAAAAGAAAAAAACAACAAAATCCCACCAGTAAAAAATAGTTATAGTCATTAATAGTAAAAATGAACTAAACCAAAATGCCTGAATCAGAATCATAAGATCATTCAAGTTGGAAAGGACTTTGGGAGGCAATCTAATCCAACACTGCCCAAATGAACATAGAGACTAAATTCAGATTTAGTTACACAGGATATTGACCAGCTGGGTCTGGAAAAATCTCCAGGTACAGATATTCCACAACTTCTCTGGGGAACCTGTTTTAGTGTTTAATTGTCCTTACACTTAGACCCAGGTGGGGCCTTCCCTATTTTCGCATCATTTATGCCAACAAAAAGCCTGGCTCTCTTCTCAATAACCTCCTCTGAGGTACTGCAAGAGTGTTTCCCAAGCCTTCTTAATTTTAAAACTTTTCATACAGTGGTGAGATGAATCATCACCTACATCCGACTTAAGGAAAGCTAAGACTCAAAGCTAAGCTGAAAATAACCAGTTTGAGAGTGTCTGTATTTCAGTTGTGAGGGTGAAACGTAGGAGTAGTCGACTTGCCCAATCTCAAAATAGCATATTTAATAGAAATCAGTTCAGTCTTATCATTCTATTCATTTCATCTTTAAAAATTCAATGTGTCAAACTGCGTATCACCACAAACCTGTCATAATACCCATGACAATGAATAGATTCACATTTGTACATAATGGCATTCGTTCCCTTTTCCATCTAGCCAAATTCCAGATTTTACAAACCTGTTCAACTGACATACAATGTGAAGACTTAAAATGTTAAATATGGAATCAAACCTTTTGCATGTTATTTAGAAAGGCTCGAAATGACAAATGGAGGAAAACTGTTTCAATAGGTGTTTTCTATCTTCAGCAAAGGAGAGGACAAAAGAACGTATCAAAAAAGAACATAAATTCTCACAAATCTACTATTTGGGTGTCAGATGGTCCTAGAGCAGAAAAGAGACAACGGACAAGACCAGTACATCTCTTAAGCAATACAATTCTGTTTGACAATTAAGAGTAATTACTATATTGCCTGTTTAGGTATTCACAATGCAAGTTGTATTTATTAATGTATTCTAAAAATATTGCTTGGTATAGCTCTAGATACAACTGTATAAGACAGCACATCATTCTGCATAATTAAGAAAAGGCAATTACAAAGTGGAAGTTTCAAATGTTTTCAAAACTGCACTGTATTTGTGCTGCTACAACCCTCCTGCTTGTTAGTTATTCCTGCTGCCGTACATGAATGCCTAAAAAGGTGCACTGTTCGTATTCCTGGAAATAGAGGTAAAGAACTGCTCTCGTACCAACTTCCACTCTGCCCATTTGAAAGTAACGATGCAGGACAAAGGTGAGATGTCCAATGAACTCTGTCTTATGAGAAAATATAAATAATACAACAAACTGCAAATTGGAAAAACATCAGTAGTTGAGCTGAAGAGAGAAAAAAAACAAACATGTAACTGTGTGTTGTCTATAATGGCTGTTTACACCTATTTTCCACATGGATAAACTTGCCTGTATAATCCCCCTTTTACACACAAGCTCAATACCTTCTGAAGAGTGATCTCATTTGGGATTGAACCCCCCCCAAAAAACAGGGTCATTTAGATATTCCATTTCACCTAGGTTGTTCTAATTAAGGCTAGCACACATTAAGGATAAGTAAATGACATCTCAAATGCATACCAATAAAATATATTAAACCAAATTCCAATGTACACTTCGGTGAGTAACTACTACTGAACTCAACAGGATAAAGACAGAAAATTTTACTGATTTACTGGTATGTTACTTTCTAAAGAAATACACCTTACATAACAAGTTAAAAAGTTATTATTTACTTAGTACAAAATGTTAAACACTTACCATTGCAAAACTAGAAGAAATATAAACTTTTGACATTTCATAGAGCAGGCTCTCACTGCACCACTCAAATTATATCAATCGGCATTGCTGATATCCATGACGTAATCCAAACGCCTTTTTACTATATTACACCATCACATCAACAAGAATTTGAAAACTGTTGAGAAAAAGACAACGGCATCAATAAAACATTTAAATTATTTCATTAAAAATAATAAAACAGGACACATAAAGAGTAAGGCTTATTAAGAATGTGAAATGCTAATTTAGGCTTCAAACGTAAAATATCTTTCTTGGCTATTTTTAAGTGATCCACTGTACCACACTAAAGATGTGCAAGAAAACGAATTCACAACAGTCTTACGTGTTGGGGTGTTCAAACCTCAGAAGATACTTGAAAAGATACAAGAAAACAAGTAGTGAGCGATATTACTACAATTAATGAATTGTGAAATGCATTGTCAAATATATTTTATCATTAGATACACAGTGAAAAACAATTATTTTGCTATTTAATTTTAATCAACTGAGCAGAACTCAAAACTTATATTGGCTCCAAATCCCTGAATAACCTTCCTCTATACAACAGGAATAAAACGCTTTCCAGCGTTTCACATTAAACCTATTCTTCACCCAGGGAAAACAACGTGTACTACCTTGTCTGTAGTGGAAGTGAACCCATTTTCATATTGAAAGACAGAAATAAATCTATAGATCCAAAGCCACACAATACTTTCAGTTGTCTCCAGAGTTTGGGCATCAGTGTCAATGCCCAACAACTCTTAGTTGAGAAAACGTACCAGGAATCATGTTTAATTTATCTACTTCTATGAAGGCACCATAAATCACTATAGAATAGTGACTACTGAATCTGTCTTCGTATTTCTTCATAGAAGCGAACTTATTTTCATATTGATGATTCAAAAACTCTATGACGCAAAACACAAGCTGACAGGTTTCTCCACATTTTCCTTTCTACACAGTTATTATACTTAGATCATATAATTCCAAAATCTTTGGAAATTGTCTTCTATATTTTCAGTTTAGCAGTATGGAATCATAAGTAAGAGCAGAGAATGAATTCCCCATTAAGTTGACAATTCAAAATATAAACTGAGCCAAATAAGAGAAGAGATTAATGTTGAGTTAAAGTAAAATTCAATAATGAAAGGTATTTCTACAATGAGGTTACATAAGTATCATAAATTCTATTATATGGATAACTAAATCAAATTAGATTTCAATTATTCAGTGGAGTTTCTTAATTTAACAAACAGCAGAGAACTGTCATAATAAAAGACAAACAAAGAATGGAAAAACAAGTAGGCAAGGAAAAATGCAAGAGATAAAAGAATGAAAGGAATGAGCAAAAAAGAACAGTTGCTACTGAGCCGTACCAGGAATGGAACTAGAAACAGTGAGAGAGGAACTCCATAAAGAGCTCCAATATCAAGTGACTTTGGCGTGCTACTTGTTTCGGGAATGGTGGAAATAGTAATGCCACTCTTTCCTCAGATTGTACACTTTATGTCCCCTAATCTTCTTTCCCCTAAAACAACCCTATTTTACTCGCAGCAGGAAAGACACAAACCCTGCTGTGCCTAGTTGCATTTGGGGAAAGCAAGAGCACTTTAGACACAGCAAAAAGAATGTGTAAGTATCACAAGAGGAGAAACAAAGCTGGGGGGGCGGGGAGGGGCACTCAGAATTTTTTGTTTAGTGGGGAAAAAAAAGAATTAAAAAAAAATGGAAACTTTAATCAGGATACACAGAAATCACTGCTCCTCAATTACTGCTTAAAAACTAGAAAACAACATTCACAAAAGCTTACCAAGTGAATAATTAAATAATTTCTTCCAGAAGTTTCCTTGGGAAAATTATCTTGAAAAGAAACTATTATTTCTTTACATTTCATAAGCAGTTAGAATTTTTTTCACCTAGAACAACCACATCATCCATGGCAGAGAAATTCAGTGGAAGAGTAATTTAATGTTTTGGACACCATTCGTTTTAGAAGGTATTTATGAGTTGGAATAAGGAGCGCAAGGGAAAATAAATATGCTTTTAGGTCTAAGCCATTCTTCAGGGAACCACATCAACATTTAATAAAGAGAATATTGCAATAAAGACTCAAAGTCTAAAGAGAAAGAACCAACTGAAAAGAAACAACATGGTCTGGTTTGCAAAGCCCACTAAAAATGAAAAAGTTAGAGGTGAAAGCAGAATATAACACAGACAGAGACAAAGCTTTAAAGTAAGAAATTTGTCTGTTATGGAAGGACTCTTTAAAGCAAGAATTTGTCTCTTATGGAAGGACCTGTGTAAAAAGTCAGTGTTGTGAGTGTTGATGCTGTGAAACCTTATGTTACGGTCATACATTAGTCAGTATGGATTAGTCAGTATGGAACTTCATAGTGAGACTTGGAATTCGACTGCTCACAGAAATTGTCGACACATCTTATATAAAATCAAGAATTTGATGACAGCATAGGATGGAGTTTCATGGAGTTTTTAGCATTTGAGAACCCTCAGTGTTATATAGCTTTAGGCGGACTCTACTGATAAACACCATAGTCATACAATTATGCTAGAATTTTTATTTAACTTAACCAGAAGCTTATTTAGCAAAGCTAGTGAATGTTGAGCTGTGTGCGATAACCTCTAGCAACAGAGGAAACAAATTTACACAGAGATGGAAACCAATAGTTAAAGACAGCAGAATCAGGAAACTCCTTCCTAAATATGCCTGGTCTAATGGAAAGCATCCCTGCCGACAGCAGGGGGGTTGGAACTAGACGATCTTTAAGGTCCCTTCCAACTCTAACTATTCTATGATTCTGTGCAGAATAACTGATTTCTTCACTGGGTTAAGCCAGTACTGGGTATCTGGGAAACAAGTTGATTGTTTAAAGGAACCCAAAGAATTAAGAAACATGTACATAGTTAAAAGTTTGTTCAATGCGGCCCTATGCTAGAGAAGAAATAATAAAGAAAAGAGGTAAATATATGAACATACTGGGTGTAACAGCATGTGGGATCTGAAAGCAGTAAAGCAACAAAAGCCTCTACTATAATTGTGTGGTGGTGCTTTTTACAGAATAACTGATTTCTTCACTGCGTAAAGCCAGTACTGGGTATCTGGGAAACAAGTTGATTGTTTAAAGGAACCCAAAGAATTAAGAAACATGTACATAGTTAAAAGTTTGTTCAATGCGGCCCTATGCTAGAGAAGAAATAATAAAGAAAAGAGGTAAATATATGAACATACTGGGTGTAACAGCATGTGGGATCTGAAAGCAGTAAAGCAACAAAAGCCTCTACTATAATTGTGTGGTGGTGCTTTTTATATATGGTACTTATGATGGATATATTAACATTACATACAATATTAAAAGAAACCAAAAAAAAGTGTATTTGGGGGACAAAGAGGGAAGATACTCTTACAACCAATAGTGATTTGGTGTCACTACCTTATGAAAATAGACAATTACTACAGCCTTCCACAACTGTTCAATGCTAGAAAGGATAATATTTTGTTCATCTTATCTTGAGTATAACAAATTATCACCTTATATGAGGTGAAAACCATACGTCTTCTTGTTCTTCTGAGTCTCATCTAATGATCAGTTTCCATTCATGCTCAGTAATACTGCATGGTGATAAAGGTTAGAACTTTTTCCAGTGTTCAGATATTGCAACTATGGATATCCGACAGCAGTAGCACTCTCTAGTCCCATACTGAAGTAAATCCCAAGATCATTTCAGAAACAGTATCTGTTATTGGTGTGGTTACTATTTACCAGACCAAATGTGACACATATATATAATTGCCCTCTCTTGTTCCATTTTCTTTCTGCAGGACCGTACCTGCCTCTGGCTGAAAGGAATATTGCAGAATGTTTTAATTCAGTCATAAGACTCTTTGATCATACTTATTTCTGTCATCAGAACTTGGGAGTCTTTAATGTATATTCCTTTATTAAAACTCTGTATTTTATTCTTTTAAAAATCTGTGTCAGAGTTTACATTATCCTTTTCAAATTGTAACACTTCAGAAGAAACACCACTTTTATGTACATCTTTCTAATACCCAAAAGGAGAACATTTTCTGGGAAAGAAAACAAATCAAAACAAACGTGTATCAATGACAATAATATGGTGTGATTTCAGAGTATAAAACTGTGCATAATTTAGCTAGTTTGACAACGTATATTCAGTTGTTCTATCCCTCACCCCAGACTGTTTCTTTAATTTTGAAATTGTGCTTCCATTGACCTAATGGCTTTCTAGACTGCTATTACAATGCACTTAATATAACTTGATTAAAAGAACTGTGACTTTTACATAAGAATACAGCCAAGTCTGCCGTATTTCTGAACCTATAAACATTGTCTGCTTCTTTCAGGATCTCTCAGAAACCACTCTGAGCCACTGGCCACTGTTTACATTTCAGGAAACAGCAGTTCACTAGGAACTTGCTACTGGTCTATCTCAGTGCAGATACAAAACCGATGGCCAAAATTAGCTTTTCTCAAGCCTCTTTCTAAATTTCACTCCTCCCAAGAATCAATCAGAGCTGATAAAACCTGACTTTGACCTGATCCTGTATCTGTAACTCAGTCTTCTACATTAAAGTGGTTTTGCAAAGAAAAAGCATAACATTTATCATGAATCTCCTGTTTGTCGTTACCTTCCATTATGAGCATGCTGTAAGTATTTAACCAATTACTTCATCCATACACTAGCATGCATGCATGCAACATTTAATTGCTGGCAGAACCCTGTATATGTTTCATGCGATGGCCCCTGGCATGGGGGAGAAATTACATCTTCTGGTTTTGCATTTTCCACAGAGAATTATACTAAAGGTATCTTGAATAAGCTTTTGTGTTCCGATTGCCTAGAGACATCCTGATCATTACACCATTATCTTTCTTCTTATCAGCTATACACTCCAGACCACATTATTTCAGTGACATAGAAAAAAACCAATTAGACTTTATACATTTTAAGCATGCATAATACTGCTTATGTGTATCTCCAAAGAAAAGAATATTCCTAGATGACTTAAACTCATAAATAAAACCGGTGTATCTCTGTGGTATAAAACAGCAATTCTTAAATTCTCTGCAGAGCAGTAGTATGCTATTTAAAACAGTACATTTTTTAAAATGGAAAGTTTATCATATAAAATGAAGACTGCAGAAGCTATTTATGTAACCAGAATCTAATCCCTTACAGAAGCATTTGCCCAAGACAAAAAATTAGCATCTTTAGACAGAAGAGAACCTGCACAGACATCAAATTATCGGGACGTTGGTTTATCTCCACATATAAAGCACATCACTTTGTAGCAAAATGATATGACTATATTAGGGATGAATTCCATTTAACAAATTATATTCACTAGTCTATCACATCTAGAGTACGCCAGCATCTCTTCCCACACATACTGAGCTTAGCATAACTACATTAGCAAGAAATTAGTTTTCTGGGGAAGGCATTATATGTTTCTGATTTTACATTACATCAAAATAAGCAATACTTTCAAATTGCAGAAATAACCCCCACCAAAAGACATTACAAAGATCTTAGTTGAAATAATGCATAACAATAAGCAGCTTAAAGCTATAATGAAAGTTTAAATGCAATAGAAGTAAAAATAAATAAACGTTACGAGGCCCCATGTACTGGAATTACTCTCAGATTTTAGCTATCTCTGATACAGTAAGATTATACTACATATGGTCAAAATACAGTTTGTCAGAATGGGACTACTTATATTTAGTTTCTCTTTTATATAAGGAGAGCAAGATGAAATAAAGAAAAATTTAGAACACTAGGAAAAAAATTATCAACCGTTCAGTCGTACCACTCCAAAATAGCAGAGACACACTCTACAAAAACCACTAAAACTGGCAAAAAACTGTAATGGATAGTTCAATACGCATCTTTTCTTCCTTAAAATAGATGGGTTCACCAGGCCAGACATACCTATTCTTACATAAGAAGTGGGGAAAAAAAGTATCTTTAGAAATAATCATCTTATGGAAAAATTGTTTCTAGTTTTTTCCATGAAAAAAAAAAAGCAATGGGAAGAGTACCTGAGTAAACTGAACCTGATACTTCAATAATAGGATGTGTAAAAACAAACAAGAGCTTAACCTCCTCCTCTCCATCATTGTCTTACATTGACCTCTCCTCTAAAACCACAAAATAAAGAAAAAGGTCAAACCAGCAAGTTACATGACAATGACTAGTAATGCACATCTGTTCCTTTGTATCCCTTCCAGTCAGCAGCAGCTTATCAAACCGGGTGACTGCACTGAAACTTCTCATTCTTCTGAGCTACCTACATTAGGGCATTTATTGAGCAGATGGGTACAATAGAGGCATCACACCCTTTTTCCAGCCAAACTTTCAAAGATCAGGTTGCAATGTTACTTCATATATAACTACATATCAATTATACAAGTGTAGCTATAAAGCAAAACTCTAAAAAAGTAACCACACTTAATGAATTCCTTTTCCTTAGATACAAACCCCAAACTGTTTTCAGTTTCTTATATCTTGGCCAAATTAGAGTTTGCGCTGAAATCACACATTGAAGCATCTGCCTCAGACTGATATTCCCACCCTGCTGCCTCTCCTTTCAAATCTCAGTCAAAATAATTACTCATTTCTGTGCACAAATACGGATATATTTTTTTAAATCCTCTTACTGCCTAAGACACATCTGACTTTCTTCAGTAAGTTTTTCTACCTCCGTGTTTTGGAGTAAAAAGTTGGAATTTGGCATGGAGAAGCATTTGTCTGAGAACAAAAATCCTGGTGGAGCTGTGGTGAAGGCAGGTTAAGGGGAATGCTGAACACAAACGGATAGGTAAGGAGAGCACCGAAGTCAGTGGACAATGACTGGAGAAAGAGATAGACTGGAAATCCTGAAGAACTGCTAGAAGACAGAAAGTAACTGTGAAAGTGGGAAACTGGAACTGAGAATAACTGGAAGAAGCAGGCAGGCAGAATCTGGGATCTTACCTAGTCACAACTAATCTATACACATCACTGCAGCACCCACCCCAATTATCTGTCACAAATACCTGTGACAACTCTGTCAACACAAGTACTTCTGGAACTATAGTACAAAATGAATCTACAAATAGGTCCAAGATGGAAATACCACTTTTTTTTTTCTTTTCAAATGAGTCCAGATTGATCAATTTTTTTCTGTGGGTCATACTAAAGAACAATGTGCTGCAGCACAAGGATCATGTGGCCAGAAACTAACATGAAGATGTGAACTTTGGAAAGTGGTACCAAAGCCCTAGGAACAGTAACTACATTCCACACTTCAACACAGTACCTAGTCCTGCTTAATCGTATTAGAAAAATGCAAAAAAGGATCAATTACTGTGACATCATTTAATACAAATTGCATTTAGCGTGAATAAAGACAGTAAGCCTTAACTAAAGACACTAAAGCCTCACTTGAACACTCTTAGTGAACTAACTAATCAGTCAATAAAATAACTGTTGTCTGATGCAACCAACTTACCAAGAAAACTAAAACCAGACTACATAAATAACTTTCATGTTCCACTTCAAAAAAATCACACTTAACCCCACATATTGGCCATCACTCTATATTCTTCGCACCCCACTTACCCACCCCACCCATCCTAAGTGAAAGTCCCACTCTAAATTATAATGTGCTTTTCATGTGAAACCATTCAGCTGCTAAATAGCTTTGCTGTTATCCAAAGAACATCTCCTGTGCAGGATTACTAAAACATGTGACTAAAATCTTTGAGATACATGAAATGATACAGGTTCTTGAAAAGCTCATTATAAAATTAATTACACTAACTTGATTACAGTAACCATTTATCAAAATGTTATTCTAACAGAATAGACTCAAATAGTATTTAACCTCTTGATCACAGCTAGAATATAGTTTTACACAAATAAATAGGAAAAATATTATTTATTTCCTAATGAAGTTATTATTGCAATATGCAGAAAGTACCAAGCATAAAAAGACATTTATTTTTTCCTACAGGTAGGCTGCAGTTGTAAGGCGTCATCAAGTACTTGATAACCCTGCCAACAGCTTACAGATTAAAAGGAAGGTGATGAAGAAGAACAGTGCTCCTTTCCTTCTTAAAAGCCCCAAGAAAAAACAGGCTGTTCATTTTTGTAGTGTATTACACTGGAAATATCTACTCTACCTGACTTACTTTCAGAACAGTGATTGCCAACATGCTACTCTATGAAGTCCACTGTAATCATAGAATCATCTAGGTTGGAAGGGACCTTCAAGATCATCGAGTCCAACCGATGTAATGTACACACTGCATGAAATACTGTACAGAATAGGTTTTTATCACAGACTATTTTCTAATGCATGTATTTGAAATACGACAATTAATATACTTTTTCATATCACAGAATCATAGAATGGGTTGGGTTGGAAGGGACTTTAAAGACCATCTAGTTGCAACCCCGCTGTCATGGGCTGGGACACCTCTCACTAGACCAGGTTGCTCAAAGCCCCATCCAGCCTGGTCCTGAAAACCTCCAGGGATGGGGCATCCACAACTTCCCTGTTCCAGTGCCTCACCTTACCTAATATGCAAAATTAAAGCAAGAGTTATATAAGCCTCAGGCAGCTATCATAATGACAAACACTGACATGTGATGATAGGTCAGTATTACACACACACAACCAGGTATTCTGCATGGGCTGTGCTTAAAAGTGCTGTTGCATAGGTACTAAGATAAGGATCAAACCAGAGATTTTGGAAAACAGGAGCAGGAGGCATGCAATGTTTCCTATAAAATATTTACAGTGTTGTATCAGAATTAAAATGGTTTTGTTCTCAATTTTTCATGAAAATTTAAAACATCCCCTCTGTCCGCAAAGAAATTAAGAAAAAAAAAAAGAGAAGGAAGATGTTTTTCCATTAATGAAAAATGTTTTAACCACTTCTTTCCATCTGATAATGCTTTTGAGTCAATCTAGGAGATAAGCATGTTATTCTATAAGCTGACTGGCAAAACTAGTACTGTACAGCTTTGTAGTCCTAAAGACAACAAGTCCAAAAGACAACAGTTCTGCCAGACATCCCACCTCACTTCCAACATTTTGAAAAAGCTTTATGTTCCTCCCTCTGGCTATGTCCAAACTCAAGGATACTGTGGCTAATTCCAACCTGTACATGCACTGACTGGACTGCTAGCAAACCATGTATAGCAGGTAACTGCTGGGCTCAAACTGGAATCCTCCTTAAAAAGAGGGATCCAACTTTCAGGAAAGCTCCAAGCTCTTTTCTGAGATCTTCACCCCCAGCTAAATTCAGGGGGGTTGCTAAGTTGGCCAAGAGGTTCAAATGTTACTCAGTGATAACAGCAAATAAAGAGAGGGACACCTTTTCTTGCCTAAACTAAAGATTAGATCTAAATTAAATGCTTAAAACACATTCTGGACAGAATGGAAGGAGTGCATAGGGGGGCAGAATCCAGAACTATCCTGGCACCTATGAATAAAAGAATAAAAGAAAGGCCAAAGCGATGCTGTGGCCCTGCTGTGTCTTCTGACAGGACGCATTTTCATGCTCCCAAAATTACAGGCCTCCCTTGCCACATGAGCTGATACTGAAGGTGCAATTGTAGCACAGCTCACCATGAAACCAAACAGATGTGTTATCACATGCCAGGGGCTCTGGAAAGTACCAGACTAGCTTATAAGGACAAACTATGCTTTACCCTTGAATTTAAATACTGTAATAGCCTGCTACTACAGAATCACAGAATACTTTACATTGGAAAAGACCCTTAAAATCATAGAATCCAACTGTAAATTACTTGCCTTATGTTGCTTTTTGATTGGCAGTTATTTTTAAGAGTCTCTTTTAAATGTTCATGTGGCTGTGTTATGATTGACTTTGATATATGAATAAAATTGTACAGTGCAACTGACTTTGTTATACCGACTCCAGTCAGTGGCACACAGCAAGCAGAAGAACATCCATTTTCTGCAGAAACAGCTTGAGATACTACAGTTGATGAAATGTTTCACTGATATATACCTCTATGCTAGAACCTCCACACTGTTGCAGTTCTCAAAAAAGTGATTTGTGGCAAAAAGAACCATTCCTACTTTTTGTTCCAGCCTTCCATACAGGATATTGTTTATTTTTAGTGTCTCTTTCTGATGTTTGCTCTAATACTCAGCACAACTGCTGGCTACATTTAGCCACACAGGATAGTTTTGTCTCTGCAGATAGTCTTTCAAAGCAGTTTTGAGTACATTCCTGTTCTGTGAACTGGATGATGAACCCGTCTCCCCAGGAGTACTTGAAGGCAGACAGAAATCACCTAGTGCTTGGGCATCCTGACAGAACAGCAGATATCAGCACTTACAAAGTCTTACAATTTATTCTTAGATACTTTCCAAATTCTGCGCTGCAACTGACACTAAGCTCGTTAAGTGAAGAGGTTTCATGCCCCTCTATAGTGTGATATTCTCATTCTTTTTTCAGTCTGTGTTCTGAATAAAAGACCATTATGCATATTTCAGTCCACTTGGATTCCTGAAGTATTGAGGGTGTTTTAAGTGTATTAGCAACTGCATTTTTTAAAAACTCTTAAAGTAGCAGCAACCATCCGCTTTCTGTTTGATTGCTGTCCTGCCTCTGGGCACAGCTTTCAATATGAACATTATCGGATACCTTTTCCTTTTAATTACAGCATGCCTACTGGTAATAGAGGCCTTGATTTTAAAAAACCCCAAACTTTATTATGAGTGGTCCCAGTTTAACTAGTAGTTAACTAGTTTAACTAGCTGCTTCTGTCTACATTCAACTAATTCCAGACAGGAAAACTGGTCAGAATTTCCTTGATTTAACAGTAAAATGGTAGTCTATTTTCCTTTTTTTACTCTAATATCTATAATTCAAATAGGACTATGACTGCATCGTGTGTAATTTTGTTTTGCTTGATTGCTACTTTGCTTTCTTCTCTTGCTCTGCTCAGACAGTCTTTGTAGGCCAGTACACTCACTGATAAACAACACTCTGCATTTAATTTCCTGGGTTTTCTATGTTCTGCTTTGCCTGTGCTTACAGTACCAACTGAAAATACAAAGAAAGCTCTGTCTGGCCTGCATTTACATTTAAAATCTCAGCCTTTTAGTTACTGCTTACTTTTTCAACATGAACATATTTTTTTTGTTTGAACACTTTTGCATAAAAAGCCATTATGACTCTGTAAAAAACCCAGAAGAGTTGTTTGGTTTTTTTTTTTTTGTACTGTAACTACAGGCCTTTGCTTGTCTTGTGACCACTGATAAATAATCTCAAGGCTTGCTCCACTTAAGCTTTTCATCTAGATGCAGGCTTGCTCATCAATTTCACGGTTTCTACAGCCCTTGGCACAAAAAAAGCTCAGACCTGTCTGATTCACACTTTTTTAATCTTTAGAAGTCACAAATTAATTATCTTGAAAGATTCAACCAGAAGAGTAAAACTTTTCACACAGTACAACTACGCATCAGCTTTTTTTTCTCCGGGTATCTTATTAACTTGTTGAATATACATATTTTGTAGATTTAAAATGCATTTTGAGGCATTTCTGTGTTTTTGCACTGTTTACTCTAAGCCCACCATTAACCTGTCAACACTTTGCAGAAATACAATCATAGTTTACTCTCTGTATGCTTTCTTTTTGCTTCCTTTACTCAGTTTTGCGATATCAGGAATACCCAGGTATTTTGTTTTGATTATTATTGTTCTTCAGGGCTCTTTTATTTTGCAATACTCTGTTTATGATTTCCTGCACCTACATAAGACAATTTAATTTCAAAACTATGCTCGCTGTTCAAGCATAAAATGAAAGACTGCCTACAAAGCGAAAAATTCCTTCTGATTCTATTATCCCTTCCCACTTGCTGAACACTTTATCAAGCACTTTCTAAACATGTTCCATGCTCCAGATACTGAGATACTGCACTACATTTACAGAACAAAAGGGACTTACCCACTACCGCCTAAGCACATGAGCATACCTGACACCTATGCACATATACACTCAAGGTATGTTCATTGACTACCCATTTTCTTCCTCATTAATTTTAAAGCAAATCAATTATTTTAAACGTTACTAATTTCAAACCTCTTTACTCATACTGAGTCAGACCAAAGGTCTATCTAGTCAGCACTTTGTCTCCAACAGCAGCCATAAGCAGATGGCTAGGGAAGAGCTGCTGTACACAACACCTTTCCAGCTTACAACTATTTTTAGCTTACGGTCCTCTGAAGTCATATGTGATTTCTGTCTATTTACTAAACTTCAACGGATTTCTCTTCCATTAATTTTCCCCGTCTTCCCTTGAGCTCCCATAAATTTTTAGCATTCAAGCTATCCCACTGATGTGTTTATAAAAGAGAATTCTAAGTTTTTCATTTTACAAATGGGTATAAAGACCTATAACCTGGCAAAAAGGAAAGGCTTCGAGGTTAGATAGCCAATGCAACTCTCACAGCAACTTCAGTTTTAACTCTTTATCCTTACTGCTTTCAACTGGTTTGGTGTTTTTTTTGGCAGAATAAAATTTTTGTGTTTTATTCAGACCTCCCCCTTCAGCTTCAGTTTTTATGACTTTGCCTATGTACATTTTTCCAGGAAAAGAAAAAAAAAATAAAATCCATGGTACTATCAATGATGGAAACCTATTGCATAAACAAAGTATGCCTATTCAACTATAATGTCAAATGTTTCAAAGGGATACACTTAGTACTAGTAATCTACGTATATGATTGCAGTTTTATCTACCCTAATAGAACACATGAGACTTCAAGGTTTTAAATAGCATCTTGCCTTTTCTCATTTTAATTTTCTGAAACTGAAGTAATTTCTGACAGTCTTAAATTTCACTCCTTGTCTCAAGACAATAGGCTTTACTACAGTAATATTCCACTGATTTTACATCAGTTATTAATTCAATAATAGTGTAAACTATGACCATATTTTAATAAAATAAAAATTAGAGCACTTAACCTTTTATATAAAAATATGTCTGTCTACAGGATCTAAAATTCTTAATAATAACTATTTCCAAAAATAAACTGAGATGCTCATTCCATCATTCCTTGCAATTACCCTGTAACAGCAGGTAAAAGGACTGAAGAAACATAAAAAGGCTATTCAAGTTCCAGGTTCAGCCACTAGAGAATTTCTCAAAGCACAAGAACAAAGGAAAAGAGAGCTACTGTCTACCTTCAGCACATTTTATCACAGATTCAGGCAACAGGAAGGAGCTGCCAGAAGCTGGGTCAGAGAGTGTGAATTATATAATTTCCATACCTATCCTAAGCAAGCATGAGCAGATTGCCAGAGTTCAGAGTCTCCTCAGCGGCTCACCCACCGCAGCAGTACAAAATCTGCACTTGCAGTTAAGCTCTCGCTCTCCACAGGCACGGGCCTTGCCTCTGAAATGCACACCGATTGCCCACACACTGTATCAAGTGACAACACATTTAAAAACTTCTGATTTGAAGAAATTACATAAAGCTTAGACTATACGGCTAAGTTATTTATTATGGACTTATATACTGACTTACACAAATATAATGTAAAATGCATTATTTTTTTCTGATTTTTATCCCTCATTCGGTTATACATATACAAATATTCACTTGTACAGATCCAATTACTCCTAATGTTTATTTCGTACAAGTTCAAAAACAATTTGACCTGCAGCTTTCTGAGTTTGCCAGATACAGTTTAGAATATTTATATTTCTCTTGAATTTGAAAATAATCAATAAAAGCAGTTACAAAGTTAGAAATCACATTCATTCACTTTGACAGTTGTAAGCACATTCGCATTTATAAAGACATCAAGCAGAAGACTATAGCTTTTTAAAATAATAAATCATTTAGAGTTTGCTAGTGATGTCCTAAAAAGCCTTACTGACCCTTTCTAAGTCACAGGTCTTTTTCAAACCATTCTAAGGAACTTAACAGTGCCGTGTCTAACCAAGTGCTATACTTACTCCTTAACACCACTGAAGAGCTGACATCAAGTATTAAGGATTAACTTGCCAAACGTAATTTACATGCCATCTATAAAACTGCTTAACCTTTTTTAAAAATATTATAAAAAAATAACTGATTGTCAGTTCTCTTAGAGAACATAAAAGATTTCTGTATAAAAATATGAAATTATTCAGCTATGAACAACTGTATTACACACAGCATAATGCTGTAGCTATAAAAGAAAAAAAAATAAATACAGTAAGAATATAGAACCTAAACAGCCTTCACTGTATCTTGGGTATACAAAGCCCTCATAACTCAATGATATATTATCTCTCCTAAAGCAATAAGCAATTAAGCACATTCCTTTCTATCAAGACAGAAGGAGCAAACAAATACATACACCACCCTCCCACCCCCACCCCATATCTTCAAAAATTAGTTTCACTGTATCTACAAACACAGAAAGCACTGAAATGCACTGACCATGTATGGCACGGCAGACCTGAGGACCTTTGCTGTACACTCCCAGAATTAATGGATATTTTATTTCCCTTATCTCCTCGGTGTTCTGCACAGAGAAGCTATCCCAAACCTTTGATTAATCTTGTTGCCTGTTTCTGTACCAAGTCTAGCAGAGAGATCAGTGTTAGATAATCAAATTCAAAGCATGGCCTATGTATGTCATGGATTTTTACCATAGAATAGTAATGTTTTATGTTATGACCCCTTTCTAATAATACTCAACACTATTTACTTCTTTTGACAGCTAGTGAAAACTGAATTGATGTTTTTACAGAAACGTCTGTCAGAACACTCTCCTGAGCTGTAACAGCTGATTTGAAGTCAAGGTTGGGTTTTTTTGCATAAAGTTATTTTATTCTCACAAGTTACTTCACATTTCTGAAAATGAGTTTCTGTTTCTATTTTATCACCCATTCATTCAGTTTTGTGAGATCCTTCTACAACTCTGACACAAGACAGTGGTGAAATCAAGAGCCATCAATTTGTATCACCTCTAGACTATTATCAGAGTAGAGGGGTATTTTTTTCTGCAATCACTGAAATAATTTTATTAAAATATCACTACTCTGTAAGTATTTGACTGACATTAACAACTCTGACCATATTCTAACATTTAAAATACCTGCTAATTTTGCCTGAAAATCCCCCTCTTAAATCATATGCCAGCTAAGGTGTGCACTACTTCCTTTCTGGAATTCTGTGTGCATACAGTTTGGATTATCCTTGCTCAGTTGAGGAAAACATTAAAAACAATTTTTTTTATTCACTCCTAGTGATGAGGAAGAACAACTCTACAAGGTCTGTGTATATAAGCAGCCACTAAGGAAAGAAAACTGTAAAACCATGTGTGAGTTAGCAGAATCATAATTAAAAGTATGTTGTGCCATTCTAGGAGCCCACGTTAAAAGTTACACATTCACTGACAATGAAGGTTATGAAGATCCAACAGCAAACACCTTTTTCAGTGACTAAACCCTCTTTCAGCAGTTGGCTTGATTTAGAAAGGTTACAACTGTTACCCCAAGTGGGTAAATCTCAGGAGGATCTCATCATTTTGTGTCCTCATTACTACAATGCTCTTTTCTCTACCCCCTACACCACTCATAGCCATTTAGATCATTCTCCAATGAGCATTTCCTTAGTCTATTGCTTTGTCCAAGGCACCACTTTCCCTCTATCTCTCTGACACAGGAAACAGCCACACCCATCTATCATCTTACTCCTTATCAAGAGGGTTGATTCCCACTCTGGTGAGCCTTCAGTCATTCTCTCTTTAATCTTGCAGCAGGACTTCCCAGGTGAGGTTTCATTTTACCATTAAGTGATTTAATCTACAAAAAGGAGCATTCCCACTCCCTTGTAACTCTCAGGCACATGCATCATCCTGATTTTTCCCATGCATTTCCTTTAGTATTCAATCCGATCTCACAATGAGCTGATTTACAAAATACAAACCCCCACAAAAGAGCCATTATTTTTCTGCTGGTTTAGCTCCCTAAACAGGCTTACTGTAGTGGTCAAATGAGCACAGGTGCCAGTGAAAAGCAAGGGTCACAACTACGTATTTTGGTGACTGATAGCCACTGGATCAGGTTAGCTGTAATGTGAAGCCTTACTCAGGCTCCCCCTTATGCTTTGTAAATTACTTCGTTTAACTTGGGACTCTAATCTTCCACGATGAGTATAAAAATATTTATTAACTGATGCACAGGAAATAATGCAACCATCTGACTGTTTCCATCTATCCGTATTGCCCAGCTGTAGCCCGTACTATACTGGAATTGTGAACTTCTTGGGGGAAATGTTCTTCGTGTCTGCTTCTGCAAAGCAGAGGTCATGGCATCATCTGTTTTACTTTATTTTAATTCCGATTTACTTTTACTTTTTTATATTTTCACTCAAATAGAAAACTGTTAAAATTTTATTGAAAAATTTAACTGAAACCCAGTTGATGGAAGTCTTCACTGACAGAACCTGAGGCACAAAAAGAGGCATCAGAGATAAAAAAAAACAATATTCTGATTTGTTAGTGATTCAAACCCTTGGGATCTTTTTGACATCTTCTCATTATGGAAAATAGAGTCAGTGAAGGTCAAAAAGAAACAGTTGTCCAGACTTCAACAGAAGTTAATTTCTAAGTATAAGAAAAGTAAACTTTTGTTTCAAAGCAGTAGGATAACCAACTCAGGAAGCTGTAATTTACAGCCCATGCGTAGCAAAGGACACAGTTACGGGAAAATAAGCTAACAACTTAAAATCTAGCTCATGCCACTTCTGCAAATTAGGCCTACTGACAATGGATAGGATGAGAAGAAATGTCCACATGATTATTTGGTACAAGTCATGTAACAAAGCTGCAGTGACACATGAATCAAAACTGAAAATGGTACCAAGAATATTACACAATGAGCCTCTCCAAAGCTCTCCTGTTTCTCATGGAGAATCTCCTGACCTTTGGGGATGGATTCTTTGGGAGAATTTCTTGGGCTAAGTAAATACAGACATGAAACAATCTAAAAGGTTGTTTTTTTTTTTTAAGGCAGCTGATCTAACTGCAACTAAATTCAATTACGAGCTATACCCTAAAAGCATGACACAAAGGTCTGACCACCAGAGTTACCTCTCAAGTGGAAAATCAATGAGACATGAGTCACACTGGATGAAATGACATCTACTCACCCGTCTTTACCTCCATATCCCTGCAAAAGATTTCCTCTCTACATTTAGAATTTCAGTAGGAGAAAAATAATAACCCTTCATGCAATATAGGGTTTCAATAAAATAATTTCTGGGCTGTAATTAACCAGGGATATTTTCAGATCATGAGTGACATAACTGAAATTCACAAATATTAACAAGAAATTAATTACCTATATTGTTGTTGTGGGGTTTTTTTTGAGGGGTAGTCAGAAAACAATAACAGAAAAAGACTGTCTAGATCTTAACATCAAGAAATCTGTTCCTTCACACTTACACACTTGGATAATTTGAGTGGTTGTGACTGCAAACTGTACTCCATAAAGCAATCCATTTATGAGAATAAAATATAGATGATTCTTGATGATTTGCAGAATTGTCTTTGGTTCAATAACTAAGAACTTCAAGCTACATATCAAGAACCAAACTGAAATAGGACTTAGCATCTATAGTCTTGAGATGAAGTGTAAATTAGGAAAATAATTCTGAAAAAGACAAATTTCACTTTGTGGCTGAGGGGTGAGGAGGGGAAGCTTTATTTGCACTAGGACAGCACACAAAGAATAAATGTTTCTCATTGTCCTTTTCAGCACTGGCTGGGAGGTGGCAGTTATGTGAAGAACCTTTTCCATCTGAAGTATCTTAGGAATCCTCTTAACAAAGGATCAGTAGATTCCCAATTATACAATCCAGAGAAATTCTCCGCTGACCTCTCTGAAGAGAAATGAGATAACCACACTTTATTCTGTTAGAAACCCCTTCCTTACAGATGGATTTAAAACCACACAAGCATATATGAAAAGTAATTGCATTACTGCAGCCTCCACAATGATACTGAGAATAATGACTTTTTTCAGCCTTTCTGCAATTTTTGCAACGTACTGAATGTAGCAGAAATTCTAGAAAACTGGCGCAAAAACCACTATGATTCTGATAAAAATAGAAAACTAGTTTAAAAAGAAATAAATCATAATCTGCAGTGGCTTTCTATTTTGCCTATTTTTCCAGAGCAAAATAAATTTAAAAAACAAAATAAACCGAACCCCAAAGTTGCAGACTGAGGACTGAAAAGAACTGAGAACTTCTGGTTAGCTTCCTTTTTCCTGAAGCCTAGCTTTTGAGGAAATACCCAAAGAACAGTGCTGGCAGGATAGCAAACCACAGAAACGTTATCAAATCTTTACAAGTGACAATTTAGACAGAGTAGTTACTAACAAATGCAATACAATCCTGTATACCTAACCAGTAGAAGTCACTGCTAGTTATGCTCTGACTTTCAGACATGTACAGAGAAACTGCAAGTACATTAAAAGAAGGTAGTGGGTGGAAGAAAAAGCATGTACCAATATATTCTAACTTTAGAACAATTAATAAAATACAATTTTTAAAGTTGCTAAAGAAATTTTATCCACTTGGAAACAGAAAAAAACCAAGCAAACAAACCCCAGCATCTGTTGTAATGTTATTACATTCCCACTCCAAGTCTTTTAGTCAGTCACTGTCTATATACTCCCCCAGTCCACTCTGCAGGAAATGCTTCTCAAAACTCCAGGCTAAAAGAGCCTTTTTCAGACAGTTCTGTCTGACAGTTTCTTCTCAGTTACAGCTCTTCAGGTGGAGCTTAGGGAATAGGTGCATCTGTCTCTGCCTAAGACTTAAGTCTTTGTGCTCTTACTGCACGAGATACTGTGACCTCTTTATAATACTCTACAAAAAAGCCTCTGTGCTGCAGTGATACACATAAGGGAAATCCCTGAAGACTTAAAACACTTGAGGAAAGGAAAAAATTTATTTTCTGACATTATTCTGCAAACAGTGTATGCTTTCTTCCTTTATTGATTTTTAGAAACAGGATTTTCGTTAACAGCTTTGAGATCACATTTATTTAACCAAAATAAAGTATAAGAAACCTTTAGAACTACAAAGTACAAGAAACCTTTAGAACTACCTTTCACCACATCCTCCTGCATTTGCACCTATATGCAAGCAAATTGCATCAGGACCTAAAACCAGTACCATGTCAGTTACCAACACTTTGTTTCTCAATGGTTTAGTGACCAATTTCCCATAAATTACGACAAAGGGGGTGATGATATCCTGTGAAGTTAAAAGTTTAAGCCATATCATCGGTCAGATGAAAAAATATCCTAAAAGCCTAATTATAATTAGGCAGTAATAGACTGAAAGCATTATTTTAATCCGAGTCTTCTACATTCTTTTTAAATGTCGAGAATCTGATAGAGTTTGTTTCACTTTAACCCTTTTCCTAATTACAGAGCACATACATACGTGACACAGAGCCTATCCTTCATTCATCATTAAGCCCAAGGCAGCTGTGTCAAATTTCAAAAATCAAAAATGTGAACAAGGTCACATGGAATGTAGGCAGTTGATTTTGAATAGAAAAAGTGCAGAATAATTCATTAAACTGAATTTGGTTCTTAACAAAGTTTTATCAAATTGCCCAGTACTTCTAATCCTAAAAAGCTTTAACAACTCATTTGTGTCAAGGTTAGTTCTTCCAATTTAATCACGTTTTTAAATCACCTAAAATAATCTCAAAGGAGAAACTTTGTTTAAAACTAGCATATGTAGCAGAACACATACATTTCTCTTCAGGCTTCTCCAGATTGTGACTAGTACACAGCAATGGGCATGGAAGACTGAAATCACTTTCCAACTCATAGAACACAAACCAATTTTAAATAACATCATATTTATATAACAAACTCTTCAGGAACCTGAAGATACTTTATAAGTGATGATTATCCTTCGAAACACATCTCAGACAATTACTGTTATCTCTATTTTACAGAAAGAAGGTGAATTTTCATGATTTGCTGTGTTTCAAAGCCTGGGATGCACCCAATTTACTGGCTCCCTACACTTAATCTTTTGAATTTTGCTTCTCTTCAATGAAGTCCTCTGAAAGACTTTGACTTTAGCTCAGTTTATTTCTACTGGATCATAAAAAATACACAAAGGTAAGTCAAAGATATTAAATCTACACGGAAGACTCTATTAAAGTTATTTTCAATATTACATTACAGAAGGCTTTAATAAATGCTTAATTAAAAAACATTTCATGAATATGTTTGTGATTTATTTTTTTTTGCTCCACCATGAAGTTTTGTTGTTTTGGTTTTTTTTAAATCATGGCCAGCAAAATCACAAAAATCATAAAAATGTGGTAGAGCTCATGCTGACAAGTCATCCTACCTCCTGTGCCAAGGACAGATCAACTATACTGAAATCAACTCTGAAAGGAGGTTATTTAACCTTTTCTAGAGCACTTTCAGTAACAGATTATCCCATTACCTCCCTCAGGTTTTTAACCCTGTAATTATCTATCCATAGAACTGAAAACTTTTTCCTGACATTGAAATCTCCTTTTGTACTCTTTAGGGCCATTGTTTCTTATCCTCCCAAGAGAAAACAGTTTATTACATTCTTCTCTGTAGCAATCTTTATCATATTTGAAGCCTATTATTATGTCTCCCCATCTCTGCTATAGCCTAAACAAACGCAATTCTTTCAGTCCTTCCGCAAAGGTCATTATTGCAACTCTTCTCTAAATATTCTTCAATCAGTCCAAATCTGTTTGAAGGAGAGTAACAAAAAAAATGGAGACAGTACATCATCTGACCCCTTACACTGAGTACTGCAGAAGAATTTCATATCTTACATGCAACAAAAACCCTGTTCATACATCACAGTGACTCTTGATTTTTTATAGAACTGTCATGATTCCTTTGTGTTCGTTTTGTGATACAGCTGCTTATTTGCAGAACTGTCATCCAGCCAGTTGTTTCTCATATTTAAGTTTATTGCTGCTACCCAAATATATTACCTTGTGTTTCTCTTTACTGAACTGCATCCCATACAGTTCAGATCATTCATTCACTTTGTCAAGACCATTTCACACTCTAATGCTTGTATTACCTCCAAGATTTGTACTGTCCAGGCAGTTAGTAAATCTGCTTTGTTCTACCACCCAGGTCACAAACTGAAAGGCTAAACAGGATTAAATTCAGAAAATACACCTCCACAATTCCACTCGATACATGCCTTCAATTTGCTCCTTAGAGCATTTAATTAATAAGTAACTATCCAGCATGGCAAATCTTCTCTGACAGTATCTATTTTTGGTCTAAGATTCTTTAGCTGTGGAGATAAAATCCCTAACTTCAACAGTACTGTACAAGCGGAGTATCTTTCAAACACAAATATACAGGGGAGGCTCTACCACGCTCCTCCCACACTAATATATTTCTATGTGGCACAGTAACCCAGTTGCATAGCTCCTCCAATTTCGCATTTGGGCTATATCCTTGTTTTTCTTTTTCATACTAGAGATACTACAGAGACACTTCAATTCACAAAAAAAACCCCAACAACCTAGCCCTGAAAAATTCAGATCTTATGTACATATATATTCACCAATAAAACAAAAACAACAAAAAGCAGGATGTTACCATTTCTGTACCAACAGGTAAACTCTCAAGAACACTCATTTCCTTTTTGACTTCCAAATTCTCTAACTGTTTTAAACAAAGTTCAAAATGCTACATTTTAGGGACACAATTCAGGTATTTCTCATGACAAAACTGTAAAAGACTGACAAAATCCTACTGTATTACTACTGATGTATTCCCTAAAAGGTAAGCTTTTACCCTTCTTACCACTAATTTGTCTGGCACTGGTGTACCCACTAATCAAACCAAATATTTGTGTTTAAATACTCTATTTAAATCTGAACAAGTAAAACGATCTTTAAAATCTTGGACAATCAAATTGTCTATCTTGCCAATATTCATTCCTATGACGAAGTTCAGTAGACAGAAAAAATGGAGACCAGCTAATGGCCATCTAATACATAAAACATCACTACAAGGAGAATCAGCTGTTTTCTGAAGCAACAAGACACAAAGCAATCAGCTTAATGCAAAGCAAAAATATTTAAATTGCGTATCAGGTAGAACTTTAACCATGGTGTGATGAGCTGCTGAAACAACCAACACAAAGAGGAACTTGGTCATCAGAGGGAACGATCTCGGTACACTGCCAAAGGGCAGAGGATTGGACTAGCTGATCTTTCTGCATTTCTACATTTAAGTGAATTCATTATAATCATCAAAACATTAAAGTATCTCTAAAGAACATTTTTTGTAAGTTAAGCTACTAAGCTTTTTCATTGAAGATATAAAAAACTCTTGTTTGACAAATCAAGGGAAAAAAGTTAAATGCAAACTTCTAATGAATAAACAAATTTTGAACACAAACATTACAAATTATCAACCTATTACGCTACAAAATCAAAACTGAGTATTTTGATTACAAAGCTGCACCTTTTTAGAATTCCTTTTGTTTGAAAAACAGTGTCCAATGAGAAGGAGAACACACTATTTAATGTTCAGCTCTGCATTTCTTAAGTGTTTTAGAAGTTACTCAAACAGAAAGGTGGTCTTCAAAAAAATAAATAAACTCTCACGACGGTTCTTCTACAACCAAGGCAGTTTTCAAAGCAGAAACCATATTTACAATGTTCTTACAACTAGAACAGTATACTCTTTAAGTGTTAGTTTACCAGAAGCAAGTTCCTATAATCAGAAGCTTGATTTCCAGCAAAGAGCACTTAATTTGGAAACCAAAAAAAAAAAAAAAAACCAAAAAAAAAACCCCCAAACAAATACAAAACACACCACACCAAACGCCCACCAAAAACACCGCACCCACCAACTAA
>NW_015090812.1:11553447-11557014 GCF_001431845.1 Calidris pugnax
AAAAAAAAAAAAAAAAACAAAAAAACTTCCTCACTACAGAAGTGACAAAGTTTCTCACTTTCTGCAACTTCGCTCCCACCTACACAGGCGGCAGAACTTTTCTTGTTCAAGGTTTTTAAGGACAAGTTCTACAAATATCTGTCTGGAATAATTTAAGTACGCTTAAACCAAACCTAAAGAAAGGGAAAAATAGGTCTTACAGTACTGCAGTCCTAGAACTGTAAGTGCAGTGTAAATCTCTGGATATAAGCAAGTGCTGCATACTTGAAAAATAAGTTACCTCTTGCAAATCTGGTTCTTTATGACCAGAGAAACCTGTATCATCAGTTCCCATACAACACATTCCCATTCTTTTGGGAAAAACAAAACAAAGCAAACCCCAACAGATTAGCCCTAAAGACTTTAAAGAAAGCTTTTCAAATGTGAAAGACTAATTTAAAAAACAAAAAAACCCAACCACAACTGGAAGTAGGACAGACTGCAGACTTTTGTACCAACTTTCCAAGCACTTTTAGAAACATTAAGAAAACATTTCCCTTATCAAAGTCGTAAAAGAGCAGAGTAAAAGTCTTTTCACCTTGTAACTACCAGACAACTCTTAATGACCAGAAGTCAACCTACTCAAAGAACCTAGCATGATCTGGAAGAACCAAAAACCAAAAAAATCCTTAAGTCTTTGGAAAATATTGGGAGAGTAAAGCCTTCATCCTGTATGAGACTCTGGAGAGCAGACTGGAATCTCACTATTCAAGTATGTTAGAAACATGGATAAATATCCGAGCAGTCACATGCTGTTCAGCAGAAGAACACAAGCATGTATGAGGATACATTCCCAAATTTTGTGAAATAACACCTAGTTATTTTTGCACATTAGAAGTGTAATAACACTGAGCTCAAAAATTCTATTCTCAAGTTCTCTTTTTGCAGAAATGTTAAAAATTATGAGACAAAACATATGACTGAACAGCTTAGTAACTAATCTATTTACTATAGCCTATCTCTTAGTAATTATACACTTGGAATACACAATACAAAGGAAAAATCATTTCAGTTAATAGTGGTAAAACTGAGATTTGCAACAATTACCTATGCTGGACTAAATAACCACACACATAAATTATCAACAGTATTTTAATTTAAGGTCATAACTGCTGCTGCTTACTGACACACACAGCTATACTGTGTAAGAGTCCTTCACAAAAACCCTTACTGTAAATTCAAGACATAGAATGTTTTTATGAAATAAGCACGACAGCACTGGAGAAACCCTGCGACCATGGGAGTTTCATGAGTGATTTCAATTGGGTGAAAATTTCACATGCAAGCTATGGTTTTGAACATTTTACCACATACTCTTTTCTGTAAAAGGACAGCATTTTTCTCCCATACTGCTTAACACACACCATCTTTTTTCCTTAAGTAAACTTTTTTCTACTTCTTATTAAGCAAATACTATTATTAATCCAAAAAGCAGTACAGTAAGATTAAACGATACTTGAAAACAAACTGCAACAATAACTCGTCAATTTCTTTTCTGAAAAGTTATACTTGCTTATGAAAACAACCAAATTTTGCTAACCTAAATCTACCAAGGACTGGATCACCACTCCTTGGTAGCAGCTAGGAGTTGAGAGAAAACATCGTATCTTAACAAAATATTAGGAATATATCCAAAAAGCATATTTTCAAAAGGTCCACAAATTAGTATTTAAGATAAAATACAGGACACTTAGAGCTTCACTTGAAAAGCCTCAGTAAATGACAAGTGTGCTATGTGTACAGAAATAATGACAGTATCAATGGAAAACATGCAAATATATGTTCAGCAACTAATGAGCTACTAAAATTTGTTTGATAACTGAAAGCATATTTCCAAAATAAAGCCTGGAACTTCAAAGCCTGAAGAACATATTCTTTTACAAAAAAATCAGTATCAGTTATGTGGCAGCCTAAAAACTAGATTAGTAAAATGAAGAGTTATACTCCAATACTACAAAAACTGCCAGCGTTCCTGGATAATCAGGGACAGAACACAAGACACCATAAGGAAGAAACAGAACCATATGCTCTCCCATAAGAGAGATCAGGACTAGGAGACAAAGGGGATATTGCTGAGCTGGGATACTTAGGTACTACTGGAATTATTTTGCCAAATACAAGAGAAAATGGAAATATAGTTTACAAGTCTGGGATGCAATGGGACATATATCATAGCCTCAAGAAATCGGATTTGTTAAGTATCTCTCTTTTTGGACCCCTGCATCCTTAAACATCAGCATTCCCACAGGGTAGGAGCAGTTTGGGTTCAGCAGCAGAAACCAGAGTGAGTACAGAAGCAAGAACACGGGACAGGTGTGAAAAGCGCGCCGAGACAGCAAAAACATGATGAAGTGCTTGTGTGGGGCAAGGGCATGGCCCAAGGCTGCACCTTGGCCGAGGAAGGGCCAAAGGACCTCTGGGTCCTGACACAGACTGGAAGCTGCGAGAGCTGGTCAGAGGCACAGCCAAGTCAGCTCTGTGAAGTTGGGCACCCTGTCCGGCAGGTAACACGGCGGGGGGGGCGAAGCAGAGGACACACCTGGTGTGGCCCTCCCCGGGACGGCGCCAGCGGCACTGTCCCCAAGCCCGGCACCCCTGGCTGAAGGGCCCCGGAGGGAACGGTAGCGACGGGAGGGAGGAAAAGCGGGGAGCAAGCGACGGGACGCGGACCGGGCCACGACGCTGCAGCCTGCGCTCCTCCGGAGAGCCTGAGGCGGCGGGGGCCGGGGGGAGGCACTGCGCGAGGTGAGCTGAGGTGAGCTGAGGTGAGGCGGGGCAGGGCCGGGGCGGGGGGAAGAGGGAGCGGAGCCAGTCGCGCTTCCCCGGGGCGCCCAACCCCGCCTCGCTCCCCGTGTGGCCCGGGGCGCGATGGCGGGGAGGAGGCTGGTCCCAGGGTCCCCGCCCCCCGGGCCCCCGTTACCATTACCCAGCACGCCCAGCGCTGCGCCGCCATCCCGCAGCCGGCTCCGCTCCCGCGGGGACCGCGACACCTCGCGAGATTTCCTTCCTCCTCTCTCGCTTCCCCCCCCCCGCTTCGCCTCGGCCCCGGGCCACACGCACGCGCACCGCCCGCCCTCCGCTCAGACCCAACATGGCGGCCGCGGCGCCGCGCACGTGTCCCCCTCCCGCCCCCCGGCCCCCGCCGCGTCGGGCCGGGCGCGCGCGCGCCTGTGGCCACACGCACGCGCACACGTAACGCTCGTGGAGGGGAGGGAGGCGGGGCCGCCGCGCAGGCGCGCGAGGCGCCGCTGCGGGCCAGCTGATTCGAACCGGGCGGGCGCGCGCCAGAGCCGCCACCTCCTCCCCGCACGCGCTGGTCACGTGGGGGCTTCCCCCCTTCTCGTTCCCTCCTCCTCCTCCTCCTTCCCCCTCCCCTCGCGGGTTCCGAACTCGGCACCATCCGGGTCCCCCCTTCCCCCGGGGCCGGGCCCGCGCCCGAGCCCTCACCTGGCGCCCGCTCCTCGGCCCGGCCGGCCCGCGCAGACCCCGGCGCCGCTCGCTCCCTCCGTCCTGCCCGCACCAGGCGGC
>NW_015090812.1:11557085-11614644 GCF_001431845.1 Calidris pugnax
GCCGCCGGGACGGGTGTCTGGCGGGGCGCCCCGGGGGACGGGGCTCCGCGTCCCCAGCCGGGGCTGAGGAGGAGGGCGAGGCGGCCCGGAGCGGTGCCCGGCGGCTGTGGGTGCTCCCGCCGCGGCCGTGCCGCCTGCTGCCCCCTCCGGCGGGCCGCCCTGGCGCCGGGCCGCGGGAGCAGGCGGCCGGCGGCGGGTGACTTGCAGGTTTGCTGCGGTCGGGAGGGGGAACGGGGCGGCCGAGGGGAAACGCCGCTTCCCGGGACGCGCCGGGCCCTTCCTGCCCCGGGAAAGCCCCGCGCCCGCCGCCACAGTGGGGTTGTGTCCCCGGGGCGGCTCCCGAGGGATGCCCAGCCCGCTCGCCCGAGTTCCTCGCCTCAGGAACGGGCACCCTGGGGCGCTCCGACCCTCTAGGTCATGGCTACAAAGTAACTCCTCGTGCTTTCAAATATTTTATTCTTGGTAGCCGCCTCGGTCTCTGCTATCGGGTATGCGATCACCAAGAGTTACTATTTAACGCACGCGGTCTGCCCGAACAGGAGATTATTTACCTCTGTACTCCTAGAGAGGGAGAGGAACTACTGTATATATTTTTCTTGTCATCTCTCAGGGGTTTGTTTCCTGCTGTACTATGGTTGTAATGCATCTGGAAGAGCTTCGTGTAGCCAAGAAACACAACAGACTCAAGTTTTCTGTTAAACGCTATGAAATTCAAGACTCTTTCCATTAAGAACGATTACCAAACAGATTAAGAACAGATTACCAAATTGCTAGAAAATCCTAAATTTTCTGTAACAGAAGACTAAGTACTGAATAGTATTTTCAATTGCTTTTAAAAGTAGCTACTGACTGTATGGTGATTAAATTGATACCTTTTTTTAAGAAAGCAGATTTAATAAAATCCTAATTGCCCAAATTGCAAGTCTGGTCATACAGACTGATTCTGCAATGCCAGAGTCTGCAGAAAAACCTCAGGAGCTTTTCCACTTTCCCAAGCAATTCTCACTTTCCCCCACGTCTTGCTGGTTTGGAACTCTGCTGGGATCTGACTCGAGAGAGCTGAAATCCCACAGGAGAGGGAAGGAAATTTTTTTTTCTTCAACCTCTGCCACTGTTGTCACGCGGTCCCCTGTCTCTGAGAGAGGAACGGAGCTTTCTGCGTTGCTGCAGGAGCACCTGTGAGCACTGAAATGTGGCAAATTGCAATCCGGTTAGAAATATGTTCTCTTGGCAAAGCAGCTGCTGCGGCTGAAGGTATTATTGCATTTCAGACAAGTGCTGGTGCTTTCACAGTAGAACTGAGCCTTCTCAGCTGCTTCACTGCAAGATCAATTGGGAGTTTTTTAGTTTATTTTTATTTTATTTTTTTTTCCCCAAATTCCATGGTGGTTTCAGGGTGCAGTTGAGTAACAGAGCTGATGTAACCGGATGGCCTGCTGGCGTGTGGGGCAGCACCCTTCCCTCCCATCTTCCCTGCCCCCCAACTCTGGTGCTCATCTGCACATATGGTAAACCCGTCGGACTTCCTAAACCACCAAGAAACTGTTCCTGTTTCTGGTGTGGTATTTTTCAGTTAGAAAATACACCGCATTGGCTCACCCTGGAGCCTGACATAAGAGCCAGCTGTGAGACAGGGGTGAGAGTTGCCAGTAGAAGGGAGGACCAAGACAATCCTCTTTTGGCAGCAGTAACTTTTGGCAACAAGATTAAACCAGTCAAACGATATTGTCTAACCACACCTTACACCAGGATTTGCCTTGAATTCACAGAGGAGGACTTAAATATTATGTTCTGCCATCTTGCCTAAGAAGCAATAATGTCTAGTGATGGGATGATAACAAAGAGCAACTGTTGTTACTGGTGTGATGTTTCAGGTAATGGTTCCTGCTAATGAAAGGGATCCTCCCGAGGCTCTGGCCCCACCTCTGCGTGCCCCCAGCTTTTCCCTGGACCGAATCCAGCCATTGTGTATCTACAGGGTAGTTTGGCTGAGCTAACCTTCCCGAGCAATATTTACAATATGCAAAGAAGAAAAAAGCACTCCATGGGTAGTGAGTGAGATCAAGCAAGTTTACTAAGACCTCCGCCCGAGAGAATTTACATTTAAACCTGGAGAAACCGGCTTCATTTGAAGCTGGCTGGGGCTTTACATCCACTCTGTTGTCCCCACAGTTCAAAATCTCTTTTCCATCCACTCATGCTATCCTGCAGCCCCCTCCCCCCAGTGTCCTACAGCACCTTTTGAGGAATTCCTGAGTATAAAGAAATATGCTCCTGCCTAGCAGCACCACGGTGCTTTCTTCAGTGCATGTTCACTTCCAGTCAGTCCCCCTTGCTCCCCATACACCCTGCCCAAACTGTATCACATCCCCAAGTCTTGTGGTGGCAGTTTCCTCTGTGCTACAGCATCTATCTTGTACCAATAATTGGTAGCTGTATTTATTATGGGCAGCCTTCCAATAAAAATTTCTCTGGCCTCATCAATGTAGGTAGTAAAAAAAAAAATTCACCAACCAAACCATCCCACAATTCTGATCGAGGGAAAATGGAATTAATGGCAGCTTTTCAGCATCTTACAATGGGACAAGCTAAAAAATACTAGATCAGCTCCTCCTCCCGCAATTTGATACTTTCTACAAATTCAGGAGCTGAGATGCTTTTTCTCTCTCCACATCATTGAAACCTCAGCTCATGTTTGCGCTTAGAGAAGCAAATTAAACTTGATTATCTTCTGATTAACAAGAAGAATTAAAAGATTAACAGAATTCAGTCTTCACAATTCAGCAAAATGGCAAATCTGATTCTAAGGACATCTAGGTTAGTTTTGCGACAGCTGCTCTGGCACCTTCACACCCTGCCCTAAGATCAGCATTAGCAGCTATTACTGCTTCCTACCCAGCCCTGTGCTTCAGACAGGGCTGATGGTCTGTCTATAGATCTTACAGGTCTTGGTTCTTAAAAAGGACATGCAGGGCGAGGAAGATTATAGCTGAATTTATCTCCAGAGTTCAGCTCCGGCTTATTTGTTGTGCCTCAAGGGCAGGCGCATTGGCCGGGCTGGTGGTGTGGAATTACCTGGGTGCTGCACGGGAAGCCCTGGACGACAGCAGAGAGACTTTTCCTAAAGCCAACTTAGGGTTGACCCAGTAGGGTCAACTTCCATAGTGTGGCCCAAGCCTAGTAAACCCTCCTGGGATGGGAGTCAGCACAACACTCAGAAATCTCTGCACGAATTACTTTACCATCTCAATAATTTTGTTTGTAGGTACTTCGTAGATGGCCTTTTGGATTTTGTATTTAAACATTTCTGGAAGAAAAAAAGCATTTGCATTCTCGAGAAGAAAATTCCAACAACAGTTGCAAAAAATAACCTATTTTTGCAATGCAAAAAAATTAAAAAAATAAGTTATAAAAGGTAAGTTTTTGTTGAGCTAAAAGAAAAAAGAAAAATTAAGCATTAAGACAACGTTCTGCTTAAATATGTACCCTTACACACAATCACTTCGTGTTTTCTTTGTTACAGGTCCTCTGCTTCGCTGCTCAGTTCTGCCTGCTGCATTCCCTGGAGAGCCCATTTTTTCCATTCATGTTTCTGTATGTAAAGAACAAATCTGAAAAAGGCTAGATTTCCCTTAATAGCAGCAACAAGAAGAAAGCATTTTCAGTGTTTTTACCTGAAGCAAAATGTTTTAGATAAACAAAATGGTTTTCTGTCTAAACTTCAAAAAAAACAAGTTTTGCCTGAAGACATACCCTACTGACTCATTTAGGTGTGGCTTCAGTACTTTACATCAGAGTTCACAGGCTTTTTGCCACAACTTTTATTAAATTTATGATATTATCAATTTATGATATTATCAATTCTGTAATATAGTAACAGAATGAATGTGTTTAATATTTTCATTATTTCAAATACTACTTGGACAAGGACTACAGTAGTTATGGAAGTCAGCATGTCAAAAATAATAATTAAAAAATGCAATTGTGGAAATTGCGCAGTAGTCATCTGGTCTAGTATCTACTCAAAGTAAATTCACTTCACATAAATTTCGAATGCCTGATTACTTTTTTTTTTTTCTTGTGGGAACAAGGCAGGGGGAAATCAAAGTTTTAGCTCTTCATTAAACAGAACAATCTCCAGTCACTGATAAGGGCAATCTAAGCCAAATTGGTCAAAAAAGTTGCAGTTAAGTAAGCAGAACCGATACTTGTTTTGAATAATTAAATTCATTAAATTATATTCAGTACAATGTATAACCACTTCTCGCTCATGAGGTATTCCCATTTAAATGGCTATTTCTCATTTCAGTAAAGGCTTCAAAGTCAGGCAGATATGAAATGATAGCTAGACTGTAGTACATTATTAGAAAATATATTCCAGATTGGAATTCATTAAACATAAAAGCAGTATACCAAGAAGGCAGCTCCCTGTTTTTCAGAATGTATTCTACTTCTTAGTTTTTTAATGCTGAAGAGCGACTTTTTACATTTCAAAACTGAAATACTGATGTCTAAAATATTTATGTTTTTGCTTTCTTTCAGTTTCTTTGAGCATGTTATTATTCTAGTGTCTAAACTTTGACTCAGGCTTCAAGAAAACAACAGCCCACAGCCTTCCAGTTTCTCGAAGATTTCATGTATGCGAGAGAGGGAGGTTTTGACTAAGTGGGATTAGAATGGGAGCTGGACCTCTATGGGCACAGGTGTTTTTGCCTAAGGCTCCTGAAAAACTGAAGTCCATATTAATAGTTATCTTACTGGAGCATTCCCATCAGCACTAAGAGTTCATTAGCTTACTCCAGGGGTCTTACCCCTTAGAGATGTTAGGAACTTCTACCCAAGCGATCACTTTTATCTTTCCCCTCTCCTTTAGGACCTTCCCTTTGTTACACCTACGGAGCACTCTCGGGTATTAGTGGTTCTGCATTAATACTTCAAATTACATACAAGCTACATAAGGATGTGTCAGGTCATGGAACATCCCTGTTACTGTTTCAACTTCCTTACACATTCCTTCAGGTTCTAGACCACAATAATAGGCTCTGTTGTTACTCAAACTGAACAGCATGTAGTATGTTCAATGTAAACAGAGATTCTAAATTTTCAAGTAAGATGTAAATGCCTAAATCTCCAAAAAATAGGAACTGGCACATTTCTGCCTAGCCTTTGGGCACTTCTTTTTTCCAAACAAAAGTTTTTTTTTTAAGACAATCCCAGCTTGTGATTAGGGCCCTCTCATATAGGATGTGAAAGATTGAATTTTTATTTAAACCTAATCGCCATCATACAGGAGTGGACACCAGCACCACTGACAGCTTAAAAAGGAGAGATCCCTGCTCAGGGCTCAAATCCAGAGAGGAGGGAGGGTAGGTACTTTCAGATTTCAGTTAACAGTGTGATCAGGAAACTTTAACATCCTCTGGAGGAGGCATGCAGAGCAGAAGCCTAGAAAGTGCCTTCATAACCTGTATCTTCTTTAGTATCTACAGAAAGGTCCCAGGAAGACTCGCCTCTGCACTTGAGTGTGTAACTACTGATCCAGTTTAAGAGACAAATTACCTCCACTACCTTGCTTGATTGGAAAGCAAATTAATTTTACTACAAACAAACAAGTAAAAAGAGAATACATTTCTCTTACTAAAATTATTCAGAAGATGGGACACCAAAGAAGAGCTCATAGCTAAATAAATGTCTTCTTGTTTCTACAGTTAAATTGTAAAGTCAGGCTAGATAAAAAAACCTCAGTACTAGACTAGAAATTTAATTGAAAATACTGTCTAACTGAATTAATAGCTGCCAATTAATTAGCATTTTGGCATGTATGAGTGCATTTCTTTTGTTACAGCTGAGAATCTCAAAGTAATCTTAGTTACAGTCCTAAAGAGAAGGTGTGCACGCTGGTGGAAACAAACACACATTCCCAGCGTGAGCAAGTGCTGCATCTCTGCTCATTTGGGTTTGGCATTTTAACACACACCCGGGGGAAGGGGGAGTGGGGGGAAAAAACAATGGGTCACCATGGTAACCAGGACATCTTGTTTTAGCATGTACGTTAAAAAACACACAGGACAGAACAAAATTAGTCACCTAGAAAAATACACATTTCTGGGCAAAACTATTCACAAACAATGAAAATGAAAAGGTCTTGGCACTGTCCTGTGAGATAAGAGAAGAAAATTGCTATTTTTCATTTTTGACAGCTGACAATTTATTTTGAGCTAAGCTTTTTCTTACTTGTAAGAATCAAATGCCTCCTCTCCTCTGCCCTCTTTATTCTTCTCAAAGTACTTCAAGATTTACTTTCCCCTGTGGGAAGTTTTTCCAAAATTGAATCTTGCTAAAGTTCTTAATGTATAATAAGTTCTTTGTGAGTTCCAAGTGAGAAAGGAGGAACATATCTGGAAATCAAACTTTCTCAACTTCATTTATATTATGAAAACATTTTGTGGATGGTGACTGCTTTATTTTTGCACTTCCCATGCTGCTGAACAAATGACTTAGTAAGAAAACTAAGTGAATTGAGATTCAATAGCATTGCATATCAAAACTGCATAAAAAACCAGTGTGTTCCTATTACTCAAACTTTTAAACTGACAGTTCATTTCATAATGGTTTATAATCAATAAATCAACTGTATTTCCTCACGTACGCTGATTTCAATGAGAACTTGTATTTTATGCTTTTAGCTAATCAACTCAATATTGAACAAGTCAGAAAATGGAATTTCTTGCTTATTCATCTTATAAACATCCTATTTGAGTGATCAGGTTCCTACTGCATTTTCGTAAGGCCATGTATAGAATTGTCTAGGTGAGAGGGGACCTTTCATGTCATCTAGTACTCTTACAACACATACCCATTTATGACCCATATAAGGAAACTTGTTACCTAGTGACTTGGCGTGTCACTAACAAACCATAAAAACTATCAGACACATTAGTGAATGTTTCTCACAAATGGACCTTCTTTTTCTAGTTGCATGTCTCAGCCGACACATGTTTAGAAAGAGAAACATTTTGTGATAAATAATACCAGCTTTCAATGAAAAACACAACTTCGCTATTGGGAGCAAACATCTGTAATATTAAATATATTATGAACAGATGACAGTTCCTCTTACTGTGTGGCAGTGTTCACACTGGTTTTTATGGAGAAGCAGCCTTGTCACCTCATTGAATGACTGAAAGATATTCTTTAAGGCAAGTCACATGTTTTAAACAGCTGTATATAAATATTATAGAATATATTCAAGAAAACAAGTTGTACTTTTCATTGTAAGAGTGAAAATGAGAATGAATGTACTTTTAAAAATTTGTACTGAACAAGGCTATTTTCTAATCTGCTAAGATTTTAAAGGCTAATACAAACCAAGTTTGTTTGCAACCCGATAATTTCTGTGAAATAATGCTGAAAGTGATTTGTCTTTCTTTGTGACACTTCAGAAATCTAGAACTCTTATTTTGCTTCCTGCTACTAATTGTTAGCGCTGGATGGCTTAAGTATAGCGGGAAGCCAGAAAAGCCATCTGTTTGGAAGAATGAAAAAGCCTAGTTGTTTTACTCATTTCCTGGGCAAAATGAAGAGCTGAAAGGTTTTCAGTGAGAAAACTGCTTAGACTGCACTAAGCCAGATGTATATAGGGAACTCAAAAGGAATAAATGGAACAGAATTTTCTTAGTTCAGTATAAAATAGTTGTATGGCAAATACAAAGAAACCACTTGCTCTTTAAGCAGATAATCTGTAAGTTTTCCTGTAAATTTTCCAAATATCAGGTTTGTGTTTCCAAATAAGCTTGTATGATTAATAATAGGATAAACTATCAATCAAAAAACCCCAAACAAAAACCTATCAAACATTAGCAGTATCATTATAAATAAATGCCTATAATATTAATTAGGGAGTAACTCCTTGGCTTTAGTCCTTTAATAAAACCTAAGATATCTTATGTTAGAAAAAGCCAATCACTGTTTAAGTTTTGAATCTGAGGAGCAGGATTCTTGCATAATGCATTAGCATAGCACACCAAATTGTACCAGATTTCATAAGAAAATTCCAGGCCTAGATAGGCATATTTAACTTTTTTCTCCACAAATGACAACTGCTTCACCCACATAATGTTTTATAGCCAAACATATTTCTAACACTTTAGGCTGGTATCCTACTGTCAGTGGGACATACTGCTATCTCAACAGATATTTATATGAAATTACCCTGCTCTGGGGCTCTCTTTTCCAAAATATGGGACCATATGAATTTACGTAAGACTCTAAACATTATTTTTTTTTCAGATGTCGCCGAGTGTTGCACAGATTTCTAAGAGTCCATTTCTATTTAGCCTCCAAAGTAGGGACTAACACGCTACAATTTGTTGGTTCCAATCTTTTGAAATCTCCACTTTGACAGCTTGGTTAGAAGTTAATTCCTATCAGCACAGCTGTGTCGACAGAACCGTTAGCATTCCCACAGGACTAAGTGACTCCCAAGCAAAGCTAAACAGACAAGAACTTCCACATCACATACGCTATCGTCGGGAGAAGAAATAGATTTAAATAAAAACCCCCTAAATAAATTAGCCTCCATTGACCCAGCTGCATCTAGTAGGTTTGCAAGTCATAGTAAGGTATCTAGACAGAGAAGTAAAATGCAAATGAAAGATCACTTTACCAGTGTCAGGGACATGTGGCAACAGCGGGTGCAGCTGTTCTCCCTTGAATTCACATCTGGCAAGTTTGTAGTGTCTCACCACAGAGTTTAACCCTAGAGCAGTTTTTGTCAAATAGATATTAGAGGACACCTTAAAAAAATGTTTCAGTTGCATTCAGGCAGCTCAACAGCTGACAATGACAACAGCATTCAAATAAAATAAGCAGAGTTATCACAATGGTTCTGAGTTTGTCTGATATGAATTAATAAAAATAGCTTTTGCCCTTTTTCATCTTATCTTGATACAGCTTTTGAACAGTGTATGATGTCTCTAACTTACCTAGCAAACTTTCAGACTGATGGGAAGGCTGACACCCATTACAGCAGTCAATTGAATGTCATTTATCTATTTGAAAACAAAAAACAACCTTTATTGGATATATCTTCTCAAGATCACTATTCCAACATAGAACCAAAAATAATTACTATAGCGCCTCCAGCCACAGTTCAATTAAGAGACTGGAGAAATAGATTATGTGCATTTATATATATCTATATATATCTATCCCTAGACACAGCACTAATTTAGATTATGCTTGCAGAAACAGCTTTCTGGACTACCCAAGTTAAACAATGAATTTGCATTACAGAATTGTCTTCAGAACTTCCTTCATTTCCTAATGTTCCAGTCACCGGAAAGGAAGAGACCGGCTTTAAGTCAGTAAAAGTAGAACATGGGATAATTTACAGTTAACAAGCAGGTCATTTTTATTTGCTTTATTAAGCAGATGGACTACTTAGCTCTCACTTCTGAAGCATATTATAAGAGTGCCTTATTTTACTATGAAGTAATTCAATAGCTCTTCCGCTAATTTTTTTCCTCCAATTACACTGTTGAGCTGTATGACACAGTATCTGAAGCACTCTCCTCAATGTTGGAGGTTTGGATGAACAATTAGCTACACTACTTGCAAAAAAGCTTCAAAAAATTAGAGAAATCAAGCTTTGAGCTGGTAATTCCCCCCCACCCTTTCCCATGCAGTTTTCTTCAGAAGAGAAGGATTAAAGTTCCCAGACTGAACAGCAGGCTTTTAACAGCTGAAATCTAGATTCCCAGGCCTAAAACAAGGACTCCACTGGATTTTTCCCTTCTTGAAATGACAGCTTCCCTGGCACCCGAACACATTGCTGTGTTTCCTCAACTGGAAACAAATGAACAAAGAATCCAAATAGTCTGGTGAAAGGCTTATGGAAAAAAAAATAATTTCCACAGCCCCTTCCTAAGATGCATTCTTTCTTTGCTGCAAATCAGACAGCTTTTCACAGTAAAGGCTTCTCCTTTACCTCTACTCTCAAGTGTTGCCTTCCCTCCAGCATACACAAGCCATCCATCTGGAGTTCTCCCACACTGTCTTAGTTTAAAAGGCTACTTCCATTTCTGTGGCATAAAATCCTTTGTAGAGCTCTCAAAGGACTAAAAGCAAGACAGTCATTCTTTTGGAACTGTCTGTCGGGAACACAAACACATACATTTCGTTTCTGCAAGCTCAGGAATTATTATTTTTTTTCCAAGCATGACAAACAGTTGTGTGAAGATGCCTTTTACCGTGGTGACAGAGTCATTTCACAAACTCTGATGGTTCAAAGAATCTCGTTACTGATCTACGTGCATCACAATTTAAGATTATGCTTGACTATGGATTCCCAGACACCCGGTGGAAAAGACTGACAAAACTGCTGGAAGATTTCTAGATTTCTAACAGGCTACCTAAATGCAGCACAAGTCATCATTGCTAAAACGGAGGCAAATACCCCTACTCATCTAGGAAGAATTGTTCACTATTACCAGGCAATTATTTCCACATTGGCAGCCTTGCATCTTCAGCATTCTTTTAAGCAAGAAAAGAACTTCATTTTCAACACCGAGTCTTGTTGCTCTTCTCTGAAATAACCTCTCCTCAACCAATATTTATCATCATAAAGCATCCTAAATTGGGAATGCTACAGATGAGATGTCACAAGCAGCACAGCACCAAGTAGAGCAGAATAATTACCTCCTGTGCCTCACATCTGATGCTTTTGTTACTATTACCCAGAACAGGTTTTGTTTTCGTATCACTGGATTTTAACTCAGTCTGATCTGCTATAACATTCACAATACTTAGCACAGAACTGCTTCATTCCCCCGACAGCCTGATGCCCTGACACTCAATCCATTTTTCTCTTGCAAGTTTTACACGGGCAGTCTGTTCCACCATCCAGATTATTAATGAAAATATTGAATAAATTGGTAAACCTGTTACTGTAGAGTGATTTAACCAAGAAAATATTTCCCAAGTTTCCAACTAAGAACTTCATGTAGGAAAAATTCTTCCTGAAGTACGCAGACCTATTAATTGTTATTTAGTGGTAGTATGTCAGAGAACCTTAAGAATAGCTTAAATGAGATAAAATCCCAGGGCGGGGGAAAGAAGGGGGTTAAAAAGACACTATAAATCCCATGTTTAATTTAGTCGCCCTGATATGAACAAAGTACCAAAAAATGGAGGTGAGAAGTCAGAGCAGCCTTCCACAGGCCAAGGTCAGCAAGTTACTATTGACTGTTGATAAGCAAGTTAATGTTACCATAATCAGTAAGAAAAGGCTGTAGTAGTAACGGATGTGTTTGTTTACCTCCTGCAGGCAGGAGTAACTTGATATCAACTTCAAGTTGCCTTACCCACTAATATAAAACTGTCCAAATGCACCATCAGACATTAAGTCTCTGCGCAGTGTTTCTTTACATTTACACCTATGTATACACAAGGCTTTTCAGCTGCTGGATGTCCCATCACCTCCTCTGGAATTTAAAGAACACTTACTTACAAGTTCAGAAACTTAATAGGCCAAGAATTACCTCCAATACAGTTTAGAACTGAAAAAATGTTTTCCTTATGTACCAGCCATATAATGATTGGCTTCATACTACTGTCTATTTGCCCCTCTCACTTGCACTGCTGTGTTTTTAGCTCTAGTTCTTCTCAGGTAGGCTGAGGAAAATACTGGGATTTACACTCAGACAGAACTGCCTCCTCCTACATGTCACATAACCAAGTACTTGAGGTTAGAGGGCACTTTCTCTAGGACTCATAAGTGGTTTTTTAACCAGAATGGCTGTAAATGCTTTACAAAGTTCAAAACCAGTTTGGTTTTATACTAGATATAAAATTATCCAGAAGAATGTAATGTCAGCATTTTCTTACTTTGGAGCTACAACTGTCAACATCATTCTCTAAATGTAAAGTGGTCAAGGAATATAGTTATATGGGTGTGAGAACATTACTTCAAAATTTTTTGTATTGATGTAATAAATGAAAAACGTTTAAGAAAGCTTTCCCCCCCTCTTCTTCCATAGTTTATTTTTTTTTTTAATTGATCCAGCCTTGAATAATGCTGCTTATTTGGTAACAATATCAGGCAAAAACAAGAGCAAGTGCCATTCTGCATTCCAATATGAATCATTCAGTAAAGTTTTGCAATATATACATTTTATCCAGCTTTTGACATTATAGGTCATCATGCCAATGAAAATTTTTAACAATACAATAAAATCCTTCAAATGGAACTGTTTATGAATGTAATTCAAGAGACCAGACAATTTAATTTCTGAAATTTATATCATTCATGTCCATAATCATTTTACATTTCACACTTCATGCTCTCAAACATTACCCTAGAGAAGACTAAATCTTTTTGACACATATACTATTAAAGACACTAGCCAGGTTTATAGAGTTACAGAAGACTATAATAAGATGTAAAATTTAGTAGGTAATAAGTTATGACATTTGCCGACTAAAACAATATTCAATCTACACTAATGTTTGATCCATTCAAATACAATAAGTATTTGGATGTTATCTACTACCCATTTCATATACTTACAGTGCAAAATAAGTGAGATTGTTTTTTTTTCCTGAGCATTTAGGAAATTGAAATCCTTTTTCTTTATCATTGATTGCAGTCCATTTAAGATATACTCCGCATATACCTAGGCTTGTCAAGACTGTACAATTAAGACAGGCAAAAGCTTGTAGATATCAGAAGCCCAATCAGGAATCAGAAGGGTTATTGAACATCTCTAAAATTTGTTCCCATTTTTCAAGTCTAAGGATTTAACAGGATTTTGACTTATACCAAAAAGTTCAGAAATTACAGTTTGTTTTCCATTGACCAAACACTCCAAACTGCACAAACCACATGCCTTCCAAAACAGAGAATCAGCCTCTATTTAAACAAATTGTAATACCTATTTCAACTTACTATTCTGTAGTTAATGTAATGCCCAGTGAGCTGTGCCTACAACAGACATAAGAGAGTAAAACTTATAGGAATGTATTTTGGGCATTTTGTAAGGAAACTGGATTCCTTACAAATCCATCTTTTTCTCAATAGCTACAGACCATGAGTTTCTAATTCAATCTTCTCCTCTGCTTGCAAGATATCAGGTTCTACTGGAGGAACAGGTGGTCTGAGTATAATCTCTGGACCTCCACCATAGATTGACTGAAGAAAATTCCATGTTTCTTCAGATATTTGTCCAGAATCTGCACCTGAAAACATTTTTAAAATTTCAATTACTATATAGAGTAATTCTTTCATTATTTCTTTGAAGTCCATAACAGATAGAAAAAAAAATATATATATAGATTCAAATTTAAAACCCTAAGCTGAATTTGTGCTTCATCTTGCACCAACTGCCAAACCCAATGACATAATCTGTGTTAACTTTGTACTTCTTGATTCTTACAACTACCTGCTCTAAGCTATCCAGTACTTAACAAAAAACATAAAACATGAAAGGTTCTATGATGAACATCTCATCTGATAATTATCAATCAAGTTGATGACTGGTAGCTCTTGGTACACAGGAAACAATGATCCATAGTAATGCAAGGACATGCAGTCCCATCAATTATACAGTAAAATTCAAGGACTCAAGAATCTTGTTTCATCAAAGAAATTAATATTGATAGTAAAGAATAAAAGCGTGAGAACCACAGTGAAATTCTCAGAACCCCAGAGAGAAACCACTATTAGGACATTAATAGCCCCCACTAATCATCCTTGTACTTAGCACTGATGGGTCAGCCTGATTTCTTCTCATTCACTGATTAAAGTCTTTGCTTATGATTCCATTCTTCTGGCTAGAGGTCCCTTCTCCTGTCTCAGGTCATCATCCAACAATAATTTCTGATTTTCTGTAATCTTTTATGGTGGCAAAGGGCAAGGGAGCTTCAGTATTTTGCTGTCCTCACCACCTGCTCCAGTGAGCCTACTACTGTACTTTATATATATAAAGTTTCCAAAGAGGAAGGGTACAAAGAGCTGCACATTTGCTTTCCTATGCTAACTCAACCACACAAAGCTTCCTCTGGAAGTCATGGTGCAGATCCTATGCCAGTACCAAAGACGTTATGCCTCAGTTTTACTCATTTAGGTTCAGGTACTCAAAAACCAACTCCATCTCTGTAGGCACAGGAGTAGATCTCCACTCACATATCCAGATTCCAGCTCTTCTAACAGCCAGGTTTAATGGAACAGGCACAGTGAGCTAATTCACTGGGATCAGGACCACTGGACCACAGAACTATTTTTAATGCTGTATTCAGTGGCGCTCCCACCTCTTCTCTCATGACAGATTTTCCACAGCCTATTCATCTTCATTTCTACCCAAGTTCTAATTTGAATTAATGTAGCTGAAGTTAAGTCAGCAAATTGGCCAATTTGCTATCAATTATTGATTCTAAAATGATTATATTTCTTTTTGCTACAAGTCAGTCAGGTGCTTTATACCTTGTATTTGAATTCTACAATACAGCTTAAGTCATTAAGATGTACTACAAAACTCATGAGTGCAAGAACTCATTCTTTTTTAAATATGCTCTTGACATTTTACAATTGGTGAGGTTAATGCAGGGCCTAGTGGCCTCCAGTGAACTGTGATTGGTAGGTCCATTGAATACTGCAGCATTAAGTTAAATTGGGAAAAAATCCAGCTAAATAAAGGTTAATCTTAATACTGCAATATTTTTTCTTAAATTGAGCTACAATGAATTTAAATATTCATAGGACATCTAAAGTCTTCATAAAGCAGGCCACACTAGAATTCTTTTTTTCTGTACCCACAAATTTCAAATAAAAGGTATTAAGCATCTGACTCTGAAAAACAACAAAGAAATCTGTTTCTTTGCATGCTAGAGAAATCTAGATAAACTTTTGCAATGTACAATAGTAAATAACTTGCAGGAAAATGAGCAACAACATTTACTTACTGTGGTTTGTTTCCCTGTCAGAAGTAGCCCTCAATTCAAATTAGGTTTCAAGATTCAAATAAGTACATACAGATACATGACAGTCTAAAAGCCAAGCATCTCCTAATTTGCATTAAGAAAACCCAAATCAAACTAAGTGATAAAAAGCCAAAGGACATTTTCACCATTTTAAAGTTACTCTGCACCTCCTGTTACAGTCATCTGTACTTGCATCAGTCTATTACAGATACTAACTCTTTATTTTAAGAATAAGCCAGTTGCCCCCAAAATGGGCACAACACAGATGCACTAGAAATTGCCATTTTATGGTAACAGTTAAAAAAAGAATTCATAATAAATTTTTCCAAACTTCAGCAAATACATCATAAGTAACCCAAAGTTGCAGCAATGTTGGACACCTACCTTGTTTTAGCACAGCATTTCCACATTTTGTTACTGCAATCTTAACATTATCAATAGGACCGGGAGGATCTAGTGTGACAGAAAGAAAATTGGAAAAGCTGAAAACAAACAGCAGGTTGGAGGTTTGTTTTTTGTTTGCTGCTTGTTCTTGTACTGCTTAACAGTATGTTCTAAGTTGTCAAAAACTAACCAGAATTTTAATTAAGAGCAAGTTTTTCAAAGCATTCACGATTACACCAAGCCTTCAAGCAATATAAAACACAAATTAATCCTAATTCTTACCCCTAGCAAAGTTGATCTAGAGCAGACTCAGACTAGTTTGTAGCACATTTTATCAGTGTTTCCATTTAAAAAAATTGAGAAGTGCCTAAAGTAGGCTAAAGTGATATTATTATAGATGTTACTCAGTTATCTATGAGTTTAGGTTGTGATAGTGAGGTCACCTTTCCTCCAGAAGCTGTAGCATTACCCATCAGTTTGCACAGCAAAATCCATCCCCCCCTTGTACATAGATGCAATTTTCCTGCTGCTGGTAACAGCAACCCTCCTGCAAACAAGCAACAACCTCTCCACAACTATCCCATTATCTATTCTTGTGAATTATTTGATTATATTCTGTAATTTGGTTCCTGGATATATTTGTAACCAGTAAAACATGTGTCTTAGATGTTCATTGAAGAGCTTTTGTTGCCTTCTCTATTTGTTCTTCCTACAGCCTTCTACCAAAGCAGAAACAATTTACTTAAACAGTACCACAACGTGACAACATAAAAGATTACCCATATTTTGAAATGAAGCACAACTTACCACTGTCTTTACCCTTTACAAATCCTTCCCATTCTCTGAACCATTGCATACTGATGCAGTAAAATGTTGATGGAGATTCTTCTTCTTGGAATGCTCTATTAAGCTGAAAAGAAAAAAAATCCATGTTTTTCTGCCTTTTTTTTCCCCCCTTTAAACTACTGAATTCTTTTAACCACTGTAATTATTAAGAGCATAATATTACACTGCTACAGAACATTTTAAAGATCTACTGACCACCAGAACAGTAAACACTTGGCAAATTCCCAAGGTGGGATTTTGATGAAGCGGTAGCCTTCACATTAAAAGATGATTTCTTTACTTCAAAATTTATTGGTTTTTTTCCCTGAAAACAGCAACAAGTTCTTTATAAGCACAAGTCCTTGGCCATCAAATACTACTGGATAATTACTTCGAATGCTGAACTTTCAAAGCAGCAAAAGGAAGCAGAAAACTTACTTTTGTAAAATAAAATAAAACAAAACAGCATTTTGAAAGATTTGCTCCGTAATTTCATGGGAGGTTCTTTGCGTGATGAACTATATCATCATCTAGGTTTGTTTTTTCCCCTAATACTTTGACCAGATGCTGGTACCATTCCAAGCAAGGCACAGTGAACTAATGCACAAGAACTTTTCATGATTTTTCTTTGCTTCAGTTTAAAAAAACATGAAATCTTAAAATAAAATTAAAAAAAATCCTTGTTTTCTGAGTTTCTGTAAGTGAACGTATAAGTTACAAAAAACAGCTGAGTAACGAGTCTCAGTTGCACTTAATGACGTGTTTCTACCATTGTAAAAATATTTTTTTTATAATTACATTTTTAGGAAGTTTAACATTTTATTCTTTTTCAGAATCTACAGATTAGAGACTACAGACCTTTTCACAGTGTTAGTTAGAAATACACAAAAAATTCACTTAAACCTTTACAGCTGTTGTCTTTTAGATCTGTAATAATATAGCTATATTGCCCTCTTGAAGCCATGAACCTAAAGCATCAGCACAACTTCTTAAGGTTTCATATAGAGTAAGTTTTGCAATCATTCTCTAAAGCAGCCTTTACAGATGATAACAGAATTTTCTGTTTGCTAACCAGTGCACATATAATCATTATTTATACTGGAAAAATACTGATTGCTAAAGCAAATGAGGTTGACTCAATAATAATTATTATCTAGTGCTAACCCAGACTAAAGAAAAATCAGTTACTGAAGAGTTTAAGTAGCAGCTACAATACGGAAAAGCTGACACAATCTCTGAATTAAAGCACAGACAGAACTGACAGAACAGCTGCAATTCTGTTTTTCTCCCTCTCAGGAATTAAGATAGCAGAAATGGGACTCTGTCTCTGCATTTATTTTCACTGAAAACTTCAAAATGCATTTTTGGTTTAAGAATTACAAAATCATTACTACTAGTCGTTTTACCATTCAGACTCAAGCCCACAGTCTCTAACTCATGGAAAATACGGTAGCTGCTTGATATTAATTTTACGGATCCATTACAATACTAAGTTATTTACTACATGCTGAATTATTTATGTTTTCTTATGTCTCTAATGATATTTTTAAATTAGAACCAAAGATAAAGATTATGATTAACTTTTTGCTGGCACAGTATTATTGCACTTAAGCCTGTCAGATTGCCCAGAACAGATCACCAGCAGGGTATCAAGAACAACTGCTCGTGTGACTGCACTCTGTTTCCATACTATAAAAAAGCAATTTAAGAAACGCATTAAATATTTACTCTAAGTACATTTCCATATAAATAGTTATCTGGGATAGCACAAGAACGTTACTGCTGCCAACAGGAAAGAAGGGATTCTATATAGGTATACAGATATTTAATACAGTCCATTTGTTACAGGAATCGCCTGTGCACTTCTGGTAACCCCTTGGGTTGAGTCATGAATACCAGGTGACGTCAAAAAGCAGAATGAATAAGTGTTTACTTTTTTACCCGAATAAACATTTCCAGTTCGTTTTTCCTTCTTTTTTCAATTCTTTCAGACTCTATTTGGCAGGTGTGACACACATACAGATGGTTAACAGCTGGTCCTCCTCCATACCTACAGGAAAAGCAAAGCACCATCAACCTTGTGGAACATACCATGTAAGAAGGTGATGCACCTGTAGACATCACAAGTGTCAGCTTCTTATAACGTGTAACAGAAGTCTAATACCTTTGCCAGTCACACTGATCCACAAATGCCATCATATTTTCATAGTAATATTTTGTACTCTATCCTAAGACACAACCATCTTCCAAGTTCTGACTGCCCAAAGCCAGTACAAACCATCTCAAACTCTGCTGTATCACATACTGAAAATTAAAGCACTATTTCAGTACAACAGCACTTGTACATATAAGTTTGTTTGGTATATACTCAATCATCCCAACTTAACAAAGAGGGTTCAAAAACTGGTCACCCACCACTTAAATTGTACCTCTGAAGCTGACACTTTGTCTTTAGACAGCATGGATCAGTTCACAAGTTTTTAACCAAAAGGGGTCAAGTCTGGATTATACTGTATCATCTTGAAACAACTCTGACCCCAGTGCATGTGGAATTGAATAGTAGTGTCAGATGGCCAGCAAAATAAACGTGTTTGGAACTTACATGGACTGGCAACTGGCATCCTAGATGAGTATCTCCTTTTCCTTAATAATATCTCAGTAAAAGTCACCTTCCACCATATTTGGCTTCCTCACCCTAAGTTCTCAACCACAATACTCTCCCATAATCCCCAGATAACAGCAAGACAAAAAGTAAAACACAGTTGCTTCAGAGCTACTCTGTGTTGAAGGGTGCATGTGCCAGTCAAGAAGCCAGACAGAACAGACAAATTCAGAACAGAACAATTCATACCTCTTTCGCTACCTAGTAGAGGACTCTCAAAATCTGGAGGACCCTATCATCTCTGGGACTTCTGCCTTTCTATCAAATGAATGAAGTTTGAAAACCTTGTTTAAAAGTTTTCTAGAGAAGGGAAATTAATTAGAAGTTTAAAAACTTTTTCCTTCAGATTTAAGGAATATTTCTGCATACAGAAAATGGATAATGCCTTTGTCAGCTGGTTGGAAGAAAAATTCAGTACATCTAGGGAAGTGGAAATAAGCTGGAAAAAGTATTGTTTCTATTTTTTGTTTGTGGCCATTGAAACTTTAAAACAAAAAAACCCACCCCAGCCCCTTAGCTATATTGCTTAAGTAGCAGGAAATTAACAGCTAAAAGTATTTAAATATTTAATAAAAATACAGAGTCCTTAAGGTCATCAGCAAAGCTCTTCTACAGCTTTTTTTAACTTTAAAAGGAGACACATCTTGTAACAGTCCCTCCTTTATAAGCAAGCACTTAAAGCTGACCTACATTTAAAGTGTGGAGTAGTTATACCGAACCCTTAGATATAAGTTATTTTGAAGCAGCACTGGCAGCTGGGGCTATCGATTCAAAGCCAACATAAAAGAAAAGCTGTCTCCAGCCAACAAGAGAACAGGAAGCTGATACAGAGAGCTCTTTCAAAATACCTCTTGTACTTTTGCTGACCTACTTTGTGTCATTTTGTACATACCATACATGTTTATTGGTTTAATACTCAAGTATTATCCCAGTAACATACTACTTTATGTAGGCTTTTAGCATTACTTTGCACAAACAAATTATATAAATCGTCCATTTGCAATCCCTTCACTTAGCTTTAAGCCTAGAGTGGATATATATTTTTTTCTGAGCCACTAATTCTGAAGTCTGATGTTGCTGCTTGGCACATACTTGCTCTCAAACTGCATCACCGGATTTTTCCAGTTACAGTACAAAACTTACCTACTATATAGATTATCCCATATATTTTGAGGTAGCATTACAACTAGGTCCTCTATGAAGTTTGCTTTGTGTGGAGGAACACCTGCAGAAGCAACAAAAAATAAATTTAAAAAAAAAAAGAGAGACTTGCAGATTTTATCTAGGGGATCGGGGGGGAGAGAAGAGTATGCTAGAGGTCTTTAAATAAAACAAAAATACAACCTTTCAATGAATTCAGAGAAATCATGTGAAACAAGTTTTACTACAGTATAATATATTACTGTATTTAAATAGATCACTCAAATTTTAGTCTTTTATGAGGCTGACAAGTTTATACAAAGCAGAAGCAAACTACACAAAATATTAATATTAAAGGACTAGAATCCCTTTTAGATACTAATTGCAAAATGCTTAAGGTACACAATTAAAATGTTAAGCAGTGATTAAATATTTTGTTTATGCATGTAAACACATTAGCAAACTGTCGGTTCAAAATTCACTTATGTGCTGTAGAACCTTTTTGAATTACTTCAAACAATATGAATGCTTGGAAGCAGTGACATTGAGGGAGGCAGAAATAGAGGGGCTTGCAGAGTTGGAAGGTTGAGCTGAAGCACATGGTAAGCAGCCACGTGCTATGCAGGAATTCTTTTGAAGAGGGAAAAATCTCATAGTTCAGGCACTCGTTCAACAAGACTCATCTGCTGTAACCCCACAAAAGGAAAGTCACAGCCACAGGGGCTCACACAAACACACTCTGTGAACTGCTACAGGGACACAATATTCTTGTGTTAAGTTTGGTTCAGCAACAGGGACAGCACCTCTATCTGCTAATCTAATACAGCTGTATTTTTGTTAGAAAATAGGTATAAGAACGCTACATAGTAATGATTTCTTGGAGTGTTGACACTCAAATATGGGTATTTCCCCAAATATATTTTGCTTAATGTAATTCTCTCATTTTTATTAACATTTAGTACAAAGTAAAATTTTTACGCTCCTATACGAAATATACAGAATTACTCCTCTATCTTCACACTGCTATGTACTGGATACTCTAGATCACACCAATTTCTTGTTCCGCAGCTTTCAAAACTTCTTGTTACTTCTAGCACATAGCTGAGAAAAAGATTTAGACTGGTAGACCAAAGTATTAAGGATGATTATAAAGTGACAGGATTTTTAAAAATGGGAATATACGTGTTTAGTAAGCAAGCAGATAAGCCAAACTATTCCTCTTTAAGAATCAAGAAACCTTATAAACAAAATCAAACGTGCTAAGAAAAAAAAATATTAGAATCACAGAATTGTAGGGGTTGGAAGGGACCTTCAGAGATCATCTAGTCCAAGCCCCCACCCAAAGCAGGTCATCTAGAGCAGGCTGGACAGGAATGCATCCAGGCAGGTTTTGAATATCTCCAGAAAAGGAGATTCCACAACCACTCTGGGCAGCCTGGTCCAGGACTCTGTCACCCTCAAAGTAAGGAAGCTTTTCTGCATATTCAGATGGAATTTCCTGTCTTCCAGCTTGTGTCCCTTGCCCCTTGTCCCATCACCAGGCACCACTGAGAAGAGCCTGACCCCATTCTCTTGACACCCGCCCTTATAACTTCACAGAGTATCATTTCCAACTAATCAGCTACTAAAATGAGAGAAATAATTTACTTAGAAGTTATAGTTCCAGTTTACCTAAGAAGTTATAATATGAACTTACTGTATTCAAATTCCTCTAATTAAAACAAGTGTACACCCCTGTATGGGTACAAGTCAACAGACAAATTCTTCTTAAATGACACTCGGTCTCACCTCCATGCATACAGAGAAAGTCATTATTTGAAATTGGTCCTGGCTCTGCAAAAGTCTTGAATTTATTTAACCACTGTCTGGAAACATAGAACTGCAGAAGACTTGGTTCCATCATATTCAGCAGACTCGATATCCTCCGTCTCTCCCTCTGTGCTTCTTCACTGCTCTTTCTATTACCAAAACAGAAGTCATTAGACAAATATATATCCTTGTGTACAGTGCAGATAATTTACTTTGTGAAAAGAAAACTGTACTTTCACATAATTTACCTGGGCTATATCTATACTTCAAAGTTCTACTAGCATGAAGCAGTTGTGTGTGTGAAAACTCATGCTTTTTACGCACAGCCAAAGCCACCATCTAAATGTGTGGCAGGAACGTAGGCTGTCATGTTACAGAACCATGTGTCACAAGAGTCACTACAGTTAATAGAGAGCAGGAAGGGCAGGAAAGACCATTTGCTCCGTTAAACCTGTGCTTGTCCCTGGTTCTGACAAGCCATGGCACAGCTGTTATCACGCCTACAAGAAAGCTTTTGCCTGCTTAGATTAACAACTCAAAGACCCCCGGCAGCTCCCATTCAACCTACCAGCCTGAGGAAGCAAATAGCTGGACTGCAACAGAGACAGCAGACTGTACTGCAGAGATGATTACTACCACTGGAGAAGGAGATAAGGCTCTGCCCATTTTCTCTACACATCTTTTGAGCTAAAGCTTTGGCAAGCTGTACTCTTTGGGCAGAAGTTCCCTTCTTATCTCCAGAAGGAGGGTTCAACAGTAAGTAGATGCTGCAATTTCCCTACTTTTCCTGTGTCCCCCTACTTTTCTCATTGAGGCTGCTCCTGCTGTCCAACTGGAAGTATCTCTGCTCTCCTGTTTTTAGATTGAATAGAATCTTTCTTCAAAAGCAAGTTTGAACTGTTCATTCCATCCTCCAAAACACTGACCTGAAACTTGACTCCACATCACACAAAAGCTGGGCCACCTCAGTTAATTTACAGAGTCAAAGCTGAGTCAAAGTTGACTCAAAGAGCTGACAGCAAAGCTTTAAGTAGTCCTAATGGCTAGAGCAGCAAGGCTGTTCACAGTACAGGTAAACAAGACTGAAAGAGTATAAAAACCCCACCGTTACGAACCCAATTAAAATATATTACCTGCTTAAATTCAGATTAAAACTATTTAACAAAAATCTTGGAAGTCTGAAAATGAAATTCAAGCAGATAAGTTTATTTTCTAGCTGTAACTTAAAAACACATACACATCTCCACTAAGCTTTCTAAAATGTGCTGTGGTAGTGTTTTGTGGGTATATTATTTTTTTAAAACCAATTTTTATGAAGGCTATTCTTTTATTATTTCTTTTAATATGCTTGCCCACAATCAGGTAGAGTGTTCTTTCTTGGCAACACAGCATGACTTCCACATTCCTTTTAAAAAAAGACCTACTGAATCAGACTCACGGACTCAGCTCGGGCAGTGGCAGGTACAAGTGCTCCTAAAGAGAGTTAAAACTTTCCCCAAACACACCTTATTTCTTGTGCAACTCCGACACAATCTATTTTGCCATCAACTTTTAGTGGAAATTTGATCTTAGTACCAAAATTTAGAATTTGAAAACTGAGTTAAGTTGCTTTTATTATTTCAAGTATAAAAATTTCTTATACTGAAGATGATAATAACATGATTTCTCGCCTTTCAACTTTCAGGAAAAGACCAGCCTATATATTCCCTAAAATTAAATACAACACAGTAAAAGCTCTGTTGTTCCACATCCCATCTGCTAAAGACTTTGCACAATTCCCTTTAGAGCTTTAACAGCTAAGAGTCTGTGTGCAAAACCTCCCCTTGTGCAGAATCCCTCTCCTCTAATTGAAAACGAGGTAATTGGTGGCTAGTTCTAACATCTACTTAAAGTTCTCTTTCTAGTCATCTTCATATGCTTTATTTATGCAGATTTAATTTCCATTTCAAGTTCCATACATGTTTTAGCAGTGACAGAGCAAGTGTTAAGGACAGAACTGAAGGATTAAGTCTCTCTCCAGCACTGGCTTTTCCGGTTGGTCAAATTCTTCCATTATAATTCTTATGGGGTAGCTAATTTCTGAAAGCTGCCCAATTGCTTAAAAGTTATTTACACACCTGACTTATATGAGTATAATCGTACTTTTAATTTCTTACCTGTAGAAGAGAACATAGGCTTCTGCATTTTGCACTGTGGATTCTGACACTTCTGTGACACTCTGGTCATCAAATTCATACCACAAATTATTTAAATTGTTGCGACAATAAGCTATATAATGTCCACCTAGAGTGTTAGAAGCAAGAGTTATTAAGAAGTGTCTAGAGCTGCCCATTTTACTCTGCAATACATGAAAAGGAAGAAAATAAAAAAAGCAAGTCTTAAATGGAAGAAACATGCAATCATTAGTAGACATGACCTGGATATTAACTTTCCTCAAACTGAGGATCAGGTAGTGGGAAGTTGGACACTGCTTTCAGCATTTCTTATTGTCTAATGCACTCCTGAACCACACTATTCACATCAGAGTAAGACTGTCTGAAAAATTTACCCTGATCAGTTTCCACAATGAACTCTTTTCAAATCATCCAAGAGAGTATCTTCTAAAAAAACTACTGGCATCTTTGTGGTGCTTTGTGAACTCTTTCCAAAAAAGTAAGGCATACAAAGCATCAAAACTCTAGACAAACAGCAACTGTGTAGAAAAGCTGCCCAACTGGTCGTCTGCTGGCATGCAGCATTATTGGTACATTTATACTGTTCACTTTCAATAGTGCATATAGGCTTTTACTTGATATTCCAGGATCTGTTAATTTTTTTCCATCTACAATTTTATTTAGGCATGCCATACAATTCCAAAGATGTGTCAACTCTTAAAGAGCAAGCCATCTTATGGTTCAAAGTGAAAATCACAGCATTTATCTTCCACATTACCAATGCTCATCTATTTACCCTTCAGTATACGGATATCGTTCTGAAACAGAAGTGCTGATGTGAACATCAACTGCAAAGACAAAACAACCAACCACAGACTTACTGCTGGCAGTTCCATGATGGCAGATGACAGATAGGAGATCATACGTCACTATTTGAGCTGGACTATCTTTCGCAAGGAAAGGCTGAAGATCAAGGCCTTCCAAAGGAAAGGACACATGGGTCCCAATTTTTGTGGAAAACATAAGTTCATGTCTAAATCTTTTGAGATGAATGCACAATATCTGTAAGAAGGATCAACAGATTCACTCAAGAACTATACATACTGCTATCTGATATTTAATAACTACACCGTGCATGCCATCTTTTCCTTTTATCATTCCAAAAGGATCACTTTACGGCCTGAGGCAACTATCACAAGCTCTGTGTTCCACAGATTATTTTTTCTAATTCAATTCCGGCTCAAGGCATTAGAAATGAATTTGTAATTATCAAAGACTTATCTTACTGAAATAGAAAAAAATAGTCCTGAACAGCTACTAACACTGATGCAGCAATGAACAACATACCTTTTCTCTTCCTCAATGCACCTATTGCACAATCTTGTCACGAGGGACATTATTCCTGATTATTGCAGCCACCAACTCATGTTTTGAAGTGTAAGATTGGATTACTTGTAAAACACAAGCTTACAACATTTCCAGTCTGGCTGTGGTATTTAATTCTATGATCTACAGTATAAGTAAGTTCTGCAGGCTGACAGTAACAACATAGAAAAGCTCCATTCTTCTAACTTTACTTTTCATGTACAAGCTTCACGTTCTTACAGGGTGAATAATCAAACATTGCTCATGTTCTTAAAACAAATGCCAGTATGAAGATACACTTTCATCATAGAAACAGTTTACTTCATGCAACTCATTAGTCTTACCACACTCCTAATCATGCAGAAAAAGAGCTTTAAAGTGCACATATTAACAGTACCTCAGGAAATTTTTGAACTTTGCAGAATTTCACTCCATTTCTTAACCTAAGCAAAGGGGGGAAAAAAAAATAAACCAACAACCAGTACTTAGTTCTGAAAAGGTTTCATTTTATAGTGCTATATCAGCAGAAGTCTAAGCTGAACGCTACACTTAGTAAACCCAAAATATTTCTGGAATGTAGACTAGACATGGGGTAGCCAAAATGAGATAAACAATGGCGCTTCGAAGAAAAGACAATCTGTACTGCTGAAAAATTCAAAGCAGCAAGTACAGATAATCAAGTTCCATCTAGCTAACAGTTTCTCTTAACATAAAGAAAAGAGCTTTAGCTTCACAAAAGCTGATTATTTAGCAAAGGAGAAAAATGAAACAAACTAAGTTTATTTTTAAGAAATTACCTAAAGCAGATCCCCAGTTATGTAGCAAGGACTAACAGCCCTTTACCATCAAGAGCTTCAAGCAGTCTTCAGACCACTTCTGGTTTTGGCTCTTTAGTATTTAAAGCTGTAGTATATTTATTTTTAACACACTGAAGAGACCTCCTGCATATCAATGAAAATCTCCTCGTAATATAAAAGCTTTTATTTATCAACCAAGAACAATTTAGAAAGGTCTAAAATTGTAAGGAACACGAAAAAGAATTAAGCACATTTGGTCTGCAATACGGTACGGTGAGTCAGTGCTTCCTGACCCTGCACCTTTGTAACACTAAATTTCTGGCAGCCAGAAGGTAGTATCAAAAGATTAATAGTGCTGTGACATATCCAGAAATAAATGCCTCTTGACTAACCAAAGCCTTGAAGTACTCAAAATTAAGACAAGTTAAAACAAACAAAGGTAAAAGCCAGCTTACTTCTTACACCTTCCACAGCTGTACATGTTATCACCTGCAAATATTAGGGAGAAGAAAAACAGCCATTATTCTCTAAATCCAAATAGTTATCCTTCAAATGTATATGTTTTCATACATAAAAGTATCAAGGGAATTTATCTTTAGGCTGCATACAGTATTTAACAGTTGCAAGAGTGTTGACATAGCAACTAAATAGAAAGATTCTTCAGTTTTATGCTTTCAATTATGAAGCAGTACAGCATAATCTCAAGAGACAATGCTACATAATTTAAAAGGGAAATAATTAGTCCAAAATAAAAGTCCAAATTAAGTTTATGAGAATGAGTAATAATATAGTGGTTTTTAAAAATTTTTTATGAACCTTCAGTTGCTACCATTTCATTAAACCAAATACAGATTTACTTGATGTTTCTAAAGCATCTTTCAGGGGCATTTCTTGCCTCAAATATTCAGCTGAGCGAGAAGCTTACCTTTTTGAAATGACTGATCCCATAAGAGCAAGGAATGGCTGTATTACAGTCTAACAGGTGGTGTTTGCTTAATTGTGTGAAGCTAAGAAGATAATAATCATCTTATTGGGACAGGAGGAAAAAAGCCCAGAAGAAGCATGTTCATGTAATTAACCTCTTACCCTTGAGCTCATCTCTGGCGAAAAAGGCAGCAAGACAATCTTGTAAGGTTACAACTGGACCCCAAAACCAGCTAGGAACACATGAGACAACAAACCTGAAACATCATTGACAGAAAAGAAAGAAAACCAACAAATGTTCTGCCGGAAGAGCAGAAACTAGAATTTCAAAATAGATAAATAAATAAAGCAAGGTAAATATTACTTACCTTTTGAAATATTCCATAAAAAAAGCTATCCATCCCTGGGGGGCATACGCTTCTCCACATGACCCTGCCTTTACTAGAGATGTCTGATGACTTGCAGAATGGAGTTTGGCAAGATCTTCCTTACCTGGAATAGGCAAGGACAGATCCTGAAAGGTCTCCAGGGTTACAGACAGCTAAAGAAGAAAACAAATGAAACAAAATAGAGTTAAGTGTGAAAAGAAACAGCAATTAACTGAACTATGTAAAGTTTACCAGTAACTACTCAGTTACTGTATAGTTGAAAGTTCCACTAGATAGCAAATTCATTACATATAAGGAGAATTCATTTTCTAATAAGAGGAAGAGAAAAATAACATTTTAGACTGAGCTTGCACATTGTTATCACTGACAAAAATATTTTAAGTCATTATTAATCATTTATCTTCCTACTAGTCATAAAAAGAACTATAATTCTTGCCTCAGGGTCCTTGCTACACAAGCTATTTTCAGAAAGCTTCAGCCCGTTGTTTTGACAGTATTTTGCTTTGACATTATCTTGACCTGATGTAACTGGACCCGCTGAAAAAGCGACCCAGCTGTGCATTTTCTTTCTCCCATACTGGATTTAGTGATCACAGTTACAGAGCAAAACATCAAGCAAACTTTAAAAATTCTAATTTGTTTTTTTAACTTGCTCACCAGATTACCCTGAGGTCTCTGTATTCCTAGATCTAAAGCAAGGGAGGGCACACAACTGCATCAAGGTTAGCTTTAAATTTTATGTTGAGGAAGTTGTCCCCAATGCGAAGATTTGGATATCAAATATTTGATACTATTACTTTGAATCTGAAGTGGTCCACTAGACATGTTTAGATAATTGACTTTTTTTAAATGATCACGTGTGCTGTTATAAGTAACTCTAGGAAAAAATAGTACAGAAAAAAAATCAGCTGTTCCTATATCGCACCACATCTTGCAGTAGAGGACAACTTCAGAAAGCAGTTAATATTTCATATAACCTGTAAAAGTAACTGCCTTTACCTCGATTTTTTGAAAGACATGAATTTTCTTAGCTTCAACCTACCTGATAAGACTGTTATAGCAGTATGGTTGGTCTGTTACTTTTCTTTGTAACATTATGTACCTTGACAACATTATGACAACTTACAATAGCAGCAGGTATACGTTAGGATATTCAGAACATTACTAGAAACTAATCATACCCAAGTGAAGTTGAAGAGCAAGCCTCTTTCTCCATCCTTGCTGTAAACCAATTCTCAAAATATTATTTTTTAGCTCTGAGTAAATACCCAGCTCAATGACAGCAAGGTAGTCTAAACATGAAGTGCTGGGAGTAGCTGCTACTAGTATTTGAGTGAACAAGTATAAAACAATCTAACCTTCTGAGGAAATCTGCCATAAAAGAATAAAATTACCAGAGAATGACTGTATTCATAAAACTGTAGGTATATGTATTGGGGAAAAAAAGCACATTAAAAGCTAGAACTTTCCCTCCTTACTCACCCGATCACAAGTCAAGCACTGTACTGAGCTTACTATAGTCCCATCAAATATATCGGAGATAACGCTCCTGTACCTCTTGCGCTTCTTCCTTTTTGGTGATGATACAGTTGAAACTATGAAATGACAAAAATAAAACGCTGAAAGTAAATCAAGATAGAGGGGATTCTGATTTCCTTCAAGTTTGCATAATATAATTAGAGATCAGACATTTTTAGGATTAAATTATGAGCTAGACCCTGTTTTCTATTTACTAAATTTTTCTTGGAAATTACACAACCAGATTACTGCTAGTACCAGGCAATTTATGTAGGTTTCTCAAGCAGTTTACGGGGGACAAACACCAGAAAATTTTGCCTCTTTTTCAGTAAAACGCAAACAGCCAGGCTTGACATGTACACCCCACTGCTACAAGATTCGTCTTGGCAGGAATCCCCCAAGGTATAAACTCAAAAAGGCAAATTCTATCTGACATTTAATGGGATCACATCTTTCCAGGAAGCTTATATACAAGCTGAGAAAGCTCATATACAAGCTTATTGTTTCACAACACCGATGACAGTGGGTTGAAATAGCCTAAATTTACTACTAGAGTCCAGCCTAACAGCAGCTATTAAAAAAAAGTAAAGTAAAACTCCAAGCCAATAACATGCTCCCCACCCAAATCCACTACTAACTAGGTAAACACACAGTCCCTTGGGCTTTACAGATTACTGGAAGGGTAGGCTAAAATGAAGACCACAAGACAGACCACTCAGAAGCAGGAGTCAAAGGCAAGCTCTGCCAAAATGCTGACAGCCAGTAACAAGATAGACAGTGAAATCTGGAAATAATTACAGTGAGGAGGAAATTGAATTACTCCAATAAATCTTTCACATAGAACACAACCTCCCAAGGCTCCTTTGTTCATAAAGAGTTTGCCCATAAGCAAGTACTCTTGTGCCTTTACAGTCCAGCAGTATTATTTGTTGACCCTGTATCATCCCGTACCTAGAAAGACGTCTAAAATAATAGAGAAGTCTGAATTCAAAAGTATCTCCAGCAGAAAGAACAGCCATTAGAAGTAATCTGAAAAAACATCTTTTCCACAACACATCAGATATATTTTATTTATCGTGGACACAAACTGCTTCATACAAGCCTTTTGCCCAGAATTCTCTAAGGTTCCTTTCAATCACTTATTTTGACACTAAACTGCTTTAAGATAGTTCTAAGGTATTAATTTATCAGTGATGTGGAGAATGGGCTGTACTTATCCACACTAACAAACAGCAGGAAGAAATGGAATAAACTGACAAGCAGGGGCATCTTAGAACTGTGGCACCCAACAGACACCACGTGCTTTTGGCAAGAGGAAAACAGAAAAGAAGGGAACAGGTGTGTTGTAATTAGGTATTAGCCCCCAGACAGAAGTCCTAGCACACTAGGGAATTCCTTATGGGGAATTAAAAAAAAAACAACCAACAATCCACCTTGTGAGCTTGCAAATGACTACTACACTACACCTCTTGTCAGTTCTACTGCATACATATCTGCTCCCTCTATACACAATAAAGATGACCAAGAGTTAAATTATTATGAAGTTAAGAAAAATAAATATCTGTAGTCTAGATTAGAAGAGACCTTTGGATATCATCTGATACAGTCTCTGTTCAAAGCAGTTCTAGTTGAACTTTGGAATATCTATCTCCAAGATCCTTGGGGTACCTCTGGGCTCCTGCCTCTGTTCCAGTATTCAACCACTCAGTGGAAAGATTTTTTTTCCCTTCCATCTAATAGGAATGTTCCTTTCTGTAACTTGCTTCCATTTCTGTTTGTTGCATAGCTTCAAGAACAGCCTGGCTCTACTTTCTCTATAACCACTCATACTGCTGATGACAGCAACAGTTCCCCTTTAGCCTTTCCTTCTCCAGGCTGAACAAACCCAGCTTTCCCAGCCTCTCCTTGAACATGACCGGCTCCAGCCATAGAGTACCCCTTCTCATAGACTCACTTCAGTTTGTCTAAAACCTTCCTGTAATGGTGAAGCCAAAACTGGAGACAGCAGTACAAATGCAGTGTCAAAACTGCTGAACAAATGAACCAAGAAGGTCAAAGATTTAGGTCCATCAAATCATGGTCATTCAATATCAATGCTAAAGCACTAGAAGGATAACATGAACATTTTCAGAACTTATCCTGGACAGTCTGCTGAATGAAAGAATATCACAATATTAAAGTTGTGGAAGTTTTTTGGTTTGGTTTAATACTAGCCTTAAAAGCATGTTCTAAAAGACAAGCTTTTCCTAAAATAGTCTCCTGTTAGATAAATAAAGGCCAAAAAAAAATAATCTACTGTTCCTTGTGCCCTAAAGCTCCATTGTCTTGTATCTAAGTGCAACAGAAGTCTAAACATTCTGGATGCTGATAAACACATCATACTGTGCAAAGTGCCAGAAGAAAGACTCCACACCACAAGGACAGACTTGCAAATGCTGCCTGCTTTCTTGTTACTATCTGCACTACAGATAAATACAGCTCCTTAAATCTTAATAAACTAAAATGTTGACTTACTGAACTTCTCTTGAAGAAGGTTCTCTGAAAAGCATTATCTTTTTGTGGGTACTAACTTCTAATGTCTTCCCTTTCTCCAAACCAGTGCAACTGAGGAAGTTGTCTAAAAATATTATTCCATCTTTCTAAAGCAGAGGCAAATACTATTTATGCTTCAAAAGAATGAGAATGTTACAGAGGTAAAGGGAGTCATCTCTTATGTCCAGTTCATATAATGCTCCCTCTCCCCAAAGGGGATAGGGGATAATAAAACCAACCCTAAGAACAACACTGCATTGCTACGCAAGACATAAGAAACAAGAAAATTAAAACTGTAATACAGAGCAATTCAGTACTGGGAGGAAAACGATAAAGGGCCCATACCTTTTTTGTGGACTGGTGCCAACGAAGAGCATGATGAGAATGATTTTGGAGGACTGTTTGATAAGCGTGTGTTCATCCCTTCATTTGATAATGGGGTTTGGGCTGCAGATATATCATTCATGTGGACATCACTGATGTACTCTGAAATTAATATTTGCATTACTTCATAAATTCTATCAAAAAATAATTGCAGAATGAAAAGACACAATAGTTTTGTAATTAATTTAACCACAGTGTCAGGTCACTGGACATTTAGGAATGAAGCACCATTTCAATTCACATACCTTTAAGTTAAGAACAAAATCAAAAAAACCCACTCCTTCTGGGTTATCTGGAACCTTACCCAGTATAAATCTTCAGCTTTTCAAGGAAATTCAAATTGAATTCAAAACGCCTGAACTAAAAAAATTAAGGTGCTGCGTTGTTTACAAGGAAATCCACCAACCCTATTTGACCTATACCTCTCTATGGTACTCTGTAACTCATTTCCATTCCCACAGATATTCTGGCTAAGAATTTGACTATTTCAATTGCACATTAGTAATATATTACCTGAGAATCTGCTGTGTATCTGTACCTTGACTGTTCCTTGATTATTTAAAAATTCAGTAGTCTCCGAAGCAGTGTTTGTGTCTTTTTCCAAGTCTTCCATAGAATTTGCTCGTTTAAGCTTGTTGCTTGATATTTTTTCTTTCTGCCAGTCTTTGGATGTGATTGAGTTGTTATCATCATCCTGAATTAACATGGTAGTCTCTGCAGGATCCTCCAAGACAGGTTTGAAGATAGCATCATTTTCTGTTTTATCACAGGTACCGCAGGATTCACAGGGCTGAAAGCCTACATCTGACTGGCTCTTTTCTTCTTCCATACTCTCTTCAGCACTCATAGGCTGGGCATCTTCCAGTTCTACAACTGGTTCTTTAAGCTCTTCATGAAGCAAATCCATTAGACAACGCAAAAATTCTTGTGCATCCTAGGATTTTAAACAAGTTTTACAGTATTATTCCACTGTATTTGGAAGATATTACGGTCATATCAGGAAAAGATAGAGATAACTAAAACGAAAGCTACAGCTGGCTGCTAAAGAAGAATAAGGTAAATTCCTCTGTTCTAGGTCTAACGTTCAAAAGATGTTTCATTTCCAGACCACATACTTGTTTCCTGCATCCATTTCTTGCATGTCACAAGTAGTCTTATACAAGTTTCCTCCAAAACACATCAATCTCCAAAAGGTTTATGTCAAGAACTAAGAAAAATAGTTCCATAGCCTACATGAATGATAAAAGTAACAAGCAACTACCAACAGTGTGGTCAGATTCCAGCTTTGCTGGTAATAGAATATTTTAGGGTCAGTTTTTTAAAACCTTATGCAGCACCTTCAGCAAAGCAACCAGAGCCTTGCTTTCTCTGGGCACCAAAGTACTTTATTAAAAAGTATGATGATGTACTTAGCTCATCTTTCCAATTGCATCATGCTGTCAAAAAGATTTTAATTCTTCTGTTCAAGCCTGAGCAAGATTCCTCAACTCTCAGTTGTTTCCACAAAGAGCTGTCATGTATTACTACAAATCTAATCTGTGTTTGGAAGTATCTTAAAACCCACCAAATTTCAACAATCAATGCAGCAGCTTGGTTCCTGGCAATAGAGAATATCTAATAAAGCAAGCACGGGAGAAAGCAATAGCCTCTTCTTGGCAGCTACTACTGCTTCTATTTTCTGCTATTTTCCTTTTTTATTTTGGTTGTTCACAATAATAATTTTTCCTGCTCAACATTCCCATCCATCATAGTTAAGGTTACAATTGCTGAGTAGAAAACATTCTTTTTCTTAAAAACTACAACTACCAGATCTGAACTTTGGGTTTGGGTAATGAAAAGAAACCTAATATGCTCATTTGCTGGTAATCCTTTTACAAAAACAAACAAACGACCAATAAAACCTACTCAAACCTTGAGACACAGATTAATTAATAAACATTCTTCATTGAGCAAAAGAATTCCTTTTTCTCCCTGAATATTGGAGGTGGCAACCCAACTGGCTGCCCCATTGGCGATGCTGGGCAACAGGAGTGTCAGTCAGGAAAGACGTGCTTTGTTTTAATTGTTACCATGAAACCTACTGAACACACAACTGCATGATCCAGGCAGAACCTAAAAAAGTTCTCAAGAAGTGTTGCTCTGCATGGAAAAAGGCATTCTCATCAGTGTTCAAAGCTGTAAGAATCAAGTTTCCATACAGTTTCTTTTTGGTTATCAAGACTGATTTTCTACTTTTCCAGAAATTCATGTGGCTCTTAAGAAATTCATGAGTAAATTAAAAAACACTGAGATTACTATTTAAACATTTACTTTTACAGCTACATGCAGCATTAGAACATTAAAACATATGTTCTAATCCTGCACTCCACAAATATGAAACATGCTGACTGAAACAGCAAAATTCCTTTGAATAACAGCAGATTCCTTGAAGATAATAGTAAGCTTTTCTAATTACAGGGTTAAATTTTTCCTCTAGCTCAAAAGCTTTTAATAAAATACTGCTAGCTGTATGAATGCAGCAAGATACCGCATGAAGGATCAACTGAAGAATGCCTTTACTAAATAATAATCCATGACTACTTAACAAGTGACCAACTTACAGTTCCCACAATACTTCTTACAAAACACACAGCAGTGGGTTTTTCTTTCAAAGATACTAAATGACAGTTGGATACGGTGTATTTAACTTCTTTAAAAACATAACTGGTAGATGAATATAAAAAAAATATTCTTTTTTATTTTTGAACGCCTTTATTTTGTTTTCTGGGACTGCTCGAATATTAGTAGCATTACTTCACACAAAGAAAAGTTTTACATACATAATATTTTAATTTTTCTGAAAAAAGGCAAAAGGAGTTATTCCCAGAAATTGAAGGCCTTTCAAGAATTTGATATAAACAAACATAAAACCTGACTTAATTTTGATGGTTTGGTTTCAGATGATCCATATTTGCAGCACATAATCTAAAGTTTATGTTGGACTTGCTTTTAACAAATATAGGAAGCACGGTATCCTAAGCATTAACTTTAAATTTAAGAGATAACTTTATGGCCTAGGCAGATTTAAAAGACATAAGAAATCATATAGTTTTACCTGTTGGGAATAGCCTCGAAACGTTGGATTGACAGTTTTAATTCCTTGAAATAAACCAGTAGGAACAACAGAACCAGGCCTAAGGAAAAAAAAAAAGTTTTACATATATAAATATACACAGAAAACCCAAGCATTTAAGTGGAATTTTCTATCTTTACTGGGATCATAATTCTACCTGCAACTGAACCATAACACATCTAACACCAATAATATTACTCTTAACCAAACATAATCTTGGTATTGAATTATTAACTGTACAATTTTTTAAAAAAATCTGTCATCCAACAGAAATAGAGACTGTATCAGGACTTTTATGCCACGTTTCTTGTCACAGAATCAGGTGATAAATCAGACATACTCTTGGCACTATGCACAACGACAATTTCTTTCACCTTTGTTCTTATGTTTTGAAGTATTTTCTTAGACAGAGATAATAGAAAATCCATATAAGGAAAGGAGTTGATAAAACATTGATAACAGAATGAAGGACACAGAGAATAAAGTAGTTAAACATTTTAGATGCATTTCTGGCAGACAAACTTATTTTTAAAAGCTTAATGCTACTTTGTATAGTGTTTATCATCTATTTCTTGTCAAATCTTCCCTTCTACAATTTACATCATTTATTTGTCCTATTTTTGGTAGATATTGACAAGAGCATGTTATAAGACATGTGTTTAAATCCTGTAAATTAATCTTTCCTTCCTTAATTTCTAACAGTAATTCTGTGATAGACACAAAATAAAAATTAGAAACCTAGGACAGATTAATACATCCTTCATGGCTCTGTAGTTTATTTATAATCATTTCATCACCAAAATGACAAAATACCTGCTTTTGTGCCAGAGTTCTGTCATCAGCTTGAGGTAACTTTTACAAATTGCTGGTTTCTTATCTGTTCGGGCTAAGCCTCCACAGTCAAGAAAAAAGTGTGTCAAAGGTGGGCTGATTAAAAGGAAGAAAATAGTATTTTTTTCAGGTTATTAAAATACAAGAGGAAATCTGCATTTCATACAAGATTATATAACAAAAAAAAAAAGGCCATACTATTATGGAATTGAACAGTTCCATTTCCTACATCCTTAAGTGCTGCAACCAAACATTTCCTAGTAGGACAACTTCAGCAGTACAGCAACACTGCTCCTCAGACGTATTCTGACATTTGTTAAAGCACCAGAATTGTCTACTGGGATTCAAATTCAAGGCAATTCCTACTGGCTCTCACAGAAGCACTCATGTACCACTCCAGCAACAATCACCATAAGCCTAGTCCAGAAATAGCACCTTGAACAAATCTTCTTTTCTCTAGAATCCAAGAGTGGCACATGATGTTTGTAGGCAAATAGTCTATACTAAAATTATTATTTATCTGTTTACTTCAGGCAGTGTGTCGCCAACTCACATACTCTATCAGTTCTCTCCCTTCATCCCCCCTTTTGAAGTCACAATACTTCATACAGATTGAACCTATTTTTATCCAAGAAAGGAGATATCCTAGCATATTTGCAAAATTTGGCATTTCTCAGACTCACTTCCTCATGACTAAATGCCTTGTCCAATTCTTTACCTTCTAGAGAGATTTGCCTCAGTTCTCCTCTCCCTCAAAGGATGTTAGTGAGGTCTACTTAGCCCTGTATCCTGTCTTGGGCTGCTGCCCAAGATGGGTATAGTAAGCACATACAATATATGCTTGAGTGCTGTCCCTGCCTAACCATTTCTAGTGCAGGAAACTTTAGAGTTGGACAGTGGTTTTATCTCTTCAGCTTTTGTAGATTTCTCCTTCAAGAACTTATCTGGCATCTGCACAGGATGAGAAGATTTTCTATTCTAGCCATTCCTAGGATGATTTAGCATAGAGCGTCCCAGATGCATTGTTTGTAAGGACTGAATTTGGACCTTTTACACTTAATACGTCTCTTCTTTTTAATTAGGGTTTATTCTTATGCATTTCCATTTGATTTCTTCCACAGCAGAAAAAAAAAACCATCCCCCAAATTTAACAGCTTTTATCAGGTTTTCTTCTAGTTTCTAGAACTGCATATATTTTTATTTAAGACAGTGAGGACTTAGAATAAAACGGAAAAAGCTGAGTAATCCATGTATCATGATACTTTTTTCCTATCAGTGACACAATTGTTTGTAGTGTATGAAGACTGAGATTTAACAAATACATGTCTTCTTCCAAGGTAGTGCAACCCTTTAAAATCCTTAACTATATCTTGAGAAAATGAATGTGTAAGCAAATATAAAATTAGATTTACAACCATTTTCCTTACCAGTTGGAAAGAGCTTGTAAAGCTGCATTCATATAACAAGTGTTCCCAATATTTTTTAATCCTGTTAGACCTGAAAAACAGAATGAATATTCAGCAAGTCCTTTAATCCAAGACAAGACATATTAAGGAAAATACTTCCTAGAAAATATGTACTAATTAAAAGACTTGTGTTACACTTCTGATACCAATTATAATGTCGAGTTGCAATGAAAAGAAACACAGGACTCCTAAAGGAATAATAATCTAACTAGAAGAAGTAATTAAGTGTTTTGATTTTGGCTGAGTAAAACACTTCAGACAAGTAGATAGTATTTCATCTTACTAACTTTTGATGTTTTATGTCAGCTGCAGATTGTAATTTAAAATATTTCTATCAATATTTAAATTTTACTTGAACTTAATGATTTACCTGTTCAGTTAAATTGTTGCTATGCTGCATTCGTAACCATTAATCATATTACTAAAAACTTCTCAAGGAAGATTTCATCCTTCTGTCTCAAGTTCATGCTAGTAGTCAGATTATGCTAAACAGTCAAAATCTACTCAGCATGTGATTATCCCAGAAGCAGAATTATAATGACCTATGATCAGGCTTTTTCTATGCCAATTATACACCCTTTATACACACAGACTGATCAGTTTAGGCTTCCCCACAGAATTTATTTTCAAGCTCAGATTGTTTACTTTCTTTATTGGTATCCACATACAGTTTTTCCTTACACATAAAAGTTACAATTAACATATATTCCTTCAGTGATTATAGAGTCATGAAAAATGCTCTCTAAATATTTGGAGAGGCTATTTAAAAAACTCACAATTATAATATGATCTCAATTTAAAAAAATAATCTGAAACACTTGCTATTCATAGCTACTAGTATTAAATTAATGAAGTAATTAATTTCAAAATAAAACTGCTTTTGTGTAAGAAAACAGTAAGACTGGAAGACGTGAAAATATTCACCAATCGACAGTGTTGGCTCTATGCAATTCTTGAAGTATAGGAACTACCCTGATCATTTTAGTCTGGGGCAGAAAAAAACCCCAACTTACTAAGAAAAGCAGTTATGGTTACTTCAGTTGAATTTTGTAATATACAGAACTTAATTTTTAGGTTTTAAAAGGTTCTTCTATGTGTCTGAATGGAAATAGCGTCCTGCTTCCCACATCTGAACCTGCATTCTGCACTTCCAATTTCTGCCTACAAAAGGATGGTCACTTTTACTGAAATTGGAAACAGGCATAATTTTTTTTTTTTAATTGTTAACAGCAGAAGATGTATCAGGAAGATACTCTCACTGCAGTTTTCCAGCCTCTAGTATTGCAAGTAAAGTTTTTAAATAGATTTCTTTTATAAAGACATATCCTAATGTTTGTTTTATCAAAAGCATTTCAAAAGAAATTTTAAGACTAAAGTTAAAATGGAGCTGAAGAAGTTTTTCCCTTTAAACTTGAGAAGTGTATTAACACAGTCACATCAATATTACTGGGAACTTTAATGCAATTCTACTTTTATATTACTTCTATACAAATTTATGTTCTCCAAAACATGAGTAGGACAAAAAGATACAGAAATACACATTGGTAGGAGAAACTGACTGGGAATAAAACACATGGTTTAGTGATTTAAAGGCAGATGGCAAATTAGTGGGGTGGTGACATATCCCAAAAGACTGTGCCAGACAACAGAAGGGGCAAACTAGGTTTTTTGGCCAATGCTAGCAGACTTAGGAGAGGGGAAAGCTGGTAGTAGATGAGTAAAGGAGAAATGAGATCCATAAATTAGAACAACTCTTTTATCACTGATGGAAAACAAACTGCCTTGACATATGCATTGGCATCTCAAAGACAATAGCTTAACAATCTGTTGGTCAGATTTTCCTAAGAAACAGCAGTTAGAAATCTTTTCTTTACTAACAAGTACACATCCTTTTTAAAATTATCAATACCAATTTGAGACTTGTAAAAGATAAGAATAGTAATATTCTCCTATGAAAAGAGAAAATAAGGCTTCACCGTTTGGGGTTTCATCCACTGTCATTTTCATTTTTACAACAGTTCAATATTAGGGTGAGGTATACCAAAAAGCCTAGCAGTGCATGAAATCCATTACTGAAATGGAGAAAACAAAAAAACCCAAAACCCCATACTGGGATAACACAGGTTCAGAGAACGGTTACCCAAAATGCAGGAAAGCATTCAAATCAGGAACATTTTAGGACAGGAGATAACATTAGAACAGACTTTATTAAAAACTGCTTTTAACACAGTGGCTAGAATACCAGCTACACTAAACATTACTTCAACATGCTTTCTTATTTTTGTTGCTGCTTGCACAGCTGCACTGTATTTATCACTGCAGCCTCTGATCTGAAGGTAAGTAAAGACTGATGCAATAAAGGTGAAACTAAAAATAAAGATCTTAGTTGGAGCAGATTAGGAAACAGTTCGACTTAGAGAACTAATACATAGCAGCAGAACAGACTTGGAGACGTACACACATAATAACGGGCAATAAAGCGCTGGATTTTGCTTTTATTACCTCTAGTCTTTAACTCATCTTCTTCCACTTCTATATCTAAGTCATCAAATACAGCTGCTAGCGGAATCTTCAGCGTGGGATTACTAGGTATTTTAAAATCCTTATAATGAGAAAAAGAAAAAAAGTATATTTACTGGAATTTATCAATTTTCCTCGTAATTAAGCTTATGTATGATTTCATAAACAAATACAGGAACTGAAAATTATGTGAACGCATTTCAAAATGTCAGTGCATATAAAGTGAAAATAATAGTAACCCACAGCTACCCTGATAAAGTTTACTAAGAAAAACCCCACGCTTTTGTTTTCAGAGTAGCAGTGACAACATTGCATGATTTTATAACAACAGCTGAAGAATCAAAACAAAGCAATTTATAGCATTTTTTCCCCGTGGATAACAAACAGTAAGCCAGCACTGAAAAGCTAACACAGTAGTCATCACATAAAAGGTAGTGTATATGTTTTTGATATGCCACCAGATGGCTCACTATATTTAAAGATGACAAACTAAACTGTTAGAAGCAAAATGTACAAATAGAGAAACAAAGTATTAGGCAGGCTGACAACTATTGCATGACAAGCTCTTTTTGTGAGTATATAAATAAAAAATTCTAAACAAAATGTTTCACAGCCTTTATAAATTCTACTGATTTTTCTGTATATTATACACATTTCCTTGGAAGATTAAAACAGGTTAAGTATAATAGAACAGACGTTCAGAAGTCTGAATCCAGCTTTATATAAGGACAACAGAAATTTTTAAAAAATATTCCAATGGTACTATTCTAATTGAACTGCTGGCATTTTATGAGAAAACGATCAGACTGTGCTCATATTAAATACTAAACTGTGAAGTGAAAAATATTAAAGGATATTTCCTCTCTACATAGATTGAAGAATTGCCCATCTTTCTGCCCAACCTGTGTGTTATGGTATCTCTTCCACAGCTTTATGCCTCAAGCATAACAATTTTAGAAATACCATACTTGTACTTGTCAGTTTTAACTTGTCAGTTTTAACTGAACTACCTGTCATTTTTATATAAGTACATAAAATATGCAATAAAGAAATAACACTTTTTTCCAGATATATGCATTATGCCAAACAATAATACTTAAGAAATTGCAGCATAACTTTCTCCAAGACAACACTCATCTAGAAAAGATATTATCAGAGCAAACAATACTGGTGCCAATAAAGACTAGCGTAACCAGGAAAAGATTACAAAACAACAAATCAAACCTAAAGAAACCTTGTTGAAATTGTATAAGAACAAGACAAGCAAATAGCATATTTCAAAATTCTCTATACAACATTTGCTCATTTTTCCCCTCTAACTTGTCTCCAATACTAGCTAAATGCTTTATTCATTATCTTACTCTTCAGCTACTGTTTTAATTGTTAATAAACGTGGAGCTAGGAACAACTAAGCGTTTTTATAAAGTCTTGTCTTTGATGCCATGATCATATAAAACACTACCATCACAAGCCTGTCTTTTACTCAACTAATACCAACTTCCCAGATACTGGCCATATTTCTCTCTGTGGCATCCCAGCTGCTGCAGAACACTAATAGCATTCTCCTGATTTCTGGATTGATACATATTTTTCCACACGAATCTAACACAATATATTTGTCTTTCTACACCAAAATTACACACATATATAGAATATACACAGGTTACTACTGCTTTCTTAGTAAGTTCTAGTACAGTAGTTAAATTCTTAACTATTCAGGAGTGTTTGTGTGTATATCACTCCACTGTAAAAAATATGCCACACACATACTCAAAAATCAAGATCTTTTCAGTCATTTATCAAAACTGAAATCTAGACCTGTTTAAACCTCAGAAACTAACTTATAGGAATCGTTTTAAATGTCTTATATTACTACGTGAATGAGGTTAATAGCACATATTTCTCTAAAAATACTGTGCTTGTATGAATGAACTTGTATCTCAGGCAACCATCCATAACCACATACTAAGGCATTCAGTCACTCCCTGTAAGTTAGCCAGCAATTACTGTAATGAGTTTTGTAAGCAACATTTTGAAGAGCTGACAGAATGGGGAAGCACAGGTGAACTATTCCAATCTCGTAGCCTTAAATTTAACCCTGTATTTTTTCTGTACCTTACAGTTTACTGTAAGGCGCAGATTACAAATAATTAGACAATACAATGAAAAAAGTACACTTGGGAAGCATGCAGTACACAGAGACATTACGTAGAAGCTGGGTAACGTCTTTATAAAGAAATTTATAAAAATAGAAATTAATAGAAAGTTCAGCCACAAGAAAGGAGGAAAAGTCAGTCTCTCATTGGAGAGAAGACACTACATTTACTGCAAAGTTACAGCTCCCTTTATTCCGCCAGATTAAAAAATACCTGCACGCTATTTTCTTGTGCCTGATGAGACAGTCTTGCATTTGGTAGTGGAGAATGAGATCCTAATTTTCTATCCAGGAATACTTCTTTACTACAGGCATAACACCAAACACGGAGTGTAGTAAGGTTGACAGTCAGACAGTGTTTTGTCTCCTAAAACAGAACAAAAACCAAAACTGTGATTCAGAATTTAGGAATAATTAAATACTGCAATACACAAGCTACCACAGAAGTATTAAAATTCTAGATCTTTCAACAATTAAACAAATATACATATTAGAATATTTAAAAAAAACAATTCAATCACTGTAATTTTAGCACAAACTATCCAACACATTTTTAGTACAAGTCACTCAAATTAGCAACAAGGTATAAACAGAACCTAAGCCACTGTCATATCTGACATGCATCTGTGTAATTACAAAAATAAGAAGAAAGCCTGTTGTCAGAAGTGTTACAATTCACAGCAAACACATTTTCCAGGAACAGAAATGTCATAATGGCAGCCGCTGCCTCCCCTACAGTAAGGGCAGTGTTTGTTTCTACTGGTTTGCTATAGGAAATTTACACTATTTAATGATGAGTCAGAAGAGTAAATTAAGATTTTTAGTTCAGTTAGAGTAAGAAGTGCTCATATCAAAACAAATATTCTAGAATTCTGCAATTCTGTGACTCAGTTCTCTTGACAGCTTCATACCGTGAAGCAATCTAAAAATTTGACAGATGGAGAGTATTTTTACTGTTCTAATCCCCATCTTTCCTTTTTTAACCTCTTTGCTTACTGTAAGATTGGGTACACAGTTGCTATCATGCTCCAAATATTTCCTCCAGTCCTTCCTGCATTTCTTCCTTTTATGTCAGCAGCAGACACATTTATAGACAATGAAAGATTTACTAGAAGTTGGGAAAATACCACAACTGCTACAGGATGCCAAAGCTCCTCCTCCCTTCATTTAATAAAGCCTTGTACAAGAACAATGTTTTTCATATAAGATGTGGGCTACAATTTCATTAAGTAGCCCTCCCCATACTAAAAAACATCAGAAACAGATTATAATATCTCAGACAATTTTAAGCATAAGAATATATTTGGCTGCATAAATAATTACAATTCTCCACAGCAAGAGAGTATTAATTTTCTTGAAGTGGACACAATGAATATGATTATTTCCAGTACAGGGAGCCTGCTCATGGAAACTGGAGCAAGCAGAAATCAACTTATCCACATCAGCCTTGTTTCTCTCATTGTAGTGAGATTTTTACTGAAAAAAAAATAAATCCAGAAGATGGCTTACTATCCAGAAATTAAAATTAAGAAACAAAAGAATCAAGACAAGGATGTCACTGACAGCAAGCAAACTATCCATTCCCTTTCTCTTACCTGGCAAGTACATAACATTGCTAAAACAGCATGTAAATCAGGAATAAACTACCGGAGAAAGCCAAGAGATATAAAATTGTAGGGAAGAAATTCAGGGACCATCTATTCCCCAACTGCACTACAAGCAGCTCATTTTCATATATAAATATATATATACACATACATATATATATAGTAAAGGCTTTAGAACTGTGACTCAGCTTAAATAGCTGGCAAAAAAAAAATGTATTTCTATAGATTTATATTAATGCACTATCGATTTGTATAAATATGCACTGTTCAAGGCCCTGCTTCAAAAAAAAAAATCAGGAGTGGTGGTAAAATACAGTTATAACGTGCACTTCATAAAAAAACTCTGGTATATACTATTTGGTCATTTTAATATTCACCAGGGTTTACGTTTTTTTTAAGGAATAAAAAATGCTCAGCGTGGAACCTTAGATGTATTTTCTCACAGAAGAACTGTAAATTCGTGGCAAGATTTTAATTTAATCAGAAAATCAGCAATTCTGAAATGACATGATAACAAAACTGCCATCCCTCTGTCCCCAGTATATTTGCTGTGAGACAATGATAGATCCCATTTGCTTCACTTTGGCAAGTGTGCACAGAACAGACAGTGAGTTTAAGACCCAAACAGATGCACTCAAGCTGTCCAACCTTGCCATAACTTGGCATGCTGGGGAACACACTCCACTGCTCCTACCAAGCTGGATCCAAAATCAGGACACAGCAGGAAAGTAGATGTTCATATAAGCCTTGCCATAACTTGGCATGCTGGGGACACAGCAGGAAAGTAGATGTTCATATAAGTCTACAGGTTCTTATTCTGTAGCCTCTGGAGCAGGAAGCACCTGCTTCTGGTAATTTATACTTCCTTTCTTACACCTGTTCAGCTCTCACCTTCATTAACCAAACTTCCCTCCCCTTACCCATCAGGCAGCCACAATCCTTAAATAGTTAGATGGAAGTAGTGAAGTAGTGTAGTGAAGTCTTTTGTACACACATCTTGAAAATCTTCAGTAATTATTGTTCTTTTTTCCAATTTTCATCGTGTTAAGGAGCATAATAACGTCAGAATTACATAAAGAATTACGCCACTGCACAAAGACTATACACTCACATACTCCTAAATTAGTAAGACTTGCTTAAATAGATGAAAAACAATCACAGCTAATCAAACTTCCAAACAGTTATGTTAGCACAGGTTACCGACTTCGCTAAAATGAGTAAAAAAAGCTCTCTAATTCTGCCTCATTGCTTCAAGTCACTGTATTATCAGCAAATATACATACCTGGGAATGGGTGGTACTGTGATCAACATGGGATTCACCACAGCCAACATACGTACATCTGTTCTGTTGAGCAAGACACAAAGAAGTATACAGAATTAACAAGCGGTGTCAAACAGGTTTACAGAACAGGAACATACTGCCAGTCCCTTTAAAATTCACTCAGATTTCAAACTTGCAGAGTCCTACACAAACCAAGAGACATGCACAGTAAGTATTAAAAAAACCAAACACCTGAAGCAAATAAGAATGCTGCAAGATTTAACTCAGCTCCTCTCACTGGGAGGCAGTGTTAGACATTTAATGTGTTTGGAATATCATTTTTTGGCCATTTTGATATATTTATTCAGATTAAGGTCAACATGGATTTTTTACAATTCATTATTTGGAAAAGATTGTTATATAAAATATGAAGTTAGTCCAATATCTAAAATACTGAATTGCAACAGCCTCGGAACATGACAGACTTATTTAAAAATGCCTGTATGCCCCAATCTGCGGTACCTATTTACCAGAGTACTACTCCACAATTAATTAGTGTTTTTCACCTTTAAATAAGAGATTCCAGCACTATATGGTTAAGTACTTACTACATTCTAGTTGTAACACGCAAAATAATTGTTGATTTTAATTGTGCTAATTGCAAAACATATTTGGCTGAGTGTGGAATCTTGCAGCTGCCAATCTTCAAGCAATTTTCATTAATTCCTCATTTGCATGAGTCAAGACAATCACATCAGAGGGTACAGCATGTTATCCATGTAACTCTCTAAGCATGTTAATTTACACAATCAAATAGCAGCTGAACATGGTCAATTTTCTACATTATATAATGACAGATATTGGTTAAGTTACAGATAGTTAACATGCTGGGATCTCACCATGGTTTTCTACTGAAAAAGGTGAAGGCAAGTTGTCAGTTCATCCAAGGGGAGATATATCACAGCAGATCATTGCAGATGACACCAAGTTGGTAGGGAGTGTTGATGTGCTTGAGTGTAGGAAGGCTCTACAGAGGGATCTGGACAGGCTGGATCGATGGGCTGAGGCCAATTGTATGAGATTCAACAAGGCCAAGTGCCAGGTCCTGCACTTGGGTCACAACAACCCCATGAAATGCTACAGGCTTGGAGAAAAGTGGCTGGAAAGCTGCCCAGTGGAAAATAACCTGGAGGTGTTGGTCGACAGCCAGCTGAATACGAACCAGCAGTGTGCCCAGGTGGCCAAGAAAGCCAACAGCATCCTGGCTTGTATCAGAAGTAGTGCAGCAAGCAGGACTAAGGAAGTGATTGTCCCCCCCATACTTGGCACTGGCGAGATGGCACCTCAAATAATGTGTTCAGTTTTGGGCCCCTCACTACAAGAAAGACATTGAGGTGCTGGAGCTTGTCCAGATACAGTTATAACGTGCACTTCATAAAAAAACTCTGGTATATACTATTTGGTCATTTTAATATTCACCAGGGTTTACGTTTTTTTTAAGGAATAAAAAATGCTCAGCGTGGAACCTTAGATGTATTTTCTCACAGAAGAACTGTAAATTCGTGGCAAGATTTTAATTTAATCAGAAAATCAGCAATTCTGAAATGACATGATAACAAAACTGCCATCCCTCTGTCCCCAGTATATTTGCTGTGAGACAATGATAGATCCCATTTGCTTCACTTTGGCAAGTGTGCACAGAACAGACAGTGAGTTTAAGACCCAAACAGATGCACTCAAGCTGTCCAACCTTGCCATAACTTGGCATGCTGGGGAACACACTCCACTGCTCCTACCAAGCTGGATCCAAAATCAGGACACAGCAGGAAAGTAGATGTTCATATAAGTCTACAGGTTCTTATTCTGTAGCCTCTGGAGCAGGAAGCACCTGCTTCTGGTAATTTATACTTCCTTTCTTACACCTGTTCAGCTCTCACCTTCATTAACCAAACTTCCCTCCCCTTACCCATCAGGCAGCCACAATCCTTAAATAGTTAGATGGAAGTAGTGAAGTAGTGTAGTGAAGTCTTTTGTACACACATCTTGAAAATCTTCAGTAATTATTGTTCTTTTTTTTACATATAAGCTGAAGTACTCAAGAAGTCTTTTGTACACACATCTTGAAAATCTTCAGTAATTATTGTTCTTTTTTCCAATTTTCATCGTGTTAAGGAGCATAATAACGTCAGAATTACATAAAGAATTACGCCACTGCACAAAGACTATACACTCACATACTCCTAAATTAGTAAGACTTGCTTATATAGATGAAAAACAATCACAGCTAATCAAACTTCCAAACAGTTATGTTAGCACAGGTTACCGACTTCGCTAAAATGAGTAAAAAAAGCTCTCTAATTCTGCCTCATTGCTTCAAGTCACTGTATTATCAGCAAATATACATACCTGGGAATGGGTGGTACTGTGATCAACATGGGATTCACCACAGCCAACATACGTACATCTGTTCTGTTGAGCAAGACACAAAGAAGTATACAGAATTAACAAGCGGTGTCAAACAGGTTTACAGAACAGGAACATACTGCCAGTCCCTTTAAAATTCACTCAGATTTCAAACTTGCAGAGTCCTACACAAACCAAGAGACATGCACAGTAAGTATTAAAAAAACCAAACACCTGAAGCAAATAAGAATGCTGCAAGATTTAACTCAGCTCCTCTCACTGGGAGGCAGTGTTAGACATTTAATGTGTTTGGAATATCATTTTTTGGCCATTTTGATATATTTATTCAGATTAAGGTCAACATGGATTTTTTACAATTCATTATTTGGAAAAGATTGTTATATAAAATATGAAGTTAGTCCAATATCTAAAATACTGAATTGCAACAGCCTCGGAACATGACAGACTTATTTAAAAATGCCTGTATGCCCCAATCTGCGGTACCTATTTACCAGAGTACTACTCCACAATTAATTAGTGTTTTTCACCTTTAAATAAGAGATTCCAGCACTATATGGTTAAGTACTTACTACATTCTAGTTGTAACACGCAAAATAATTGTTGATTTTAATTGTGCTAATTGCAAAACATATTTGGCTGAGTGTGGAATCTTGCAGCTGCCAATCTTCAAGCAATTTTCATTAATTCCTCATTTGCATGAGTCAAGACAATCACATCAGAGGGTACAGCATGTTATCCATGTAACTCTCTAAGCATGTTAATTTACACAATCAAATAGCAGCTGAACATGGTCAATTTTCTACATTATATAATGACAGATATTGGTTAAGTTACAGATAGCTAACATGCTGGGATCTCACCATGGTTTTCTACTGAAAAAGGTGAAGGCAAGATGTCAGTTCATCCAAGGGGAGATATATCACAGCAGATCATTGCAGATGACACCAAGTTGGTAGGGAGTGTTGATGTGCTTGAGTGTAGGAAGGCTCTACAGAGGGATCTGGACAGGCTGGATCGATGGGCTGAGGCCAATTGTATGAGATTCAACAAGGCCAAGTGCCAGGTCCTGCACTTGGGTCACAACAACCCCATGAAATGCTACAGGCTTGGAGAAAAGTGGCTGGAAAGCTGCCCAGTGGAAAATAACCTGGAGGTGTTGGTCGACAGCCAGCTGAATACGAACCAGCAGTGTGCCCAGGTGGCCAAGAAAGCCAACAGCATCCTGGCTTGTATCAGAAGTAGTGCAGCAAGCAGGACTAAGGAAGTGATTGTCCCCCCCATACTTGGCACTGGCGAGATGGCACCTCAAATAATGTGTTCAGTTTTGGGCCCCTCACTACAAGAAAGACATTGAGGTGCTGGAGCTTGTCCAGAGAAAGGCAATAAAGCTGGAAAAGGGTCTGGAGAACAAGTTCTATGAGGAGCAACTGAGGGAACTGGGGTTGTTCAATGTGGAGAAAAGGAGGCTGAGGGGAGACCTTACTGCTCTCCACAACTACCCGAAAGGCGGGTGTCAGTCTTTTCTCCCAAGTAAGAAGTGATAAAACAGCCTCAAGTTGTGCCAGGGAAGGTTTAGATCGGATATTAGGAAAAATTTCTTCATTGAGAAGGTTGTCAAGCATTGGAACAGGCTGCCCAGGGAAGTGGTTGAGTTATTAAAAACCTCCCTGGAGGTATTTAAAAGATGTGTAGATGTGGTGCTTAGGGATGTGGTTTCGTGGCAACCTGGCGGTGTTAGGTTAATGTTTAGACTACAGGGTCTTAAAGGTTTCTTCTAATCTAAACAATTGTATGACAAAGTATCCTACTGCAATTAGAAAACTCTCCTATGGAAACGTTTGTGTGATATTGAGATTTTCAGTAACAGTTTAAAAACTCTAAGTGAGAAATAAAAAACTTGTTTCAAGCTTCCCAGCATTTCCCCACCTACCAGGCTGATGCACCCCTGAACACCTCTTCCTATTTTCAAGAGGGTTTTTATATCTAATTAAACATCAAACCATCTAACAAAAAGACATTGAACACTGTTTCTTTTCCCCTCCATTTCTATCTGTTATTGAGAGAAGGAGCAAAATAATTTGATCTCTTAACTGTTATCATAATCCACATAAAAGGAAACTAATGAAGTAGATTTTTAAAAATACTCATACATAAACCTAAAGGTTGGCGTCTCAGCCTAGGTATCTGTCTGACTTACAAAAATATTGCAAAGAAATGAAGTCATGCCTATAGAGCAAAATTTCAATCTCTGGAAACAGCTGTATGAAGAACTTACAAGACGTTTTAAAAACTGAATTAGCTACATGCTTTTCTGTTGGTATCATAGATCAATCAGAGCAAGATTTTCATAACCTTTTATTCTTTAAAATACAGTGAAAATTACGGGGTTTGTAGACAGTAAGAAGAATAAGGCAAAAGCGTATTTAAGAAAGAACTATATACAAGGTTAAGACTACAAAATTCATACAAGGTTTGAAGAATGTTTGTATAAGCTTCTACAAATTTCAAAATAAGCTTTTTATTATTAAGCAAAACAAAGAAAAAAGAGTATGTATTTTTATGCTGTAAAAGAAATCAACATTTATTGCTAGGCATTATCGCTACAAATGCTGAGAGGCTTACAAAAAGTAACTTAATTCAGGAATAATATATTATTTTTCAGATCTACAGACCCAGGGAAAAGATTAAAAAAAAAAATGTTAAGAGCTAAAAAACATAACGCAAGAAGAAACCTGCATATGCTAGCTGCTTATCAAAAAACAATCTCATTTTAAACACTGTATTCTTAAACTACAAGAAATATGTACCTGATAGAGGGTAAATAATTTTTAAAATAAAAAACTCTAGAAGAGGTTTTGGTTTTAAATAACTTAAAGAAACTAATTTAAAGAACTTTGTTATAGTTGTGCCTTAAAAAAAGTACTACCAACTTATCTACAGATTACTAGAAAAGGACCCTACTATGGAACAACAGAACAACTTACCTCTAAGCATGCCCAAAGGTTGGGTCCTCTGACTTTACAGTCTTGGCAAGTGCCCTATTAACATTAAGAAACAAGCTAGTATTATTTCATTTACTTTCATAAGTAAACCACAACTTCAAGACAAAACAAAATACAGTAAAGCTCAGTATCAGCCAAGTAATTTTAAGACAAAAAAATAGGATGTGTTGATAAACAATCTAATTTTTATTTTGCTTCATATAAACTTAAGATCAGTATATTTTTCTAATATAACCTTGGATACCTCTCTTGAGTTTTCATCTTAAACCAAAAATTGGTTTTGTAAATAAAGCATAAACTTACACATTATCATAAAAACGCTCAAAGTTGGTCCTTCCTATCAATTTACTATAAAAAGAAATGAAAGTCATAGAACCTGTAATAACAGCATATTCCTATTTGCAAATAGTCAACGCTACCTGCAAAAGTTTACAAAAAAAGATGCAACACTTGTGCAATGCTCTGTCCCTCAGCAGCACTTTAGCTGTTCCAGTTTTCATACACAGAAATTTAGCACTGTGGACAGAAATGGTTTGGCTTTTCATCACCTCCCAGCAAATACAGTGGGTTACAAGATCTTTCTTGGTTCCATTTGTTAATAGTAGCTGGAAACCCAGAGTTCAAATTTCTCAAACTGTGGCTCCTCCATCAAAAAGTGATCTGTTAGTCACTGTGAGCATAAATTTATTTGTTACAGTTTCTACTTGAAGTGGTCAGTTATGCTTTATTAGATTAACATTCAAAATAACTAACTGCTATAATGGCAGCATCTGAAAATAAGGTTCATCTTGGTGTGACACTAACTTTTAACTAATGCTTCCATTAAAACACCACTTGCTTTGGAGGACACTGTTGGGAAAGGTACTCTTTAAGTGTTAAGTACCAAAAAATAGTTTTTCAGTTTTATCAAGTCCATAATTCTGCCCATAATTTGTTTAAACCTTACTATTCTGGTACAGAAGATTTTACCCTTGCTTAACATTTAAAAGCATTTTATAACTAATAATACATGACAAGATACATAGCTAAAATAAGTGATCAGAGTTAACTGAGATATGAAGAAAGTTAGCTGCTACAACTCACATGAGATTTCTGTATCAATTCTTCTTTTGTTATCTCACCAACTGACTCCAAGTGCGGGCAATTGCTACCAGGCGATGACATTTTAGAAGCTGTATTTTCTGAGATCCTGTATCTGGGATTTTAAGGACCAGGGAATCACTTGTCAAGAGAAGAAAGAATGAGTAAAATCCAATTCATTACAGTAGGTAGCAATATTAGATATATAATATACAACATTATCATAATTTTTAAACAAATGTGCCCTTTCAAAGTTAGTTAGAATAAATAACTTTATTAACAGTAAGAGACTAACAATCCAAATTAAACACAGCTGACTCCTAAAATGAAATCCTCTGACTTTTAGGGCATAAACTAACAGAATCCTGAATGGAACAGAGCTGGTTTGGTAAATTTTTTAACTTCCTGGCCTCTACCATGGCACCCCAACGACATAAATATTACAGTTTTCAAGCCTACCCAGAACTGATGGTGGCTTTGACTGTATATTCTGAGAAGGGATCTGACACAACACTACTGAAATGTGCTGGAACTGTGAAGGCTGAAACAGAAGAGCACATGACTTGTCTGTCAAAGGAGATGGAAACTTTATCTTGGTTTTATTTATTTACACAGACACATCCTAGATTCAGGCATATTATATATCAAAAGCAAACTGAAACTTGTAACTCACCTGTAGTACTGAACACTCAGCGAGCTTTTCTCTTGTTCAAGTTCTCTCTGTCCATCCAAGGTCTCTGATGCAGACACAAATAAAGAATGCTAAATACAATCACTTTGTCATTATTTTGATGGTTGCACAGAAAGCTATGACGTTTTACAGATGGAAAATTTAAAAATTAACTCAGTAATGTTTTTTTGATATAAATACTCCAATTGACTCATGCAGGTAAGAACTACACAAGAACTTGGTTCCAGTTTCATCACCTAAACAATTACTATTGATGCCTCAATCTCCCTAAAGCCCAAGAAATCTTAAACTTTCTTTGCCCAATTATTATCTGTCCAATCTAGCATTCCTTTATCAAGACTTGCAAGTAAAATTCCATTCTAACTCAGCAATACATACTCCCTGAATGATAGTGGCAGCCTTTATCACTGTTATCAACATCTCTTTCCACTTTGACCGTTTGCTTTGGCAGCTTCAGGTCTGTTCCTTCCACTGTACAACCAATCACTCCTTTGAATATTAAGTAACCTAGAGCTTTAACAGCATAGGGGAAAACAAACCTTGCCTAGTAGGCATCTCCACACTTCCTAGTAAACTTTCAGTTTTTTATCTTTGACTTGGTCTTTGCTTCCATTGCCTTGCAATAACATCCCTTTGAAGTCATTTCAGTTCCTTTTAGTTATCAAAGGGTTTTAAAATAAATGTGTGTGTATAAATAGTCTATATTATTTCCACAAACATTCCTTTACAAAGAATATTATTAAAGTATTCTATATTATTTGTACATAAATAATATGTTTTATATAATTTATTCTATACATGCAAGTATATACCTGCATATACATACTTACATATATTTTATTTATATATTAGAATTATTTATATATACATAATATAGAAGATATTTGTTATATATATAATATACATATAACCAAGTATGCGTATCTTTCAATCTTTTTGAATGTCACGTTAACAGCTGTTCAATAAAATATTTAAGAACCTATCTCACAAGACTGGAAATACTACAGTAAATTAATAATTCAGGATCTTCTTCAAGATGAGGGCTAAATTCTCTCCCTCAACCAATGATATGACATTTGAAAAGTGCTACTCTCAAATACAAGCTGGAGCTGGAGAAGTATTTCCTCAGTTCAGTGTCTATTTGTAATCTACGTGCAGTCTTAGTGAAAGACATTTCAAATATGAAACCAGTACTTTTTCAGGCCAAACCTCCTCACTTACTGAAGTATATTAGCAATTCTGCTTTGATCTGTAAATTTCCTTTTCAGAACACAAATGGAAACATGAATGTATGTTTCATCTTGCACAGTTTGCATGGTCTCTTAAAAAATGGGCAAGTCAGCTTCAAATAAAGCCCTGACAACCTTAAAAAAAATTCAGCGTGAATTAATGCTGATTTAACACAGGTGCTTTAGAAAGACTAGTATAATGGATTAGTAAAGCTCTAGGCTTTTTTTTTTTCCACAAAGAAGCTTTCTAAATGTATTATTACAAGTAATACAAGGCAATGAATGAAGCAGAGACTTCACCTCACACTACCAGATTTGTATTTAACAGCTACTTTTCACGCATGGAACCACACAAATCCAAACCTGTAATCCTGAAGAAACCCAAACCCAGGAGTTCTGCTTGTGCCAGATTCTGTTCCTTGATGCAGTCTGCTTCTCTCTTCTCATAATAATTATCAGAAAGACCAAAGCATGTTGAAACTCATGTCCCTATGGATGCGGTCCCTATTCCTGTCCATATGGAGAACATCCCTTGTAGAAGTCTAGTTAATGTTATAGATTCTTTACATGTTGTTATACGGGCAGAACTAAATGGCCTTTCTTTAACCTTTTGTTAACAAAATTCTTACACACTTCCCTCCATCCTCCTCCAGAACTGTGATAACTCACTGTACTGCTACAACCTCAGTAGCTTAATATACCTAGCTGCAGTAACACATTCTGTAAAATTTTATGTTAAAGTCTAAAACTGTAAAATTCATTTTAAACCCATGATTCATCTCTCTAAGTCCTAGCAAGCCCAGGGTAGCCCCTCCCTCACTCACTGCCTTTCTTCCACTTCACCACTTCCTACTCCATCTGAAAAAATTGCTTATCTTCCTCTAGTGCTGTATCTCATTAGCACATCTGCTTTTTCACAAGCTTCTGCATTGTGTTGACCTCATCCAAATGTCACTTCTCATTTCCAGTAATGAAAAAAAAAAAAAAATCTACTTTTGTAGTTTCTCTTGTATTCCATTTTACAGTTCTGTTCTGAAGCTGGAGTATATCTCCAGTCCATGCCTCCAGCGACATGTGATAGCTCATACTGGGAAGGTACCTAGATATCTTACATGAACAGCTCTACTGGGTCAGATGAATGGTCAGTTTAGCCCAGCATCCCGTTTCCTCTACTGACCAAAGAAGACATCCACAGAAGAATAAAAATATTACAAGAGTATATAGCTTCCCTTAATCCTTTCCAGCTCTGCAGCTTCCTGAACCAAAAGCTTATACATTAGGAAGAGAGAGAAAGGCTCTGTATCAGTAATGTTTGCCTCCCTCAGGTTCAAGAACTCTAAAAAATTATCAAGATGTGAATTCTTAGACAGCAGTCATGTGTGCAGTGGTAACAAGACTTCCACAGACGCTTCAGAAGTATTCCATGGTCTCACAGGAACCTTAGAAAAATCACAAGCTGAAAACCACGGAGCTACATATACGGGATACAAGAAGCATCTTTGTTTCACTATGAGGTTAAGAAAGAAGTAAAACTTAACTAGGAATAGTACTCAGGTTTTCACACTAACCATTCATGATCATATTCATGCAATAAGCTTCTCAATAAATTTTTCTCATACACCTGGGAGAGAACTCTGCAGTCCCTCCCTTCTCCCTAGCTCTCTCCATTGTTTCCACTGGAAGATTTGTTTCAATCCACCTGTCTCAATGCATCATACTACATCATGCAATTAATTGAATAATTTAACCTTCAAAAGAAGGACTTGTTCACAAATTTTTTAGTGCATGCATAGCAAGTCATACTTCAAAGAAACAACAAAAGCCAGTAACACTTATCTTGAACTCCAGCCTTTTCTTTTTTGTGCTTGCTTATTCTTTGCATTTACTAAGAAAAAAAACTTTTGCTCATGTGAGCCGTCAGAGAAATGTGAACCATAATCTAAAGCATCATGACCAGCAACCTACTTATTATTCAACAGAATTCCATGGCATCACAGACTTGTGCAGTGCCTACCATAGAAGAACTACCACACACCCAGTTCAATGGATGTTGAAATAAACAAATATGTATCTTTACTCCATTGATGTCCCTAAACATGGAGCCATTTTATCAGATCATTTTACAGGGTTCAATTAGGGAATGCTGGTAGAAGATTTTAAGAAAAAAGGGATTATTCTGAAAACAGCAATTACCTGAAGCAACAATTGTATCTTTATTACTAGATTCTAATATTTTGTGTGTACAGCTCTGAATAACAGCATATCAAGCCAGTAAACTCTTAAGTTCAGGCTTCTTATTTGGACTCACAGTTATTTTACTAGTGATGCACTGGAACAATTGCATTTAACATTTATTTTCATTTTATGGCAACAAAATAAGAGTGACACACAGGTGTAATTTTGTATCTGAACATTTAATTACTTAGAATACTAAAGAGATCTGGAACTTCAGCAATTACTTGTCATATAAATATTCTTCCCACTGCAGAAAAAAACCACCAGCATTCACTCCAAACTATACACACCCATTGAAGCTACAGCCTTTGACATACATATTCAGATTTTTAAGATGCACATTTTCCTTTCAATTTTCTAAAGCACTGTGGTGTTCTTTAAAAACTTTACTGGATTATTTGACAATTATTACAGAAATTACCTCGGCATAATACCATACGTGAATAAGATTGTTAACAAACTTGAAAGTAGTCTTCTCAGGTTAAGAAATAGGGAAGATTAATCTTAATTTCACACACTAAGATCCTTCATACTTTGTTAATCAGTAGGGGGTTTTGATTTTCACCTTCCATCTCTCCCTATTTCTACCTTTTTAAATCTATCAACTCTAAACACGAGCATCCCGTTTTCTTGAAAAAATGACAACACCAGGATTAACTTTGGTAGAAAAATTACTTCATCTATTTAGAACAAAACCAGTTATTTTCCCAGTAAATGACAAAAGTATACTCAGTACGGTGACGAAATATACCGGATCCTTCTCTTCAGGCACCAAGAACTATCCATTCAACTGAGATACACTATTTTAAGTCACTTCCATTAGATTTTATTTTTTTTTTGCTGTCAGGAAGCATTGTTTCTAAAGAGAAATGACATTTTAAAAAAATGCTTGAGGGTATATCCTCTTACAGGGTTGGCCATGTTTCATCTTTATATTGCCTTTTAAGGTATGTAGCCTCTCCATTCATTTCTTTCTTCCACCGCCCTAAATCCTAACTCTGAAACCCATTAGCTGACCCTTATGTTTCTTAAGAGGATTTTCCCAACCCAGGCTTTGCCCGAGCCTACAGTGATTTTCCACTAGGTGTAACACCAGGCTTTTTTCCTCCACTCTATTTCACCCCTCGTACGCGATGATCTAAGCGTGTAGGTACCTCAGGGAACGAACAGTAACTTACAGGTAAATTACTGGGTTTCAGGAATCTCTTCGTACCCGCAACACCGTCCCCGCACGGCTCCGACGCTGGCGGATATTTGGGGCGGTCAACACGTCTGTGGCCAACGTTCGTGGCGGCTCCCCGGCCGCCCCCAGCAGGCGGGCGGACCCTCCCTGCCCGCCGACCGCCCTGACCCGGAGTGAGCGGCCCGGGCACCCCGGCCCATCGCCCCGCACCTCGGCGGGGGCGGCAGCCCACGCACCGCCCCCGGGCCCCCACCCAGCCCTCCGGGACCGCGGCTCCCCGCCCGCCCAGACGGCTCCCGCCGGCGGCGGCCATCACCGTGCCAACACGCCCGGCGGGCCGAGCCGCCCTGGACTTTGAGACCGGCCGGGGACACCGCCCGCCGCGCTCCTCTCCTGCCCTCACGGACACCGGACCGGACCCCACCCGCCTTCCCCACCGCCAGCGGGACTCTCCGCCTCTTACCGGAGCGGCCGGGAGGACGCAGGGTGCGCGGAATCCGGAGCTAAGCCTGGGCACGGCTCACACCGATGGCGAATCCCAGCCTCCAGGGACAGCGGCCCTGCCGGGCGGGCGGGCAGCGCTCCCCCGCCCGAGATGCGGCGGTGTAGAAGGCCGCCGTGGCGGAGAAGGCCGCGGAGAAGACTCCGCCGCTACCTCACACGGACAGGCAGACGCCCACCGGCCGCGGCGACACCGGCCTGCGGTACGCGCCCCGCACAAAGATGGCGGCGCGGAGCGTCTCCGCTGGCTCACGTGAGCACTGCCCCGCACAAAGATGGCGGCGCCAGGCTCCCACCCCACCTTGCCCGGCCGCCCGCCGAAGGAGGTTGCCCTGTGTAAAGATGGCCGACCCGGACTCCTAACGGAGCGGGTCACCCTCACGTGGCGGCGGCGGGGGCTGCC
>NW_015090812.1:11617337-11660804 GCF_001431845.1 Calidris pugnax
GCGGATAGTTGGGGCGGTCAACACGTCTGTGGCCAACGTTCGTGGCGGCTCCCCGGCCGCCCCCAGCAGGCGGGCGGACCCTCCCTGCCCGCCGACCGCCCTGACCCGGAGTGAGCGGCCCGGGCACCCCGGCCCATCGCCCCGCACCTCGGCGGGGGCGGCAGCCCACGCACCGCCCCCGGGCCCCCACCCAGCCCTCCGGGACCGCGGCTCCCCGCCCGCCCAGACGGCTCCCGCCGGCGGCGGCCATCACCGTGCCAACACGCCCGGCGGGCCGAGCCGCCCTGGACTTTGAGACCGGCCGGGGACACCGCCCGCCGCGCTCCTCTCCTGCCCTCACGGACACCGGACCGGACCCCACCCGCCTTCCCCACCGCCAGCGGGACTCTCCGCCTCTTACCGGAGCGGCCGGGAGGACGCAGGGTGCGCGGAATCCGGAGCTAAGCCTGGGCACGGCTCACACCGATGGCGAATCCCAGCCTCCAGGGACAGCGGCCCTGCCGGGCGGGCGGGCAGCGCTCCCCCGCCCGAGATGCGGCGGTGTAGAAGGCCGCCGTGGCGGAGAAGGCCGCGGAGAAGACTCCGCCGCTACCTCACACGGACAGGCAGACGCCCACCGGCCGCGGCGACACCGGCCTGCGGTACGCGCCCCGCACAAAGATGGCGGCGCGGAGCGTCTCCGCTGGCTCACGTGAGCACTGCCCCGCACAAAGATGGCGGCGCCAGGCTCCCACCCCACCTTGCCCGGCCGCCCGCCGAAGGAGGTTGCCCTGTGTAAAGATGGCCGACCCGGACTCCTAACGGAGCGGGTCACCCTCACGTGGCGGCGGCGGGGGCTGCCTCCCCCGTGGCTCGGCAGGTAATTGAGGTTGGTCAAACGCAGGGCCGCCGTGCAGCGGGACCCGGCCCAGGCTCAGCGAGCGGCGCGGCTGCGGGAACGGGGACCTGAGGGGCGCGCGGAGCCGGGACCCCGCCTCTGTCCGTCGCCCGCCCGAGGCGCCGCAAAGGCTCCGACCGCCGCGGCGGGGCTGCCCGGCCTGGGGAGGGCTCAGCAGGGCTGGGGGGAGGTGGGTTCTGCCCCCGAGGGGGACACGGTTCGCTGCCGTGCCGAGGCTGGCCGGGCCCCGCTCGGTGTCCCGCGGCGGGGGACGTTCCTGCCCTGGGGAAGCGCCTGTGTCCGGAGGGGAAGGAGCCGGTGGTTAAAGCTGAGCGCTGCCTCGGCCCGCGGGACCGCCCTTTTCTTGCGCCTCTGGCGGCCCTGGGTGTCACGCGTCAGGGGCTGCGCCTGGTGCTTGGCATCAGGGAGTGAGGGGGGCGTTCCTCCTCACGGGGGAGGTTACCTCAGGTGACTGTATTTATCCCTCATCACCTGTCGGCAGCAAAATTGAAGCTCTGAACGAGCTAAACTTTTTCCCTCCAATCTTTTAACTCTTTCAGCTTCCAATAGCCAAATGTTCTTCCCATAATAGCGATCTTAGAAACAGGGTTGTTGCCGTGCCCGGTGTAGAGGATCCCATAAGCGGGCTGCCTGCTGACAGGAACAGGCCGAGTTGGCTGTGGGTCCTGGTCACGCAGACCCCGGTCTCTGCGCCGAGCAGCTGGAAGGAGTGAGGCCTAAGCTGAGCCAGCAAATTTGTTCTCGTTAAGCACGAGTCTTATCTCTGTTCAGAAACATCAATCAAACAAGTCATGTACCTGTTATGTAAGGGATTCGAGCTTGCAGAAGAAAGCTGTCCCAGGCTCTTACTGCATAATTTAGTATGTACCCTTTGTTTGACAGAGTATTCCAGAGACCCATCTGTGACTGTTTTTAAGATAGTTCCACTGAATGAGGTTATGGGAGAGAAGGAGCCATGTCAGAAGAAGCTGTTACTGAGACACGATTTTCTCTGAAGACGGTAGCTTTACGGGTATTTCATCTTCCCCTCTCTTGGTATTATTCTCTTAACCAGGTAATATATACATTATCTAAATATTGTCACTCAGTATACCTTTAAAAGTTTAATTGCAATGTTGTACTCTCTCTTCTGAGCTTAATGTGAGTTACATTTGTACAGAATACCTTGATTTTTAGTTAATTTAGAACACTGAGCTAAAATAAGTGGGTTTTGTTGTCCTTTTCTGCTAATAAACAGTGCATCGTTGTTTGTCTGACTGAAGAGGTTGCTTTATCTGCAATATCTGTATGTCTTCATTTTGCAACACTGCTATAATTCTCATCAAATCAAATATAAAAATCTTCAAATTGTTTTTTTGTAGATTTTTTTTATTTTAGTTATTTAAAAACTAAGCACAACTGTCATTAAATTTGGAATAATACTATTGAGTGTGGTCTGAAGTACTTTCTAGATAGCCAGTACCACTCACCAAATCAATCTGAATAGTAATTCACTAATTTGAATCAAAAATCCTTATTCTAGTTTTCGTGTCACTTCTGTTTAATTAAATAAGTGGCACATGATTGAAACAAGACAGTGATTCTTTAAGAGCAAGCTGTGTTTTAAACCCCTTCAATTCTTTTTGCAGGTTTTGTTTGTTTGTTTTACTTACAGAAAGACCTTTAGAGAAAATCCAAGGCTCTATTAATCACAGTATTTCCTTTTACAGATGGCCCTGGAGTGATTTATTTTTATTTTCTTTCACTGATGTTATAGGCTTTTTTTCACTAGCAACATGGATAGCAGTCACTCAAATCTGGGCAAAGAGTACGTTATGATCTTAGTTTTCGGGCTGACAAAAGCTGGAAGTATTCTGAAGTTGATACTCCTTGTCTGCAGGGGTTCATAAGATTTGTCCTTAGAGCACCTTCATGTTAAAGACCGGGGGGAGAAGCTGTAATTGGGTTGTAGAGATTCAGAGAAGAGAGGTGTTAGTTGCCTATAATTACATATGTGATAAATGGTAGAGTGAAATAAGTCAGAATTACTTGAGAAAATATTAAGGTTTCAGTTGTATCCTTCAGAGAATAATTTTCTTGAAGAGTGAGCCATATTCTGGTGCCATAACACACAGGAGGAAAAAAAAAAGAATTTTTAGTTGGCTGTACAAAATATGTCCAGATGATTTTTTCCATTCTGCATATGCTGAATCATTGATAATGAAAAGAAAAAAAAGTATAAACTTTTATTAGGAATGCCAATATTTGTTTTAAATAGATATTAGCACATCCTAATAAAGTTCTGGTTTTAAAACTCATGTCTTGAATATGACTGTATTTTATTTTTATGGAATTAAATGCTCGTAAGTAAAAGCTATGTAATTTTTCATGTTTGCATGTAAATGCTTTTCAAAGTTTTATTACATATAAGGCTGGAATGGGATATTCTCAGTCATGGCTGCATCTGATTATTTTCACAGTTTTTCTGTATTTAAAGTACTTTAAAATTCTCACTGCAAGATCACTGATTTCTTTTGTACGTTGCAGTGTATTCGTATCCTTTTTAAATACTACCTGCAACTCCATTATGTGCAACTACCAGCTTTCCTCTCCTTAGAAGCTTTCATTTCACTGTTTATTTATAATGATGTGTGTAGGCACAGACAAATTTTAAAAAATCCACCTATGTTTCTTTGAAACTTAAGTTCTAACATTTAATTCTGTGAGCTTCGAGGTTTTAATCTCAGTTATTTGGTTATTTATTCTTTCTGTGAAATACAGTAGTACTTTGTAAGTAAGTGTTTTGTGCTGTGTTTCAGGGATTTCCTTTTCCATGAAGAGTACAGCGTTAGGTTTTCGGCCTCGGGCAAGGCACAGTACCACTAAGGACAGGGTTCTCAAGTCAAAGGTGTTTGGCTTGATTGCAAACTCAACACAAAGCAAAGCTTTTAATGCTTCTTTAGATTACACAACTCTGATGGCATTAACTAAGTGCACAGCAACCAGGGACTGCCAGAGTAAGTGGTACCCTGTGTGGCCGGCTCTGCCTCGTATGAGGAAACATGTTACAAAAACACCATATTAGCCCCAAGGACTGCAGATTTGTTTTTCTCCCAGCAGTCTGTCTCTCCAGCAGCATAGATTTCCTTAAGATTTTGTGTATGTGGACTCTATTTTCCAATTAAATGCCTCTTTTTTTCAATGTATATCTTGGTCACTTTGAATTTTATAAACTTTGTTAATGGCTTTTAATTTCAGTTGCTTGTGTATGTGGTTCTCATTCGCCAATTTAAATGTCTGCAAACCTATGACTGATATAGCCAAAGTAAAATGTAACAGTTAAAAAAAAAGATGGTTTATTTAGAGAAATACATTTAAATACGTGTTCTTCACAAATTGAAGCACCATGCAAATGTTAGCTTTTGGATCTTCTGCTCTTTCACAGTGCAAGAAGATAGTCTAGTTATGAAAGGTGAGTTTCTTCTGAGTATTTTGCTGTTAGAGAATTAGTTGAAGCCCTACATTGTCCTGGCATTAAAAATAAATAAATAAAAAGAAGTTTGTCTGAAAGTTCTTCACTTGGATCCCCACAGTTTGTGGATTTACAATACACCTTGTAGTTCTTGGTGCTGCAATATGTGTCTCAGGTGCAGCCTCTTGGTTTGTCGCCCCAGACTCTTTGGAAACTCTCACCTAGTGGCCATCACAAATTTTGGGAAGCAGTCTATTTCCTTTCTTGGAGTTGGTTGTTTCTCAGGCTGAGAGGGCCGTGTCTCTTGTCTCCCTCAGAAGAGCTATAGCCTGGGTTGAACCCACCAAAAGGAGGGTAGGAGGAAAGGTGGGAGCTAAGGAAAGTATATTTCCAATGAAGTCACACTCTCTTATTTTCAGGTAAGGCTTTCTCCTGGGTTAAAGAAGCTTTTCACGGTAACAGCAGTGAGTGCAATATCTGTGATTTTTCTGGCCCATCACTTCAAAAGAAGACGTGGAAAGAAAAACAAGAAAGTGCCACCATGGGAACCAAATCATCTAGTATTAGAGTGTACCAAAGCAGCTGCCTCAGAAAAAGGTACGTGAAGGAATCCCCAGGGATTTTTTGTTTTGTTTTCTTGGAGGGAAGGAAAAGGGGTGTGAGGGGATGGGTGTGCATAACAGTGTGTAGTAGTAAAACAAACTAATGCTGAGTATTGAATTCTTAAAGCAGAAATTGTGCAAATTAGGAATAAAATTACAATGTTTTATAAATAAAGCGGTCTTCTTCTTGAAGGTGAAGTGTTAGTCATTAATGTAGATTAAAACTTCTTTTATCAGAAGAGGATTTGCAGTTCTTGTGGATGTATCTCAATACTGAGAAAAGCAGATTTAATTTTTTACAGGATGTGAAAATAATTATGCTCAAATGCATGGTTATTATAGATATTGACTATTCTGATTTGTAGTTTCTTGTGTAGAACTGTAAATGAAATAATAATTGTTGTTTGCTTCTAAACTGGATTTTATTGAAAAAAGTAAATGCAATTATTGATAGATCTTGCTAACAAAAGATACAGTGTTTTGAGTTTGCAGCACCTTTAAAATCAGTGTATCTCTTAGGTTCTAGTTGTTCCAGTAGTCGGCAAAACTTGACTCTTTCTCTGAGCTCTGCTAAGGAAAAAGGATCTCAGTCTTGTATCTATGCAAATGGAGGACTTTTCAGTAAATACTCTGGTTCCGTTCAAAGTCTGGCCTCGGTAAGTAAAAGTGTTTTAACTTGCACTGAATATGCACCTTATGGTTTCACAGATCTGTAACAGCTTTCCTGAGCAAGCTGCACAGAAGGCTAGAGAAGGCCATTGTACCTACTACATAGTAAAAAAGCTTAGGCAGATAGCACGGATGTAATATACTCTGCCAGGAATGTGGTTTTAAGGATACTTTGTATAGCAACACTTCAGAATTTGTTTATTTTTTTTAAGGTTCAGAGTGCCACCTCTTGTCACAGTTGTGCTTGTGCCAATTCTAATTCCTGGGATAAAGCAGATGAAGATGATATTAAGCTTGTCAATATTCCAGTGACCACACCTGAAAACTTATATTTGATGGGTAAGTTATAATAAGAAGATTCAGCATCTACCAACAATGAATGTAAATAATTTCATGTTTTCATGGCAGTGGCACTCACACAGTATTATTGTGGCGTTCTTTCACAGTGTCCAGTTGGCATGTGTCTAAGAATGTTTCCATAAAATAATGAAATCTTATTTGATCTAGTGTTAATTTTTCAAAATACTTTTTTTTTTATTCCTACATTTGAAATAGTAATCCATAAAATTATTTTTAAAAGTGAATAGGAAAAAATACATTGAACATTGTGATCATATTGTGAACTTCTTTATCTTATTAAAAAGACAGCTATCTTTTCAGACTGGGAATTGCCGTTGTAAAAACTTGTGTCTCTGCTACAATCATACTCATTAGCTAAATAGTTTCCCATGACTCTAAACTGTGAATACATATGGAAGCTGTGTGTTTGATGAGATGGAGGTAATCCTCATCCCCCCCTAGGTATGGAGCTTTTCGAAGAAGCGCTGCGTCGATGGGAGCAGGCATTAACTTTCCGTAACAGGCAAGTTGAAGATGAAGCAAGTTGTGGTTCCATTAAGCTGGGAGCAGGAGATGCGATTGCAGAAGAAAGTGTAGAAGTGAGTATATTAAATTTATGATCTACTGCCTGGAGGAGGCAGGGCGGGGGAGGGAATTAGCCTTATTTATTTTTTGGCAATTGATGTTGCATCAGTGTCTGCTTCTGGATGGTATTATCAAGCTACAAAGCATACTAATACTCTGCCCAGAATCCCTTGGGTCATCCTTTTCTTTTATGACTATGTGAGAAGATACCTGTTTAGCAAAGATAAAGGTCTTGGGAAAGATGATCAATTTATGAGTATTCACAAATAATGTGCCTAAACTTTATTTCTATTCCTTTGTTCTTATGAACTAAATGCTAAAAATATTTTTAAATAAAAACACACCTGTGTGGCTTTATTTCTAGTACAGTAAATATCACAAATAAAGTATTTTAAAATTTGGATTTTATTTTTATTACACTAAATAAAATACGTGTATATTTTGGATGTTGAAGTACTAGTCTGACAGTGTCTTTGTGTGGTTTTTAGGAAATGAATGTGGTACAGTTTGCTCTTTGAAGGCTTAATATTCTTAGATTTTACAAAGGAATATTACAGACTGTTAACAAATAGAAAATCTTCTAATGTCTATCTTCTTACAGGATATCATTAGTGCTGAATTCATTCATAAGCTTGAATCCCTTCTTCAAAGAGCTTACCGTCTTCAGGAGGAGTTTGAAGCCACCCTTGGGGCCTCTGATCCTGCTTCTCTAGCTAATGATATTGGTGAGTACTCCTACGTTTTTATTGCTTGTAATAATGCCTTGGAGGCAGGGAGAAGTCACTGAAATATCGACTGAGCAGAATTATATGTATCAGTGAATAAACAGAAAAAAAAATCACATACTTTACAGTATTATGTACTATTTGATGTAGTGTTTGTATTTGAGATGAGAATGGACCCAGGAAATTTTTTTTCTTTGTGGCTTGTCAGTATACTTGAGAATTTTCACAATATTTCTCGAGTTTCTAAAGTTTAGTTTGGCTTGGGTATTTAAATACTTATGCAGTAAGAATATATGACCCTTTTTATAGCATGGGTGTATTATTCAATTGAGTGTTTTGAAAGAAGTTTCATATGTGTCTTTTGAACTGTCAAACTGTATATGCATGTACTTTGCTTTTTTTGGTTTGTCACAATATTTTACAAAATCAAAAACCAAACAAGAAAGATTTAGTATGAAACAGATATCCAGTACCAAAGCTCTTATTCCTGGTGATTGAAATTTATGACAGTTATGAGTGAAAAACCCCAGGATTTTAAAATAGCAAATATAATGAGTAGTTGCTGCTAGACATGCTGATTAAGTACAGATAGTCTGATAATTTTTGTTTAAATAATTGGTTTAGGATGTTCTTAAAGACTGATACTATTATACTCTTTCATAATTCACGATCAAACATCTGATCTCAAGTAACTGTCAGACTTTAAAGGCAGAACATGTTCTGGGATTAGTTGGAGTCAGTAGTCTTGCTTGTTAGGCTTCAGCTTGACTGGCACGAGGTGGCAGTGCTCTCATCTCTTAGCACTCCTGTCATCCTGCAACTACTAAATACAGCTCTGAGTAAGGCTGGGAATTAAATTTAGGTCAGAGTTGGCTTTCTGACATGTCAGCGTACACCTGCTAATCTAATTCTTCAAGCAAAAAAATGTTTGAATGTTTTATTTTTGTGTTGCATTGTCTATACATTATTAAATTAGAAGTTTGCTTGTAATTTCTGTCTTCAGGCAAAAGTAACATAATGGTATTCAAAGGACTCAATTTGATGTTCAATGTGTTTAGCTATTGTTTTGCTTGGTTACCCTGGAAGTATTTTATATTGATATTTTATGGTGGTTTTTTTTAAATGTGATAACTGGATTCTTGTTTACCAAGAATGTTCTGAAAATTTAATTCATTTCAAATGTTCTTTGTAGAAATAATTTGTGATCTCTTGAGTAGATGTCTGTTACTTTATTATGGATTTTATCTGTACTGGCCCAGATGAGTGAGGAAAACAAGTAATGAACTGGTTCAGTGAGTAGTATTTTTCACTGGTCAGGATTTGGGGCTTTTTCATTATCTTGAACTTGTGGCTTGAACAGCAGGTAATATATTAAAAAACGCGTCATTTTTTGAGAATGTTTTAGAACACAAACAGAATAACGTCATCTACTTCCAAGCACCACAGTGCTTGGAATATTTAATATAGAGGATGTTTTTGTTCAATATTCAATGTGAAAACATTTCATCAATCAACATTTCTTAGATAATTTACTTTTCTTCAGGATGTGACACTGAGTGTAGTATATGGACATTTGAAGTAGGATGTTTTTGAGATTGTCTTTCCTAGGAAAGTTACCAAAAAATTGTCATAAAAGTGTGTTTGGGGGAACCCTAAAGGCTCTCTTATGGGTTTATTTCCCCTCTTCCACCCCCTTTTTTAATTTATTTGGCAGTCTAGTGAAAGAAAATGAATGCTGCTGTCAACAGACTTTCTTTACTACCCCAAAATATACATGTTAACATGTAATACTTATTTTTTCCCCCTTCTATTCACAGCTTTGTATTGCTCTTTTAGGAATTAGGCTGGAATGAACGTTGTTCGCTTTTTTCTTTTTGCGTGTGTGCGCACATGTGCATTTATTAACAACAGGAACAGAAGGGTTCAAGAGCTGCAAGAATAAGGAAGTCCAAGAAAATTATGAAATCCCAATGGTGTAAAAAAATAACATAGTACAGTATTCTTTACTAAGAATAAAAATAAAATCCTACTGCAAAGTACAAATGACAGTTCTGAACAGAAACAGAAATGTAGGAATCTGTAGGAAGGTATATCATTTGTGGCAAAAGAGGCAGCATCTGCTCAGTCAGATTCCGTAGTCCTGGGCGATTTATACCCAAAACTTCTTAAAGAAGCTAGATGAAGAAAGCATCCTCATCCATTATTTACTATTTATTGATCTTGTAAAGTGGAAAATGTTCCAAATGTTTGGGAAATCACCAATTTAGTTCCAAATCTTAAAAAAAAGAAACAAACAACCCAAAAAACTACAACACCCAAGTTAAGCATCATGCCTGTGAAAGAAGAGTTGCTAATTTGCAGTTCTGTTAGTGCAGACAACAGAATAAAAGGTGAAATTAGTGCCATTTGATATGGTTTCATGGTAGGTAATTTTTCTTGGACTGTAGGTTTTTGAGATATATGCAATTTGGGTGATGGATATAGCATCATATAGATGATAATAATATGAAAATAATATATGATAATAATAATGATAGATGATAATAATGAGTTCGCTGACATGAACATTTCTTTATACTTCTGTCCACTGTTAAGGGAAAGGTTTGCTTTCTAGGGAGGATGTTTGGTCAAACTGCAATTTTATCAACTATGTAGCTGATCGTAAAATCATTTGTAGAGTGGAAGTTGATTAAAAAACCCAATCATTTAGGGCATTAAAAGCATTGAGTTAATGAAAAGGAAAGGTTAGCAGTACTGATCTGAATTATCTGTTTGAATGGTTACAATCTAACAAATCTCATTTGAATTGAGGCAAGTATAGATTGTACATATAGATGAGAGATTTTAAAAGAAAAGTAATAAAGAAACACTCTTAGAATGCATTAGGAAATTTTGCATAGCAGTCAGTGTAAGTTCTGAGCACAGTGCTGTAGAAAAAAGATGACTGCTAACCTTTGGCTATGTGAAAAGGACGGCGTCAGCATAGAGGCAAAGATAAAATCTTGGCTTTTGTAAGGTTTTAGAATACTGTGTCCAGTTCTGTTGTTCATATTTCAGAAGATATGGAAATGCTAGACAGCTCAAAACAAGCCATAAAAATGATCCATGTTTTGGAAAAACAAGCTCATATGTAGTTTGAGTAAGTCCAGCTCCTTACTGAAGAAAATACTGAGAGGTGACTGACTTGTTCTGAATAGCTACTTACGCATGGAGAAGGTATGTGGTGCTGTGGGATTTGTAGACCTTGTTGTCGAAGTCATAACTAGATCCAATTTCTGGCTGTTCAAGTGAAACAAGTTAAATTCTAAAACGAGTTGCCTCTGAAGCTTGTCAAGGATATTTCAGTGTTTTATACAAAGATTATTTCTTTTTTTTAATGCTGTTTTGGGGGATTTCTTTATGCCTCTCTGGATGGAAGAGATGGTCTTGGGGGTAAATGGATGTTGTGGTCTTTCTGGCATTTAAGTGTTTCCCCTTACTACTACTAGTTTTTCTTCTTCTGTGGGCCTTGGAGTGAACAAGAAAAAGCCTTCGTTGTCCTTAATAGTTTCATAGCACTTGTAGCTTGTCGTTAGAATGCTTATAACCAGCTTTTATGCTTCAGGGTTTCAACTGTTGGTAATCAGAAAACATTTTGCTTTGTTTTTTTGCTGATGCTTATAATTGTTGGATATAGTTTGTAGATTTTTCTTTTATTTTCTCCATCTGAAGCACTTGTGATTAGCCACAGCTGGAAACAGGGCTCTGACAGTTGGACAAATGCTATCAAGTGTTATCAAAAGACTTGCTACATAAATGTCTGACTAGCACTTCTTATTCAGAAACCCTGGGTTATAATGAGCTCCAAAATTGGTCAGGAAGGAAACTTACAAACGTAAAAATTTCCATCAGTTTCTGGTTTTCAACTTTGTAAAATCTTTGGTCAAACTTCTGGGGCTCCTGAAACCTCTCTCTCCCCTACTTGTTTGCTAGTCACAGGTGTTGGTCCTTCCCAAAATCTTTAAATGTTACTTTTCCCAGGTTATCGTATCCCCTCTACCTAACCAAATCAAGATCTCAGTGCTGCCACTGATCAGTCATACCACAGGCTTGCTTTTCGTGTTGTGATCCCACTTAGTAGTTGAAGTTGGTTGGCATGATAAACAATTTGCCAGCCAGCTTTGAGAAACAGCCTTTGGAGGAGATTATGGTAGCATCCTACATGGGAGAGCCAGCAACGAGTTCCCTGGGACCCTTGTCACTTGTCTCTGGAACCACTGGCTTTCATGTCTGGCCTGAAGTGCTTCTCTTCTGTCCTCTGTGGCAGGTAAAAGGTGATTTGTCAGAGCAGGCAATCATGGCTTGAAGGGGTTGCATTCTAATTGCCTTTTGTTTGATTCTTGTTGTGTAAATTAGCACCTCCAAATGCTGCTTTTTTTTCCTTAGTTATATGAAAATTATATATTTTCTCTTCCAGATATGTCTAAATATTCAACTTTTAAAAGTGCAGAAGATACAGGTATAAATAAATATATTTTCTCCCTGTCCATAGAATTCTATTAATAGTAAAAATAATAGTAATAATAACAACAGGAATAAAAAGAACTGCAAATAATGTTTGTAAACTCTGCAAGCTATGGTTGAGTTACAAACACCAAATACAGCCCTGAAAAAGACTTGCATTTTAAATAGATTAAATAACGGAACACAATTATGTGCATTGTTGTTGCATTCTCCACTGAACTTTCAGAATTATGATATAAACTAGCTAGCTAAAATAGGATTTCTGTAGCAGAAATGTTTCTGGACATGAAATTAAAACAAAGATGTAGGGCTAAACTGTTGTTGTTCCTATGCTGATCCTCTGAGGACTGTGGAACAGTAGGAGAAGCCTAGAAACCAGGCTTTCCTGAGGCAGGGCATAAGCTGCACTGACTCAGGAAGGAGGCAGTGGGCAGAAAACTGTGAAACAAAATATTCATCTTATTATTTCTGAGTAGTGAATATGAGGGGGTAGAGGGTTAAAAGCTTACAATACTTTGTGTAGTCTGTCCTTGAAGAAAGTTCTCTTTTTTTTTCTTCTTTTTTTTTGTTTTTAGATCTTTTCTAGCAGACTGAAATGTTAATCGAGCTAACTTGAGAGGAATGCAAAGAGTTAGGAGAGAAACAATAGCTTTACTTATGAGCAGAATTGCAGGTCAGAGGGGAAAATTCTCAAATTGTAGGGCTCCTTGTCAGTACTGAATTTGTAATACTTCATATTATTATTTTGATTTCTACTGTAAAAAGGAATGCTGGCACTCAAACTAATGCTGACTTGTGTACACTGGCCCTGAAATTTTTTATAATAATAATAAAACCTATGCATTAGCTACATTTTTAATTTACAAATATTTACTTTGTATATTAAGTATACAATTTAAAACAAATGAATTGTTGGAGCTACTGCAGATCTCTCACAAAGGTCTGTGTTGTTGGATGGTTTTGTTGGGAGGTTTGTCTGTTTCTTTTTTTAATTTTCTTCTCACACTCAAAGATATGCCTGGCATTTTGGAGAGAATAAGCACAGCCTTTAACCTAGTGACAACACTCTTTGGAGAATGTATTTACATATTAGAAACCTTTTCTCCAACTGCTCTTAAAACCAAAATCTTTGCATAATCACTGAAGCTGCTGAAAACTCATTTTTATATATTTTATTAACCCAGACTTCTATAATGTTTTACTGTTCATGAATTAATATCTAGGACCTGTATTTTCCTTCCTGCCTCTGAAACGTTAATGGAAAAATTTTAGATCCCAAGTATTATATTTTATTTGGTTATGGACAAGAAATGTTTCTCTTTGTAATTCTTATGCTCCAATGAGGAGGTGAGCAATTTTTAATGATTTGCATAGGTGTGCTCAAGTAGTACATGCTATAAAATAACTTCAAAGTACCATAGCTTTTTATGGTAGCTCAAAAACTTTTGCTTCCTTTGTCTTTGCTTTATCTCCCTGAAGATACATTTACGTTAAATGATTTCTTCATTTCTTGGAAAAGGACAAAATCTTTTTCTAGTGGCTGAAACAAAATTGAAATTGAAACAAAAGAACACAATAGTTTTTCCTTTTTTAAGTGTGGGAGTATTTTAATCCCAAGAAATGCTCCTATAAAGGAAGAAAAACAATATTTAAAAGTCTGAGGAAAAGCCCAGAGAAGTTATTCCAGTTCTATTTTACAGAAATTAGTGCTTATTTTGAACAGAATTCACCTATTAAAATTTGTGGAAGCTACTGATGCAGTCTCTTGTATTGCAACTTAGTGCTGCAACTGCTTGTTTCAGACTCACAACAGATACTCAAAGGGCAGATGTTTGGACTGAATGGTATGTCTTCTGCTACCAATAATATTTAAACCTTTCCTCTGAAGGCATATATGTCCATTATTACTAACACTTCCTTTCTAAATCACCTTCAGTAAAATTCTTTACCAGAAAGCACTTAAGCACGATGTTGAATAGCAGAGTAAGATTGGTAGTTACAAGTTCAACTTAAAACTGTAAACAATAATATTTCTGCAAATGTTGTGTCTATGAAAAGGTTAGAATGCTTGGCTTTCTCAGTGATACTCAATTTTGGCAGTGCTGTACTAAAAAGGCGAAATAGCTTTGCATGGACTTGCAGTCAAGTTACTGGTACTGAAAAAGATTAGTATTTGATAAATTGTGTCTGTATGTTGGTATTTGATAACCTGGAGTGTATGTCTGTCTTTATCGTAAAAGCTGAAGTTTAGATGCTATTTCATTGCATAGTGAAACAGATTAGCTGAAGCCTTTTCACCAGCAGCTCAAGATAATTTATTTTACTGTACACTGAACCAGCACTGGGGGACTCAAGGCCACTTATTGTATGTTAGCTTGGGAGGTGAGATGGATAGAAATTTCTGAAAACACTTCTAGTAAGATCAGAAAGTGTCTGTTTCTGCTTTTTGAGGGCCCTTGTTACCATTGGCCTGACAGCATTGCTCTGAGATCCAGCCATGCAGGCTATTTATACACCTTGTTGCTTTTCCTTAAATGGCATCCCTGAAAACTGTCTTCTTTCTGTCCACACCAAAACTCCTGTTTAAGCTCTTCTCTCTCTCACTTCTTGATGCCTGCCATGTTCTCATGTCTTGCCTTGTCCATTTAAAACTTGCTTTTCTCACAGGGACTTGACTGTTGTTTATAAAAATCACCTTTGCTCATTGTTTTTTTTCTGACCAGATTATTCATTTCCCTTAAGCTGTCTCTCTCACTCAGGAGCTTCTCTTAAAATGAAGTACAAGCTATTCCTCCTTTTTGCTCTAAAGCCTGCTTATAATAGAGCTGCAATCCACCTACCTTATTTATTTTCCCAAACTTTGTTGGGTTAGTTGTTCCTGTGCTTCCCTGCTCAGTCCTTCTCACACGAAACCCATCTGCTAGTTCTCAAGTGTTTCTGCTCGTTCCTTACACCGTGTGAGCAGCTGCAACCCTCTCTTTCCCCACATCTCATCTTAGCCTGAGCTTCCCGGTTCCACAGTTACCCCTGCAAACTCTAATTATTTTCTCCCTCTTTTTCCTTTCTTCTCTGCCCATCAATTTTAAATCCCTAATAAGAAGGGGAAATGCAATTAAGCTTTTCCAGTTCTACATGACTAAGGAATGGTTGTACAGCAGTTTATGCAGTTAGAGCCCCACAATACTATTCAGGTACAACTAACGCACACTGTATTTATCTGTGTGTTTATCACTTACCCCACAACAGCAAAAACACATGACTAACATTACTTTAAAGGCATATTTTTCAAGTGTTCCTTTTGCATCTTTTTTGTTGGCCATTCTAGTGTTTAGTTTTAGTCAATAGCTTCTCCATATTTTTTTTAAAACCTTTTATAAGTACACATATTTACCTTCTTTTTGTGTAAAGAGAAGTGATCATTTTCCCACACATCAGGGCTTGATTTAATAACCACTTGCCTTCATTTTGAACACTTTTGAAAAGTGAAGTATGGAGTAAGTGGAAACAGCCTTCCAAAGGCATGTCGGTGATTTTTTTTTTTCTTTTTTTTTCTCCTCTTTCATGTTCTTGTGGCATATTCTTAACAAATTATAGTTTATAAATTCTTTTTCTTACTAAAACGGATGTATATACACTTAACTTCTCCATGTTTATATATCTTGTGAATATAAATGTTCCAGAGGCATGAAAAATCATACCAGACAGATGGCAAGTAGTGAGGGCGGAATAAGTGTTTATTTTTCTGGCTGGAGTATTGCACTGTGAGGTTATATAAACTGATGATCAAGAACATGTTTTGGTCCATAGGGCTAATTCCTGTTTTAGAAGTTCTACTGAAACAATTTATTCTTGTATTAAAGTCAGTTTTTAAGAGAGGCTTGTCTGAAACATTCTTGGGCAAAATGAAGGCAGGAGAGTCAGAATGGGGTGGGGGTGATATAGACAGCAATAGTTTAGAGCTTGAGAAGGCTTCAAAGAAAACCAGGTCTCTTTAGCTTGGTAGCTTAATCTTGAAAGTGCAGAATTGAGCACAATGTCAAAAGGGAATATCGACAAAATTGCATAAAATCGGCAAATTTAGCTATCTGCACTGCAGTTCCTTTATAAATTCAATAGTTCAGTTAGGGCTAAAATAATAAACTTTTGTCTGCAATTTATTTTCAAGGGCATAAAATGAAAACAACTAACAACTTTTCTTAACTAATGTGCCTGCTGTGTTTAAACCTTGCTGCCGTTTAAGTCAAAGTCTCTGACCCACCAGTCTGCCATAAATGGTTGCAGCGTATCCACGTAGCACAGTCTTCAACGACTTCTGTTCCCTGGGCTTGTTATTTAGCACCAGCCATACCCCATGCTATGGCAATACACATTTATTTACCAGGAATATAGTTTGTCATTATGTTTTTTTTAAATGTTTACCCAATCACGACGAGGCTTAAGTAGCTTGTGTAAGCATTTCATTGCTAAAGACCTTTTTATATCTTACAATTTTCTTAAACTTTTGTTTCAGCTTGAAATCTTTCTAAGTTGAACCTATACGTAGGAGTAAATCTATTTTTGTGGAAAGTTATAGCTAAAGGTTCTGTGGACAATAACAACAGAGGGAGTAAAATTTATTATTTACATCTCACTTTTCTCTCATGCATGTATTTATGCTGTTAATTACTAAAACTGATGCAAAAAATTATCTGGGTTTGAGATGTGTTTTATTTCCCTTCTGATTGCTCAAGCTATTATTTTTTTTTTAAATAAATTACTATAAATTCTCTAACTCTTTATGGGATATCTGGTCTGTACACTATGTCCCACCTTACCTCATAATCCTGTTTGTAGCAAAGTGCTGTAGTGTAGCTGATTCAAGAGCACATGTCGATCACACCAGGCTTTATTCTCTCTACTGCTATTTAAAGCTGCCCTTGTTCTACATGCAGATATGCTGCAAATATTTAAAGGTAAACATATACATATTTCCAGATAGCTTGAATAATAAAGAATGTACATAATTTAGGCTTTGGTTTATTTTACTTTTAATTTACCTTAGATAACTAATATATTGACTGGATAGCAGCTTTAACTACATGTGCTTAAGTAGCTGCTAATCAGTGTTAAGCTATCTTCCAGGCTTAGGTTGCAATAATCATTTCTTAACATATTCATACTTGAGTTATGTGTTACTTATGCATTTAGCAACCTTATAGTGCTATTCATATTTTAATTTAAGTAACTGGTAACTGGTGTTATTTACTAAACTAAAGATCCAGAGGAAAGAACTCTTCATTCAGTACAACTTTTTAAGGATTCTTATCTCATTCTTTCCTACTCTCTGGGGCAAGTGGAATGCGAGCAGACCCCAATCAGTAGGGCACTTAAGATACTCTTTAGGTCTTACTGTGTAAAGTTAAGCACCTGTCCTGCTAATTTAGGTTCTTAAACTGTCTGCTGTGTGTGTGCAGCTGGGTTTGCAGAAGCTAGTCACATTGTGAAGCACTTTCACTGAAGCCTGCAGAATTCTCTAAGACAGATCAGCCTGAAATTCAAATGAAGACTGGGATTATTATGCTGTACCTGCAGAATTTGCCCATGTCAAATATGCTGGAGTCTCCATTCTGAATACAGAATCCAAATGTTAATCCAAATCAAATACATATACTTGCATCTTTTGATGTTCATTTCACTGAGGATCACCAGTTATATAGTTGGTTCTTTCTTTCTATCTTTCTATTAATTCTGGAGATAGTATCAATCTTTCTTTTCTGATAATGTCTTCATACATGTAAGTGGAATTACCAACTGCCAGACAGTATATTTTTCTTTTAATGGAAGAACAAATGAATATGTGGTTTCCTTTTGTCAGTCTGTCTCGCTTTGAAATGTCAGCATCCCTGAAGCACAATGTACTGGCTAAAGAAAAACCTTTCTAGCAACCTTGTGTTTAAAATCTTACTTTGAAGAGAACATGTTGGATGGTAATATACCACGTGCTGTGTTCAGCAAAATAGTCTATAGGCTACATACTAAACTGTTTACTCTTCCCTTTTTTAATGTAACAAATAAGCAGACTTTGTAAAGCAACAAGTTTCAGAGCTGAGCAGCAGTTGCTGGTTATTCTTGTCCTTTTTCACCACTCGGTGTGCGGGTAGCTGCTCTTCTATGAAATGATGCATGGTGGGAAAGCCAAGAAGGTGGCAGTGGAAAAAAAGCAAAGGATACTGCTAGTAATGCACTTGTGTAAACATCTTGCTTTAAGTACCCACTGATTTCAATAGATTTACAGAGGTGAAGTAGAATTGAGGCCAAAAGGAGGAGTTTACCTACTTTTGTGACTCCTCTCTCAAGTCTGGTGAGAAGACTCTTCTACGTAACCTGCTTATGGAGGCCTCTGGCATAGGAGAGGTATTAAAGGAGCTAATTCTAGTTGCATAAGCCTCAAAGTTAACCTTGTACTTCCTTCTGTAAATATGACATTGCATTTTATATCTGCTTTGCATCACAGTGAGTTAATGTACTATCACACCGAATGTGGTTGAACAGACCATTCCATTGTCACTAGAAAGTGTCTGTGCAAAAACAGGAGGTAGGTTGTGCTTGTTTTAGGGTTTGAAGAACTAAGAAAAGGCAGTGACGTCCAAATCTGATGACTAAGGTATCTGGCAGTCTTCACAGTGCTGTGCTATAAATCTGCAATGAACAGCCTACGTTTTAAAATAAGCAGCACTGGAATTCGAACTAGACTTTGCTGTGGCCAAAATAGATGTGATGCTTTCCGAACTACAGGAGAATGAAGGACCCTTATGAAGAGGAAACAGTGACAACTTTGTGTTGCACATCTATCTAAATAGAGCCTGTCCAGATTAGACAGCTGAGCAAACTTGATTGCTCTTCTCTCTCAAATCAAATACAAGTACAGAAACTCTTATCTAAACTATTAGTCAACTATTAGACTTTAAAACAGGAGGGTGGTCAGAAATCAAATTTTTGTCTAAAGGATAGGGGTTTGAACCTTAAAATCATTTCATAGAATCATTTAGGTTGGAAAAGTCCCATCAACCCTACTCTACAAAGTTCTACCCTATACCATATCCCCCAACACCAGATCTAAACAGCTCTTAAACATGTCCAGGGATGGTGACTCAACCACCTCCCTGGGCAGCCTATTCCAATGCCCGACCACTCTTTCTGTGAAAAATTCTTTCCTAATGTTCAGTCTAAACCTACCCTGTTGGAGCTTGAAGCCCTTCCTTCTCAATCTGTCACTAATTACTTGCGAGAATAAACCAGCACCAACCACCCTACAGTGTCCTTTCAAGTAGTTGTAGAGAGTGATGAGGTCTCCCCTCAGCCTCCTCTTCCTCAAACTAAACAGTCCCAGCTCCTTCAACCACTCTTCACAAGATTGATACGCCAGGCCCTTCACCAGCTTCGTTGCCCACCTGTAAATGTAGAAACTTATAATGTGCAGTTACAAAAAATCAAAAGTTTACATTTCTGAAGAAACGCTATATGATGGGGAGAGGCCTATGTGGCATGTAGTTCACACAGGATATACATCTCAAGTGTGTTTCAGGATCATTTGTCTATGTCAAGGAGACTCGGAGCAGTAAACCAGAGAAGTGAACGTACACATACATTTGTTGTGTGTTTATTGAGCTGATTTCTGAGCTGTCAGCACATATGATGTGTTAGTTTAGGCTATAAGATACACGTTAGATGCTGCTTTATTTTCTTAAAATTCAGATTTCAGCAATCTAGCACTACGGGTGTTTACTCTGCCTCTTCCTTGAGATTTGAGTTGCAGACTTTCTCATGGTCTTTCTATTTTGGGATTTTGGTTTTATGATAAAGCACACCCCAATGATTCAGGGACAGCTTTCACATTACACATTCTTTGTAACAAAATGATATTTCTAGCCTTTTGAAAATTTTTTTGCTTAAAAAAAATTGCAACTATCAGAAAATATTTCAGTTTACTTATCAAATTTATGGAAGAGTTGTTTAGCAGATTGAAATCTTGAATCATTTCATTTATCACCATTCAAGAATATCAAAGCTGTATAATATATATAATGTACCTGTCGATTACAGGAAATAAATTACACTTGAATTCCTTTATTAGGTTCTTTGATTTTTACTTGGAGAGGCTAAAATGATTATTTATGCACAAGCATTTTGTTCTGTCTTTACCTTTGCTAGATGAGAGCGTTCGCGGTGCTTGATTTTACTGTTTTAGAATATAAGAACAGTAGCCACGTTGTTTTGTTTTATACATCATTAAACATGTAGTGCTTAGCAAGTAATATAATTTTATGGACAAAGTCAGTGTCTTGGAGGTCTAAAAATAACCAAATTATTATAAACATCCCAGAAATTGCTATTATTTCCTTCCAAAGTACGTGGAAATTCTCTTGAAGATTAGAAAGTTATTTTAGGCAAGTTGCATCTTTTTCTAGGTGGCAAATGTTGCAAATAAGTACATTTCAGTTTTCAGGTGGGTTTATTGCTTAAGTATGTAATCTTAATGGATTGTACTAGTCAATTTTTTATGCCTTCTCTACTTATTTATATTTTAGCATTAAGAATTTATTACTGTCATCTATATGCATGCTTCCAATTCAGCTTTTAATCAACTGTAGCCCTTTTGTTTTAAGAATAACACCAAAGTAATAAATACAGAACACAGTGTGAATTAAGAACATCTTGTGTTTTGTGTAATGATAATTAGGTGAGTATCTAGTGTCTTGGAAAATGGACCTTTCTATACCTGTGTGAGAGTGTTGTAGTGGAAGGCTTTTATGTGGACCTTGAAGATTACAGCTGTACTTGGAAACAATTAGGAAAGCTTTACTGATGAAGTAAGATTTGGCCTTCTATTGCACAAAAACAAAGGATTATTCTCTGCATGAAAACTACTAAGGTATTTGTTAAGGATGTAATTTGAGGGATCAGCAGTTAGCTCAGCCAAAGCTTACCTTGAGAAAGGTCTGGGAGTACTTGGAGAAAGGTGTAATTGCAAACACTAAGTACTTGATGCTGTCTTGTACTCAGTTTCCCCCACTTATTCATTTCCATTACGCCACTACTTTGATTGCTGAGTTCCCAGTGAATTACTGGTGAGCAGAAGCTGTGTGTTCAGAACAGGGACCTACTGAAGGTGTGAGCATGTGGGAGGACTGTTGTTTTGGTTTTTTTCAAAGGAATCTGTCACTTTAGTTTGCATCAGAGCAGTCCCATCAAAGAACCAGGAGATGTGTTTAACTCGGGATACGTACTGACGTACTGGTACAGTGCAAGATTTGGTTAGATATTTTTAAAAGACCCTGACCTGGAATATATTTTTATGCTGAAATCAATAGCAACTTTGCTTATATACAGTGAGATGAGATGTCTCCAGCTGTAGGCACTTTGTTGAACCCAGGTATTTTAGTTACTGGTGAATGTAAACACATAATTTAACAACAACTGTTAAATCCAGGATGGTGGGCATGGGCACCCTGCTCCCTTCTTGGCTCGCCTTTTTTAACCTGTTCCTATACAACCCAGTCATCAGAAGGTGCCACCTGACAGTTGGGATAGTTTTCTTTTTATAAATACAAAATTAAGTAAAATTCACTGCTTTCTAGGTGCATCCTGTAAGACTTCATGTGATACATTAGTAGCTACTTGGTAAGTCTGATGATTTTTTTTATGAATGTTCAGTCAGCACTCTCAGATTTATGACTATTTATAAACGTAAATAAAGCTGCTTTTGGATACTTGAGCAATAGTGGTGACAAGCCACTGTGCCGCTTGTGACTAGCTAGAAGACTGTGACACATTCTCTTGAAACTGAATTGTGTAGTAATTCATGCTACTTTGTGCTCTGAACTTGATTATTGTCATTCCTTTGCCCAGCCTGAAGCCACCCAGCGCAGCGGCTGCCTCTGTGGTAGCCTGGCAGGATCCAGGGACCCTGCTGCTCTTGGGGTACCCTGACTTCTTATAAGGGGATTCCTTTGCAAAGTTTTCTCCTCTTTGGAGTCTCTCAAGTCTCTCCTTTCTCACCCTGCTTTCCTGCTCATGATGTGCTCCTGCACTGATGTTCCTCTGAGGTGGGAGGGCTGGGGAGAATAGGAAACCATGGCTTTAACAGAACTAAATTCCTTAACTCCCAGTGAGTTCTTTGCCAGTGGGTAAGTGCTTTCCTTTTTTAACTGCTGCACGTAAGCGCCAAACTAATTTGCAAACTCATGCCGTGTTTCATTCAGGATTGGAGGGAAGATAACATATAAACAGTTGACAGAATTTTAAAACATTATCTGGCGGCAAATACTTCCCAGTTGAATGCTAAAAAGTTAATTCCTGTGCAATTCTGTCTCTAAGGCCAGATTTTGCTGTGAGAGTTTGGAGGGTTGGTTTTGTGGTCTGTTTTACCACATGAACCTAACAGAGCAAAGACAAATATTCTAGATTAGTAATCTGTGAATAGACGTGAAAGTAGTTTTGTTCTGGTTTGTTGGGGATTTTTTAGCCTGCTTACTTTCAGATAGGTAGTTGTTTGCAAAATCTCATAAAGTTAGGATTAATTTCACAAGCTTTAATATACTCCATATTATTAACATTTTTGAATACTCTTAATCTATCTTTAGAACCACGTATGCATTTTAAGGCACCGCAACCAGGAGTTTTATGGCAATTACTGTTGTCAGTATCATATCTGAAACTCTACTTTATCCTTTTTACAAATATAAATGAACCCAAAATAACTGCCTGGCTCCTCAAATAAGTGAAGTATATTTGAAGCTCCCATACTGGCTTGTATTCCTTTCCTGAAGGTATTAGACTCCAGAAGGGCTGGGGATGGCTGCGTGAGCAGTTGCAGCCGCTGGTGGGTGGGTTCCTCTTGCAGCTGTTCATTCCAGGAGACTCGTTGTGCTGCTGTCTCTTTTTCTTCGTGTTCTTGTGTCTAAGAATGTTCTCCTGGTACTTGCATGGTATGTACTCCAGCTGTAACTTAATTTTCACCCTAATGTTTTCATGATGGTGTGCTCTCTGCACAGTGTGGGTATTGATAAGCACCTGCTTGGCAAAGGGTATTTCAGGGTATTAGAGCGGGGGTTGCCAGAAAGTCAGAAATAGCTGACAAGGCTGTTTTATTTTCTTTGGGGAGGCTGTGCTTTTTATTCACGTATCACTTGCCAAAGGTATTATGTTTCACTCAGCATAGCCAACCTTTTTTTCATCTTTTTTTTTTTTGCCATAACATGCAGATTTTGTTCCTTGTTTTTAGAGTGAGAATTTTCCTTGAGTGAATTCAACTAACATGTTAAAAACATACTGATTAGGTGGCAGTTTTAGGCCCATATTAGAAAACTTGGAATTATGACTTCTTCAGCAGATATAGATACATTCAAAATCTTATTATCTCTAGAGCTTCATGTAATCATGTAGGCTGACTGCAAACTCTACAGAAGAACCTCTGATTCTCTGGTATTCTGGGCTAGAAACTCGATGGTTCCTTCATTTACATCAATTATTGTTTTACATATAGGTAAAATAAACTTTCATTAAATGTCATTATACCTATTTACATGTAATCAATCCCATAGCCCAGTGTTAAATACTTCAGTGTCAGTTTAGGGATATATTGTTGTCGTTGAACTATAAACTCACATATAATAGCAACAGCATAGGAATTATAAGACAATATCCAAAGTCTTTGAGGCTTCAGCCGGTCACCACAGTTGGGACTTTCCTTTGAGAGTGGTGGAGATGTTCTTGGATTGTGAATAAATTGATATATGATACTACTTGACAGCTGCACTCTGTGTACATAAGAGTTGGGTCCTTCCCTTAACATCTTCATTAAAGCCATCAGTAAGATCTTTACCAGTATGGCCCATGCTTTACTCTTGTAGGAGTTTATAATGTGCATTGCTACTTACGAATGTAGCTGTTTATTTCACATGAAGTAAGTATTGCATATTGCCTATAGACTGGGAGCATCAATGGAAAATAAGTATTTCTTTGGGTTGCACTTGGTCCAGGTGCCAGAGGGTTTTTTGGACTGAGATGTAGAAACTTTTGTTTTAATTGCAAATTTATTAGGGAAAACAACTTAGCCAAAAGGTGAGGTTCAGTGGCAAATTCTGCAACCAGGCTATACATCCCTGTGCCACCCTATGTTTAATGGTATTATTTCAGTTTCAGCAACTGCTTTTGTGAAAAAGTGATGTTAGAAAGGCATTTAATGTAATACTAGAGTGGGATTAATACAAATTATGAGCTAGAAATAAGAAGGAAACATCATGTTACCTGTCTGCTCTTACCAGACCTCAAGCGAATGCTTTACAAACCACAGTTTGGTTTTCTGTTCCAGCTCTGAAATTCCAGTATGTGATTGTTTCTCAACCAACTTGGGTGCTGCTGTACCTTCTTTCTCTTGGTTTTAAGAGGTCAGAAAAAAAGAACAGACTGTTAAAAATGATCTGAAAAAATTGGAGCCTTTCATATGAATATTGGTGAAGCTGTGATTACAAGTTGGAATTTGCCTAACTCACTCTAGTAAAAGCTTTGTCCAAACTTTTAATAACTTTTTCCCTTGATGAATAGTCTCAATGGCAGATATTTATTGTTATGTGCAATTTTCGAGCTGTCTTTCCAAGTCCGTAACTAATAAAACCATAACAACCACCTAAATAATAGTTAAGTTATATGGATTCGTAGCATTTCAATTGATGAGTAAACCATTCCAGTATATTGGCGTTTGGCCACTCTGCTATGTAATAGTGTTTTTTATGAAGTATTGCTGTAGCAACAGATCTGGATGACATTGGGTAGCTGGTTGCTGCTGACTGTTGGAAATAAAACAGGTTTTAGCAATGCATGTGTAATGTCTGAAGGTAAAGTAACCCAAAATAAATGCCTGTGCTCTACTGGGAATGTGGTATGGGGCTCATCAAGCTGAGGTCGGACTTAGTGACTTAATCCTTCTGTGGAAGTGTTTCTGTACACTGAAAACAAAAGCATATATGCTAGTAATATGTGCAATGGTTGAAATCTGAGAATAAAATAAAGGTGAACTGAGAGAAACTGTATTGCATATGATTTTAAGCATAAAATATCAGTTATTTTAAAGGCATTAATGATTCTAGTACTGTAGGAAATGCTTCTGAAAAGCTTGTTGGGGAAAGAGGATACAGAAAAGATTAAAAACTTCACTTGCTCTTCTGAAGAATCAGCAAGTGAAAAAAGGCTTGAGAAATAGAAAATGAAATGAATTAAAGTGAAGCTGAAACCTTTTATTAATGACTTTCATTTAGAGCAGTATTTCTTGGTTACTAAAGCATTGAGCATTTGTTATATACCACAGCCAAGTTAAAAACTTAGCAGAGGATTTAGATCGATATAGCAAAGTAATATCTTTAGATAGGGAGATCTTCAGAAGTCAATCAAAGAAAAGGCAAAACCCCAGAGGAAATATATTTTTCTTGTCTCTTCATTGAAGATGTAAGTCCACTTTAAAGATGGAAAAATACAGTCACCTTTATATATGTTAGCAGGTCATAAGAGAATTTACTGTCATCGTAGTACAATGTTATGCCTTCCAAATGAAGTACTGTATTACAGTATACACCAAGCACACTTTCAAGACTTTAATGAAATTTTTTGATAGTCTAATAATCAGATTTTGGTTGTTTGGTTTTTTTTTTTATTTTAAAGATAAAAATACAGACATTACTGTAAAGGATAATGCAGATGATTTCTGCCTTCGAGATACACTAAGCATTGCATCAACAGACTCCTTTGTTTCCACAGCTGAGGTAAGACTCTTAAAGATTGCTTCTTTAAAGATTCATTGATCTATTTGAACAGTGAACAGAGGAATCTTAATTTTGTGCTAATGTTTTTAAACAGACTGTATTTGTCTTGGGGCAGGTGGGTGGAGGAGAAGCTTTCCCTGCTTATTTGTAACCAGTTTCCTGGGAATTCAAGTAACGAAGTTGGGATCAACTTGTGCTTTTTGGTTTTTTTTTTGGTGCACTGGCAGAATGTTTCCCCAGCTTCTTCTAAAAAGAAGTTGCTTTTGAAAAATAGATCAGATTTTCATGAGTGAAGAAGCACAATCAATTGAGGCTCTACTAGTTCGTTTCACCATGAATTGCATTTTTCTATTCTCTTCCCCCCTATTCCCTTACCATAATATAAAGATGTATGGAGAAGGCTTTTGTCTTTTTTAGAAATTGACAGCTACCTATTTATGTATATTCCATGCACAATAGTATGTACTTCATCTAACTTTTCTAATCTTCTTGGATAAGACTGCAAAGGATACAAATGGAAATAGTCTTTGGATAACAGGGCATTGTCTATTAGCTGAAATCTGCTACTGCTCCCTTGAGGTATATGAAAGAATTTTATATACAACAACACACTTATCTGAATGAGGAATATCTCCTTTCATAGTCTCTCAGGAGATGAAGTGATCTTGAATAGCACTCATCTCCAAATTACAGGAAAGTCAATTGGTCTCAATAGATACATGATAGCAATATCCAACATAGAATGTATGCGCTACAACTGAGCTACTAAACTCAAAGAGTTGTAAAAAGAGAGAGAATTGCATACACATTCTTTGAAATTGTCTTTTGACTGTCTATTGTATGGCTTGTTTTTCCATGATACAGTTACCTTGATTTAGTAATTCCCACTAAACTGTGATTATATTGATTTAGTAATTCAGATGAAGTTGTGATGTTATGCCTAGCATTCATTCCTAACTAAGAGTGTGTCTACAGAGACTGGTTGCTCTTTCCTGTGATTTGGACAAGACGGCAATTCAAGCTTCCTTCAACTCCATCAGCTCTTGAGAGGAGCTGTAAAACATCACAGTTTGTACACTTTGTATCTCTCTCTCTCTTTTTTTTTTAAATGTACTTTCCTAGTATGTTTGCAAGTATGTGGAGGTGGGAAAAATCACTATGCTCATTGGTGTTGCTTGGCTTAAAAACACAAAAAAGAATTGTACAAAAGTGGGACAGTTGGCAGAGTTTAAATCACATGTCCTTTTGATGAGCTCTCAAGGATAGCAGTAGGGTATGCCAAAACCTCATCTTGGCTATGGCTGATAATCAAGAGGATGCTGAGGATCATGCACTTGATGACTTCTCATGCAGAATTGTGCCAGTGTGGGCACCTACAATACACAGGCACCTGAATACGTATAAAGATGATTTACACAGACAGTTGCCATCCCCAAGCCCAGACAGACTTCCTTTCCTAAACACATTTAGGCTTTCAGAAGCGTTGCAGAAGGGATGTTAGGCAAAACCACCATTTGCCCTAATTAAGTTATTGATACTGTATTCTGTGATAAATAATATTTTCTTCCCCATTTGAGACCATCTGCCATTGATTTGTGTTCATGAGGATTAGTCTCCTTTTCATACTCTTGCTAACTCACCTACTGTGTGATCAAAACAGCTACCACCTTTGGCAAGAGTACAGCAGAGAGCGTGCCAGGCAAAAGTCTCCACGCTCCCTTTCCTGGCTTCTTTTCCATATTTCCAGTAGAAGCTTTTTCCTGCTTTCCCTGACAGTGAGCTTTGTTGCTGCCTCTTCATTGTCAGTGCACATGCATTTGTCTTGTCTTATTTTTACATCTTGACTAGAACAGAATCTGTAAATCTATTTTAAAATAAACTTTGTTTTCTTTATTACAATGTTAGCTCAGTCCAAAGCTTAGGGTATTTTTTTTAAGACTTGTGAATAAGGCCTTGGCTGCTCTTTTTTATCAGTAATTCCTTTACTAAGGTTGTCTTTTTCTCAGTTCAAATTTATTAAAACAAAACAGTGCAGGAAGGAGCAGGCTGTGATTAACAGGGAAAGAACACCAGTTTCTGTATGCCTGTAATTATTTTTATATGGCACTAAAGCCTTCAAAGTGACTGAAATTGAATTTTAGATTCAGAAAGTGCTCAAAAAGAGCCCTGTCACTGAAAGATAGGATTACCTTTTTCCTGATTTCCAGATAAATCTTTTATTCCTTTTCTCAACCAGGGAATACTAGAGGGAATAATGCTGGCAAGTAATAGTAAGGTGTGTTCCTGTAGTATTTGGAAGTGAGATGCTTAGTTTGTTTCTTTCCTGTTTCATCTCGAAAATCAGACATGCCCTCCTATATTCTGACTGCCTTCAGAAGTGTGACTAAAATTGCTAATCTGATCTTCTCAGGTCTTACTGTTCTCATCCTCATCACTCCCTCCATGTTCATGTCATCTGTCCAATTTGACATAGATTATTGTTTTGCCTCAAAAACAAACATGGTACAGCAGTCTTGCAGTCTTTCAGGCCCTGGGTAGCAAATTATAAAGAGCTCCCTATTGTAACAACTTCAATGAGGTATGGAGTTGCCTCATCTTTATAGTCTTAAAACATGTGGAGAAAGAGAGGAAAGAATTAATCCTGGAAGTCTTTCAATCTGCTAAGACTAATACTATTTCTTTGAAGAACCTGTACCTGAAGTGCCAGTAACCACTGCCTGCTACCTGTGGGTAAACTCAAAGGATTTCGTGGTATCCAGTGAAGCGTGAGATCCAGTAATAAAGCTTGTATGTTCATATCATCATCATCAGAAGCTTTCCACCTCCCAATAAATGTCATTGTAGTGTAGGCAACAGAAAAGTTCTGTTCCACTTTGAGAAACACCTCCTGTTTCTATGTTCTTTCCAACAAACTCCTCAAACTTCATGCTTCATTTGTGTTGGTTTGGGGTTTTTTTCCCCCTCCATTATTTGTCTTCTGCATACTAATAGATGTATCCCTGGTTAAAAAGATTCCATTGAGGGAAAAGTTTTCCATGTGGCAATGAAGAGTGTTGAATATGAACCAGATTCCTTTGATTCCCTCCAAGGACAACTGTGGTTGCTTGCTGTATGGCTATGAATAGGAAAACTTATGCCAACAAGTCATTAAATGGTGCCCTGAAAGCCTTAAAAATAATAATAAAGTAAAAAAAAATAATCTGGAGCTGATCTTTGTCCTCTAACAGAAACATTAGCTATGTATGGTATTTCCATAGTATATGAGATGCTTTCACTTCTAGGACAAAGAGGAGTTTCATCTAATAGCCAGTGTGTTCCTCTACGTCCATACTATACAGTTTTTAATTCTTAGGAAATAGATGTAACATTTGTAACAAATCCATATAGTAGCACTGAACTAATTTTTGTCCTGTAATACCTACATGGATGTATTATGTAGGCAAAAGCCTATGGACCAGCCACAGCACGTGGCCTAGGATTATTCCACTGGGCGAGTACCACTGATGCACACAACATAGTAAATACACGTTCTTCTTTATGCTTGGAATTAATAAAGCTGCAATAATACTTCAGATAAGATCATGTTCTGAATGTGTGTTTTCCTCAATGAAAATGTATTGGGTGTCTCGTAATATATACAAGTAAGTATTGGAGGAGTTCCTGAAAATACCTGAACTTCCTGTTTCCTTCCAGATGTTAGGAAGAACGTACTACTGTATCATTTCAGTTTTATTAAAGTACCATCTCAAGTGTTTCAGTTAGTAATCACCATTCTGTCTTCATTTTCACACTCATCCTATAGCTACTTATTTTTTAAAAAACCAATAAAATCTTTTAGAAGATAAAGATACCCAGAGAAAGATCAGCAGCAGCCTTTTTAATATAGGATAAACATAGTTTCTCAGAATGTGAGGAATGCTGAGTGTGCCAGTTAATTGACCTTTTTATTAGGGGAAGCAAGTAAGAATTCCTAAAAGGTCTAGCATTGTTTATTTTCGTTACATTCATGTAGGTGGTTATTTTGGTGGTCAACAAGGCCTTTGATGCACAGCTGAGAATTTCTTCTATTTATCAAGAAACAACTTGTGGGTGGCGGGTGCTGAGCCTCTTCATTAGACCAGAGCAGTCAGGGAATCCCAGGCTTAAAAACTATTGTGAGTTCCAGAGGTTCGATGCTTTACAACAATGGTTTCAGCATCTCTTTACTAGAAGATGTAGCCTTAAAGCTGAACTGGCCAGAGAGAACTGATCAGCATCTGAACACAGACAATCCGTGTTGTAGCCTTCAGAGTCTGCTTTGCAGCACTCTTTGTAGAGACACAAGTTATCACTACAAGCTTTGGAGTTTTGAAGATGTATGTATTGTTTCAACATAAGGAAGTTAAGTATCCACTGCAGATCATCATAAATGTCCTGCACAGTCGTTACCAACAACTACCATCTCATTCTTGAGCCTTAAATGGATAGAAGTAAAGCATTACAAGATTAGGTTTCTGCTATAGGGTTATTCTTCTTTTAATCTCTGCTTTGTCTGCATTTTTGTACCCTTCTTCATGTAACCCCACATGACACTGAAGAAATAACAAACATTTAGAGGCTGGCACGTCAGGTCCCTCATCACAACCTCTGTGTTACTCACAACTTTTGGTAGCTGTGCATGGAGCGCTTTTTCCTCTTTTTGATGTGTTAAGAGTTTCAAAATGGCAGTGGCAGGGCAAAGAAGTGTTCAGTACAGAATGGCCATCCAACTTACCTGTGATGCCAAGCTGTGGGATGCTGGGGCTTTCTGTTAAATACTGAACAGTTGCTGAGGAATGTTACAGGGTATGAACATAAAAATCAGGTGCGTGAATACATATCATGAACGCCAATTCATATAAGGTAGTCAGACTGAACCATCTCATTTAAAACTAACCTTTCTCTTCACCTTTTTGCTCAAAGGTAACAAGTCCTTGGAGGCTTTTACGTGAAAGAGTTCATTTTCCTTTTGATGTCAGCTTGGGAAATTCTCATCCAGAAAATGTTGTATGCTCTGCATGTTTTTAAACATTGTATATGATTTGTCTATTTTTCTAATAGCTGAACTCTGCTATCTTAGAAATGTGGATGCACGTTCGGAGCATCCTACACTAATTTTATTTTGAATCGAAATGTTCATATAGGCAAGGTTTCACCTTAAAAAAGGTTACATCTTTAAAAGAATGGCTATTATTGAATGCAAGACTTTAAAATATAATACTGTATGTTACATATTTATATTTTTATATGTACATATAAAATATTTATCTATAAATATATTTTTAAATACCAGAAAGCATCAAAAGAAAATCCACACTGACTCCAGGAGCGTTACGATGCAGCTTGAGAGCTTGCCTGGAAATCACCTTTTCTAGTTAAACTTAGAGGTCATTTGAGTTTCTGGTTTGCTTTGGTTTTTTTTCTCTGCTCTTTTTGCATGCTAAGAGAAGTCAGTGATACAGGAACTTGCACTCCCTTTCCAAATGTTATTGGTTGGGACTCACTTCAGCCTGTAATCAAAACTGTCTTCGTAGTTATACCCTTCTCTCCTGCTTAGTAGCCCGTTGATTTAACTGCTTTCTTCATTTGAGCTCAATAATATGCATTGCAGTGGTGACACAGCTATTTTATTTCATCTGCTAGCATGAGAGGAAGTTGAAACAAATAAAAAAGCTAAATATAATCAAGGGCCTCACCCAGCTCCCAGGTATCAGATTCTACGCTAATCTGTAACCAGAAGGGCCATGATCGGACATCCTCAGCTCAGGTTTGCTGGCAGCAGGTAGAGATGACCTGCATCTCACCGTAGAAATCATGAGTCCTAATTCAGTCACAGTCAGTCAGTTTCCCTAAATACCTGAAGAAGATGGTTTGCCTGACGTTCACTAGAGAAAGCGAATATAATGCCTTTTACCACAGAAATGGTTACCTCCAAGAGAGGGGCAGCTGTTTACAAAGTGCATGTGTGTTCACAACCTATTTCTTCTCATGCTTTGTGAATGAAATAAAGTAAACAGAAAGTTTTATGGCTTCAGTAGTAGCTGGATCAGGTAAGAAATAAATCAGTATACTCATTTGTGTTCTATTTTGGTCTTTATTTTGGAAAATGTGTATATATTGTTCCGCAGTTAATACTTTCTTAATCATAATGTAGAAAAACAAGTTCTGGAGTAACATGTGATATATACACATGTGTGTGTATATATGTGTGTATGTGTCTGTATGTATTTTGATTTCTTACTTCTGAAAGAAATCAATATATTCCTGTTTCTTACAGTTGTTTATTCCTTTCCATGTATTTTCACATACATTTTCAGTTAAAAGCTATATGGCTTCCTTTGTTTAATAAGAACATAAATTTTCAGGTGGGCTTTTTGAATCAGCAAATCAAAAACATGATTTGGAGCTATGATTAATATTGTTAAATTGGAATAAAATCTTTGGTCTTAATAGCTGTAAATCTTTTTTAGGAAGTCAGCTTATTCTACTCTGTTCTTCCAAGCAAAATAACTGATGTATATTTTTAAAATGGGAATACTTTCAAGCTAGATGAATTCTGAAAGTGTACATTACTCATTTAAGTATAACATTTGGTTGACCTAAAACTTCTATTTCTTCACTTATTCCCTAGCTATTGTCTCATCACTTGAGTCTCAATTCAAGACCTCTATAGAAAGCTGCGTAGGAAAAGATTATTATTCTTTTCTTCTTCTTCTTTTTTTTTTTTTTCTTTACCCAAAGAGATCAATTTAAAATGAAACCTGACAATCTTATGAAAAGAATTGTATGTATTTGCTTGCAGTAAAAAGATACTGGTATGAGTGATTCAAAACGTCGGTGGAAGTTCCAGCAAATACGTACCACCTAACGATGTGTGACACTTGTCAGGATACCAGCTCTGCACTGAGCTCTGTAACTTACTCATGTGCTTAAATATTTACATGGACAAAAATAGGTATTGGCACATGCCTGTGTTCTTCCCTTTAGCAGCCAGGCCTACTTGGCCAAACTCTTGTTGCTGCAATAGGCTCAACAAAGGTCTGTGGAGAAGACATACTGGAAGCAAACTTTTTCATGGCTTTCTGAATGCCTGGATGTCGTTCCTCAGTGACAGGAAAAACTTTTCAGCATATATTTATTTGAAAATTTTAATGGAAGTTTAGCATAAAGTTATATTTTAATCTGATTTTTTTTTTTTTTTAGTCTTTCTAAGATGCAGGGTAACTATTTTCATATAGTTCCATTACTGTGACAGTTATTTTTTAAGCATGTTTCTAGGCTCCCTTTTTATAGACTGGAAGCACAGGTTTCCTTCCCCCATGTTGGATATTAAAAAAAAAAATGATTAAAAACCAAAAGTTAGGATTCATTTTCAGGTCATTAACTAAACTGAAGGATGTGTTAGCCTCTGATTCTATTTTTTTTTAATCATTAATAATATGTAATGTTTGTAGTAGCAATTGTAGCTAGCCTTGTTTTGTGGATTAAATATGAGATCCTGTAAACAGGAGTTCTCTGTTTTATTTATGTGTTTTGATTTCTTAATGTGTTTTTTCTTGCTCTAAGAATGTCTATGAGTTCACATTCATTTATGCGATTAAAACTGCCGATAATGAAAACCTTACTGGGAGCCTGTAGTAAAATGCTGGATGCTGGTGCTTCATAGGATGTGCTTTGGAAACTCGCAGACATATTTACCAGTGAAACAAAAACAGGGGTGGGAGGATGTTGCTATTTCCAGCTTCCTAAAGATTTGCATGATGCAATCACTCTGCACCTTGTGTCCTGATAATCTTTTTTTTTTTTTTAACACCTTTGAGACCCATTAGGTTTAACCAGGCAAATGAAAAACAAAACCAAGCTGTGTCCATTTTATTAATTGGAGTTTTGAAAGTTACAAAGTAATAGTGTTCTTAATAGTGTGGTGTTTCTCTTCAGTTTACTAGTTGGTTGTCGCCCTTTTGCTTTAAGCAGATGCAGAAAAGGATACATCTTTCAGTAGAATCTCAGGAAAACTTCTTAAATTTGTTTTATTGTTACAAAAATTATGTTAGCAAGCTCTTTAATGAACTGCAAAAAAATATTTTTTTTTCAGCTTGCAGACCACAGAGAGATTCGTAATACGTATGGTCTAGATTCCCTTTGCCATTGCCCATTGTATGAAGAAGCTATGCACTTAGCAGAAGAAGGCAAAATTTATTCACGAGTCTTAAGGTATTGATTTATGTCTACTTAACTGTTTCCGAGAAAAACAAGAATTAATGTTAAATATTCTAGATAGAATTCATTTTTTAGAAGTTGCTTGTACTAGGTATTTTTTCTAGGAATTAGACTTACTTGAATTTTCTTGTGCTTCTTTTTTTATTGGTCTTTGAAAACTTTTCTATTTTCTATAGGACTGAAATGTTTGAATGTCTAGGAGACAGTGACTTCCTTGCTAAGCTTCATTGCATTCGACAAGCTTTTCAGGTAAATAGTAAGGAGGGTGCTTTGTCTGTCTGTCCCTCTTGTTAAACCTAAAGTACGTTGGCTTTATTAATGCACTACCTGTGCAAGCATTTTCATAACATACTCTGTAATTAAATAGTTTCTTGTTGCTTTTACATTTCTGTAATTCTAAAATGGAACGTATTTGCAGAGGAGTCCCGGTTTTGTGATTAGCTTTGGAACCTTTGCACCAAAGGCTTATTAGGAACTTACCTACTATAGTAGTGATTATAATTATATTAATTTTGATAGAAGTGTTTAAGGTCGCTTAATATAACCTGTGAATGAATATGTTTATATTTTCTGAAACCTTTTCTAGATAATTCTTTCAGAAACAGCAAACAGAATATTTCTTGCTGAAAGTGGAAGAAAAATTTTGTCTGCTTTAATTGTGAGAGCACGAAAGGTAAAAGCCTTTTTTAACTAATGTTTTATTGTTAATGTAACTTCTACCAGAAGCCACTTTCCAGTATAAATAAACCATCTCTCTTGTTAATTTTGCTTGATACTCATTGCTTTTACTTTACAGAATCCAAAGAAATTTGAAGATGTCTTTGATGAAATGATATATTTTTTGGAACAAACAGATCACTGGGATAATACTGAAATGGAACTTGCTGCTAGAGGAGTGAGTCTGAATTTCTGAAAAGTGTTTTTACCCTAAATTTTGCAAGCTATAACATCTAAAAATAAATTTTTACAGTTCAGAATGTTGGGAAAAGTAAATCCTTTTTGTTTACATTGCTGATTTAGAGAAATGGCATCCATCACTGCAGTTTAGTATCAGAAAGCATGTATTAATTTTTTTAACTTCTCCTTTACTGACAAAGTATCTTTAATAGTCATTCAAAACAATTCTAAATCTGCATGTTGATACAGAGTTAGAATATGGTGTGTGCTGAATTCCACTGCTGAAAGAAAAACTAGGTTACTTAGATCATGTTCTGATTTAATATAGGTGAAAAACCTGAATTTTTATGATGTTGTTCTGGACTTCATATTAATGGATTCATTCGAAGATTTGGAAAATCCACCAATATCTATACAGAATGTAGTAAATAACCGCTGGCTAAATTCCTCTTTTAAAGAAACAGTAAGTATTTATGTGTAATTTTCATACACATAATAGTGTGTATGAAATAGTGTGTCTCTATAGTATAGTTCAGTAAGTAGGTGGTACGATCAGTGTAACATTGGTGTGAGCATTCTGATACAAAATTTCTGTATGTGCCCAAAACTGTTCTTCCAGCAATCTGTGCTTTATATTCTTAAATGAGAATATAAAAATGAGAATAAATCCAACAACTGCAGGATAAAGACGGTATGTATTGTCTTGATAATAGCATTTATCTTGAAGCAAAGAAACTACACTGTCCTTCATCTAAAGTCAGCTTACAATATAATTGAATATATACCTGAAATATTCCACAGAAAAAAAATAAGCATTATATTATCAGTTTTTTTCATTTAAAAGCTACCAGTCTGGGCCCAAAATGTATAGAATGATTGTATGTATTGTAGAAAATACTTTAACTTGTTCTGCAAAAACGAGTTTTCTCTGAGGAAGAGTTCCTTTTAGAAGGGAACTTTCTGTTATCCACATCTTAGATATTAGATATATTAGATATAGGGTTTGGTTCACATACCAGAGGTTTAGCGATAAGGCACAAAGTTACAAGCAAATAAAAGTAAATTAATGCAATACAGGCATTCAAATGTTGGTAACATTTCATGCTTTTTCAGATGTGCCTGTTAATTTGTCAAATAGATCTCATCCCTCTGTTATAGACAGGCTAGTGCCATGGTCAGCTGGTAGAGATACTGCTGTCATTTCATCCATTTATATCTATAAATGGCTGGTTTTCCTTTTATTTTTATCTTTCAATTGAAAGGGGGGGGAAGGTAACATGCATGTATTTATTGTTGCAGTTATGTGATAACATTGTGTTTTGTGAGTAGTAAATGATCTTGCAGTGCTGAAAGAGAATCAGATGAGGAGAGTTACCAGCTCCGAGGGGAGAAAACCCAGTGCTGATACTGGTATATTCTATTTCACAGGTCCATATTTGGACAAAACTCCTTAGCTGAATCTGAAGCTATTGCAAGAATGTTTTTGCTAAAAAGGACATTTCAATGTGTTCACATGCTGCTTAATATCTAAAATAAGTTACTTATGTCTGAGCACACACTTTGGTATATGAGAGACTGGCTCTCAGTTAAACCCAGTGAATGTTGCGAACTGTTGCAACTGCAAAATCGGTCAAGGATGCCAAATTACATTTGAATTAAACTAAAGAAAATGTTGAAAAGTAAGATCTGCAAATAACAAATATGAACTACATGTAAAATTAGGTTTTTTTATATCAGCTGATATTTTACAGTTTTAAACTTGGTGTTATCCCAAATTGAAACTGCAGAAAATGCAAATCCCCAAAATACAGAAATACGGTATTCTGCAGATCACTTCTTTTGGGATGAAGGGTGATTTCTCTTATAATCAAGTTACACAGAGTCTGGGGCTTTTCTTTTTTTTTACATTTAGGCTGTGGCCTCGAGCTGTTGGTCAGTGCTGAAACAGAAAAGACAGCAAATGAAGGTAAGTTGCCTTAGACCTGGGAGGCAGATGCCCCGTCTCTGTAGTAGCCAGTAGACAAGCAGAGCTGAGGCTCGCTGCAGGACAGCCCTAGCCTTTAGAAGGGGTTTTGCATGGCACAGGTGAGGAATCTCTGCTCAAGTGATTGGTGCTGACACCTTTCTCTGGTTCTAAGAGCAGCTACTTGTGTCATTCCCGAGTGCTAAAAAGACATCTAATTGTAAAAAAAAAAAAAAAAGTTGCTTCCAATGGCAGTTAGGATTTTGTAAAAGATCTTCAGCTGCTGTTATGTCTTAAGACTTGGGATGATACATCCCTGTGTCAATATCATTGGGAATTTTATATAAATAGATCTTTTCTACACCAATTTTATATAAAGGGATTATATCTCCAAAATAGATGTTATAGTAACCTGTTATTTTCATCTCTATTTCAACGCACAACTACCTTACTTTTTAGTTCTCTTATATACTGAACTTTTATTATTTGTAACTTTGTAAATATCTGAGTAACATTGCTCCTTGGGACTGGTTTGATCAGCGCTGCTGGAGTCACTCAAAAGTGGATAAAGTTGAGCACCATGGAAGGCTTTGGAACAGAGAGACTAACTGTTCTACAAGCAGTTTGATGATCTTAAATTTACTTATGGGCAGTTTTACATGGGATTTCATGTTTTAATTTATGATTAATTTCTTTTTTAATTATTTCATAAATGAACTCTTGTTGCAAAATTATAATTACATGTTTATGAGTATATAAAATAAACTGCACACTCATATATAATATATAAATTTATACTGTATTTTATTTTATGAGTACCTGTAGGCTATAAAGGTAACAACAGGATGAACTTTCACAGATACTTTATCTTTTTCTTGAGACTTAAAGATGGTTTCTTGTAAGGTGTAATGTTTTTCTATTCAAAACTGTGCAATTTGCTTACTTTTATGCCGATTTCAGCTATACATAGTGTATAAGGGTTCAAACAGGAGTAACTGAATGAAGTTATCTGATCTGTCATATGGGAGTCAGAGTAGATTGTTCATGATCTTTTTCGGCTTATGCCGATATTTAAATATTTAAAGTACATAGTACCACTGAAGTAAAAACCTCTTCTAAAAAATCCTGACACTTTTTTGGTACGGGTGCCCTATAACTTAAATGAGTTCAAGTTACCACAGCCAGCCCTGAAGTAGTAGGTGGTTTAGGCTTTTCTGAAGACTTATTTTTGTGTAATAGAGATTTATACTAAATTTACTGTGTAACTTTTGTCTACAATTTTTACATCACTAGGTACCCGATGGATTTTTTGCACATTTCTATGCCATATGTGAACATATCAGCCCTGTTTTGGCTTGGGGCTTTTTGGGCCCCAGAAATTCCCTTTATGACCTATGCTGCTTCTTCAAGGTTTGCAACTTCTTTTTTAATTACCATGTATCTTAATTTAAAAAAACTAATAGTCTTCCAGATTAAAAGAAATTAGGCTAAAAGAAATGAGGCTCTTATTTATAGGCATACATTTGTATTTTCCTAAGATTAAGACTAGCATCAAGAAACCATGAAAATAAATATTTTCATCTTAAATTTTTTTAAGCCTAGAACTGTTCTGTGAAGTCTATTTTAGCGCATTTCTGTTGTAGCACTAAAGAATACATAAATGGATGTTTTTAGGAAATGTACGAAAGAAATAGCTTTGCATACTTTTTTTTTTCTTCTTGTAAGTGAATACAAGTTTTTCCTTTTTTTTTTTTTTTGTTTCCCCCCCCACTAGGATCAAGTGCTTTTCTTCCTCAAAGACATTTTTGATTTTGAAAAGGTGAGATACTCAACTATGGAGAGTTTGGCTGAAGATCTCATGCAGTTATTGATCCGACACACGGAACTTTTAATGGCTTATCTTGGAGCAGATTCGCTGAGACATGTCAGCTCCTGCGTGAGCGGCCACGAGCATGTCGTGACCAGTGGGCTCTTAGAAGCAAAAGTACAGTAAGCTTAAAACCCATGGCTTTTGAAATGAAACGGAGTGCACTTTGGTGTGCTCCTTCCCACCCTTCTCTCTAACCCCAGCGCTGTCGTTGCTGTTACTGAGCAAGCGTCTGAAACCGTGTCGTGTCGCTAAGTGTGGAAAAGGACTCAGGGAGGTTGAATGTGCATCTGTGAAAAGAACTGGTGAGCATATTATTGTATATACCTAAATTAAGTTTGCAGCTCTGCTGTCACTGTATTTATACATAATATCCCAAAGCTTTTTTCTGTAATATTTGGGTAAAGTTTATTTATAAAATACTGTACTTTTGCACAGATAATTTGTAAGTGAAGCTGATGGAGTTGTTTCCCTTAAAGGCTTATAGTATAAAATGTTCATTACAGAGTCTCCAAATCATTGTGTGTCTAGATCTAGAAGGTGTTTTGCCTGGGGTATATGCAGTCTCTGATTCATGTGACATGTGCAATAAAGTAATCACACTTAAAAAATCAATCATGTTGCTACTGCCCTGAAATTACATTTGTGTGGGTGTAAGCAGTCATTTTGTACTACCATGTTACAGAGTGATGCAGGAAATGCAGGCACCGTTTGGGCTGGAATGACTTCCAGTATGCTTTTTTTACATTTTTTTTTTTTTTTTTTAAATCTAAACATCATGAAGATGTTTGAGAGCACTTATTTATATTGACAAAGCTATGCTAGCTTTGTTGTCCCAAAGCAGGGTCTTTTACCTGGTGTGCAGATGCCAAGATACACACAGAGTAGAGGTATAACCTATTTGTTTCATCTCTGCAGAGATGGGTGCTGGGTGGCAATCCACAAAGCCAGCACACCGGCCTGAAAACTCCTTAAGAAAATTTATACGGTTCAAAACACAGAAATATACACCTTTGATTATAATTATTGGTTGGTACCTTATCTTAGCAGTTGCTATTGGTTGGTACAGTCTCTCACTTTCATGTCAAGTGACAAGTTCCTTTAATTGATGTCCTCACACTCCAGCAGGAGGGAGAGTCCAATCCGGCCTCCAGTTGAGTTGGTGGTTGTGATCTCCCACTGCCACCTTTACCCTTCACCCACGTACTGCAAATTTTTATTGACTTTATGCCTTATCCAGCAGCTGTCTGGTTTTCAGCTGGTTTCAGCGTCTCCTGTTGTGGGATGTTCCTTTTTATCAGTTTTCTGTTCTTCAAGAGTATATTCATTAGTGAGGCTTTTATTGTTTATAGCAAGTGTCTGGTTTCCTTCTGACCCTTTTACAGCTCTTTGTTTTTACCTAGTGAGAAATTCTACCTTCTAAAATACATGTTACCTTTTTAAAAGTACATTCTACCATCTTAAGGTACATCAGCTTCATCAATTAATTTAAGACACTTCCTTTTTTCTAAAACTGACACTAATTTATATTGTGGTGGTAAATAAGCTAATACCATTCTCAGTTCATATGTAGCATTTCAAAATATATTTTTAAATAAGAATGTATGATAAGATTTGTTAATCATGAAACAAAATCAAAGGCAGTGTTTTGTAATTAAAAGCATTTTCGTCTTCCTCCCTTCCTTGTAGGAAGTTAGGTGTCTATTTAAGAGGAAATTAAAGCAATTGTGGCCATGTATGTGCAATGCAAAACTGTAGCTCAGATGTGGAACCCTGAACTTTAGACAGGAGCACAGCTCAGTAACCAGGCACGAGGGAACTTGCAGTAACGTTTTTTTCCTGTGCTAAAGGTAATAAATAATGATGACCTATAATATTTGAATTTCTGTGAACTGAAACAATGTTTCATAGTTATCTTAGGCTTTTAAACTACAACTTACATACGCTTTGCCACACAAAGCCAGCCCACAGGAATCTATCCTGTGTCAAGTAATAGAATGTAAGTAATTACAGAGTAATTCTAAATATTCAGATACTTAAGAAGCATGTTGTTAAAATCTAGCGTATTGAAACAAACTTTGATTAGAAATATTTCAACTTTCGTTGCAAACAGAACCCAAAACAATGATGCCTGAAAAGGAGAGCCTCTGTAATTTCATAGGTTTTACTGATGCTGACATTTCGCTCCTTTGTTGTACTCATTTGAATAAAAACAAAAATGATGAAAATGTGTCATATGACTTGTGTACATGTAGTTTATATATTTAAAAAAAAAAGTATACTTCTATGTGTAATAAAACAGAAATTCCAAATGCTGCTGTTGCCCTTTTCCACCATTCAAGTTGCTGAGCGTGGCACCACGTTCTGTGCTGTACTTGTCTCTGAGAAGTGTCCTCAGTACCAGAATGGGAAGGTTTTTTTCACCCATCTCACTTATCTTAAGCGTATTTACCTCCCCCCACCTTACTGCTCAAAAGTATCTGTATTTTGGCAGCTTTTCGCAAGTCTATGAATGAAATGATATGGAACAGTAAGGTGTCTCGTTGGGAATAGCTGGAAATAGAAATAACAGAGTCAATGGCACGTTCCACAGCAAATGGACCTGGAGGTTGCAGCGTGTCAAAGGAAACCGTCTGCTGTGGCTTGTCTGGTCTAATAAAATGGTATTAAGAAAATGACACCCTAACGTTTATCACAGAAAAACAGAAATGTGCTTTTTCCCGGAAGTTAATGTATATTTAAGTGATTAATTTTCATATTATTTATAAAAAACTCTTGAAGAAGGTGTAACAGTGTTCCATATGAGATTATAAATGTTTCCAGATAGTTTAAAAGTCACTTGTCTGTTGAAACTGACAGGTGGTTTTTTTTGAACAGAAGAATGAAGGAGGTCTAACTAAACACCAAATATTTGGAAAATGGGTAAGAACCTGATAATATCTGGCTTAAGCAAATGTATCCCTTTAAATCAGGAGCACTTCTATGTGCTCATAGAGGTCTCAAGAGTCCTTAGAATCGGGTTGGAAATTGGACATATGTGTTTCCCATCCAAAATCCCAGAATCCCTGGTTGCTGTAAGATACCACCACCAAGTACTTGATCCAGAAACAGTTAAGAAATTAAGAAGGAAGTAGAGAGAGAGGGGAAGAGAGAGGGGATGAGAAGAGAGAGAAAGAGGGAAATCTGCAGGTACATGTGGGTAGGCTTTGGCATCTCCTCTTTGGACATGGGATCTCCTCTTTGGACCTTTCCCCAAAAATAATTCCTGAGCTGTACATATACACGGGAGACAGCTGTCTCCTTGTACCAGGGAACTGGAATCAGTTCTCTTACAACCTAAGGTTTAGGCACCGTTGCTAGAAGCTCCATAAAGAATATCTGTTGATAACGAGCCATATGGCTTGAGAATTTCAAAAGTCCTCCATCTTTCAAAACACAAGTGCCAGAGCCGCACAAAAGCAATGATGATATGATAAAATTCCACCTTAGTGAATTCATAATCAAAATCCCAATTTAGGTTATAATCTTTAAATTTTTAAATAGTTTTGACTGCCACTTTTCACGCTAATAAGAACAAACTAAATTTAAAAGCCATCCTCTTCTGTCATAACTGTACTCCTAAGCTCAGAAATGTTGAATGTGTAGGGATTATATGAGAATCAAATATTTATATCATTTATAATTTAGTTGTTATAATAATCTCGCTTTTAATGCGTTCTTAATGATTATTATACTTCACTTTTGTAGTCTTTGGTTTCTATCAAAGCAAACATGTCAAATCATGAGTCAGAGTAAGTGTATTTATGAACTTTCTACTGCCTACATGAAATGCAGTTGTATATATTAAATAAAATAATTCAGTGAAACAGCTGTTGCTCCTATCTAAAACTTGAATTTGCTCCCTGAAATGCAACAAAACCCAACTATTACAAGAAGTTACTGTATACATGAAAACTAAACTGAAGGGGAACAGCTTTTGAGCTGTTCAGTTTAAAGTGATTTTAGCAACCTGTTTAATTTTGCTTCTATTAACCGCTCTGCAGCATTGGTACATTTTCAACACATGGGCCAGTGATCCCCCAAAAAGCCGAACAGCAGGGAAAGCCCCTGCCCTGTCCTGTCCTTCAAAAGGCAAACACCTTTTGTGTTTTAACTTCGATGCCTGTTTTTCAGATTTGCAAAGCCTGAAGTCATGTGGCTATCGGCCTCGGATTTCTAAATCCAGCTGACAGTTAGACTCCAGTGTGGCAGACACGAGTGAGATACAGGGAGAAGGGAAGTTCTGCGCTGGAGACCTCGCAGTTGGGCGTGTAGGAAACGAGTCATCTTTAAGAAGGAAAAGGAGCGCATTCAGATGTAATAAAATCATGTGCCTGCCCCTGCTTCGTAAAGTTTCCAGAGAAAGGCGCTGCCTTGAACCCGAGCCGCCCCCCGTCCCGCGGGCCTGGCAGTAGCTCCGCGCCACCAGCGAACTGTCACATCGCTATTATTAGTCCGTCGCTCTCCCTCTGCCATAAAACGACCTGGGGCCTGACCGCCGCGCCTATAAAGCCTCCCCCGGGCCGGGCAGGCACCAGCGGCGGTGGAGCGTTCGCTGCCAGCCCGGCGCGTCCCGGTGAGAGCCTGCGGTCGGTGCAGGTAGGCGGTGACCGAGCCCTGCCATCACCCGCGGCGGGAGAGGGCCGCGGGGTGCCGCCGCCTCAGCCGCCGCCAGGTCGGCAGCGGGTCCCCGGCCCCTCCGCCCGCGGGGCCCCCTCCGCCAGCCGAGGAGCGGCCTCACTCCCCCGGTTATTTATAGCTCCGCGGTGCTTCCAGCCCAAAATAAGCCCTCTTGGCCGGGCTGGGAGGGGGGTGGAGGGGGGGAGCCGGGCTTCGCCCCCCGGCAGAAAAAAATGTTCAGTGCCCTCCGGGATGGAGCAGCCGGAGCTGCCCTG
>NW_015090812.1:11661228-11891997 GCF_001431845.1 Calidris pugnax
CAGGTGTGGCGGCAGCCGGCGGGGGCGGCCGGGGAAGGGATAATGGGACGTGCCGAGCGCTGAAGGGCCGCCCCGGCGGCGGCGGGCGGGGGTCCCTGACGGGCCGGGCGGGGGGTCCCTGACGGGCCGGAGCTCGGCGGCCGGGCAAGGGCACGGAGCTGCCCCCGCCACCGGTGCGACGGAGTTTCAATGCCATTAGCGCGGTGGGGGTTGCGCCCGGCGGCGAATCCCACCCGCCTTGGCGCTGCCGCTGTCCGGGGAGCCGCGGCGGCCGCGGGGCAGGGCTGGGCGCTCCGCGGGGAGCCGCGGGGTGACCCCCCCGTGTGGGTCCGGCCCCGGGCGGGGAGCCTTTAATAAAAGTTACTTGAAAACGCCCCGCGTTCGTGAGCGGCGCGTCCCTGCGCGGAGGGGAGCTCAGCGGGCGGGGGGCGGCAGCAGCCGGGGCGCCCCCGGTGCTTCTGCGGCATCCCCGGGTGGGAGGCACCGGGGAATACGGGGCTTCTGCGACGGCTTACGGACAATCTGTTACCGAGTTTGGGTTAGGTAAATAAGAGCATCCGCTACCACAATAAACAGCCGCAAAAAAAAGCGGCTTTAGTGAAAGGTATTAGTATTTCGAAAATCAAATCGGCAAGTAGCGGCACACTAGAAAATATAGCGCTCTTAGCCTTAGATCCTAGGTCTTAAGAGACATTAGATCTCTTAGGAAAATGTCCAATGAAATTAAATTGTGAAACAATAATTAGTCTTCTAAGAGGGCCAGGCGTGTTCAGGAGCAGAGGGAGGTAAGGCGGTGTGGCTGGTACGTGCAGAGAGCGCATCCCGGTGAAACACAAGGACTGGGCAGACAGTTTAAGACGTGCCTAGGAAATATTTTCTCTACAATACTGCATTTGGAATATTTTAAGTGAATAGTTCCTCTCCATGAAAGAAGTTGGGACAATCTGTCATTAACCATACTTGGATATTCAGCTTTGAAATTCCCGTAACAAGGAACGGTGCCGTGGCTGAGCCTTCTGGAAGCTCCCAGTGGGCAAACGGAGGTGAAGGTTGGTGGTGGAGGAGCAGTTCAGGAAGCAATAGGAGTGACTCTGAAGGTGGCCGTGGCCGCTCAGAAGGTGTTACAGGCAGTCTGTTTTTTATGGGCATCGGCGCTACCAGCAGAGTAGGGTTGGTCAAGTGGAAGCAGCAGCCTGTCTCTGAGAAGCCCAGAGACCTCTCCTTTGCAGTGGGGACATGGCACGGGCACAGAGACCACCACTGTGTTCTGTCTGAGTTGACCATGAGGATTTCAGAGAGGAGGCAGATGGGCTGTGTCCCGTCATCGGAGAAGGGAAGAAGCAAATCGCAGTAGTGCTACGTGTCCAGTATTTTATCCCACATTTCAGTACCCTCTTCTCTGAAGTCCTGTCAGTGCAAGAGTTGAGCTCAAATCATACTGTTTCTTTTCAGCTGCTGTGACACAAGAGGGGATGGAGGAACTATGGCATGGGGCAAAATATGCTGATTTTTCTCTCTGGGATTTCAGTTCACCCTCGATTAGAATCAGCAGCTATCCTGGGACATGTAATCATGGGCCAGAAGATCTCAGCAGGGCTTCCCACGTAACAGACCAGCCTCTCAGCCCCCACTATGTTTGCTCGGGAGCCTATGTACCCCATAATAGGACCTGAAGACAGTAAGGAATTAACAGGCAGACCTTTTCTACAGAGAAGGGGGATTTTATTTTTCAACACAGCAGTTGGACTGCATGGCACTTCACATTAAGAGTATTTATAGTTACATAAACAGACATAGACAAAATCCTTTATAATAAATACATTTTTATAAATAAGATCATATCTGCAAGGACTATTCTACCATCATGTGGGACTTAATTAACATTGAATTGCAATAAATTCAAAGATTGAGGAAAGCATTGCATATGAAATAGGACTATCTGTGTTAATTGTCGGTAAGCATTTAATTATGAAGAATGAATGAAGGAAGTATAAGCAAGTGGAAGTAGTTTTGTGTTTTATATTTTGCAAAATATGAAGTTTAGACAGCTGGTGTTAATTGTCATAACTCATTGGCTTTAGTGGAGCTGACAGCTTATGGCAGCTCGGGATCTTCCTCTATGCAAGATAATTTTAGTATCTACTTTAGTATCTGTAATTTAGTACAACAACTGGTAGTGTCATTCCAGACAAGTTGCAGTAAGGACATAAATGATGACCATGGCTCTCTTCCCCCTCCTCTTTCCACTTCTATTTAATATTTCGTTAAATATTTTAACACTGCGGACTGTGTTTCCCTCTCCCAACTGCTTTGGCTGCGAGTGGTGAGTTTCCAACTCTCACAATATGGTTTTCTTATATAATGGAGTCTCCCCTGCAAGTGGATCACAAAGAGGAGACAGATGGTAAACGTAACTTAGCCGGTGCCGTGAAGGGCTTATTTATAACTCACAGTAGCCGTAGGACAGCAGGGGCCTCCCGAAAGGAGAAATCACAGAGGAATAGACTTTGTTTAAAGTCTTGGCTTCATACTCCTGTTGTAAAGAGTAGCGTTCAGCTCAGGAAAATGCCAGTATTTCTCTGTGTCTCGTGTGAGGATGTTAATCGCTCCACTGAAAATCAATTTTCTAATGAAGGGGAATTTTATTATTTGTGGAAGGTTGTTGGTTTTTTTTTTTATTTGGTTAAAGCTGCACAATGTTTTTTGATCAATTGAGGACTCTGACCTCCTTTCAAAAATGGAAATTAATTAAATTTAAGGAGATGGATTTTGGGACTTGTGAGCCATCAAACCTCCTGTGTGCCCTTAATGGTTTTCTTTGTTCACTTTGATTATTTTGCCTAAAGTAAGGTTTTAGGGAGTCTGCCTGAAAAGTTGAAAAAGTGCTGTGATCATAACAAATGAAGACAACATTGGAGACGACTGATAGCTTACCCATTTACAGCAAACAAATAAGATGCTTGAAAACAGGAGGTTTTTTTGAGGTTTCTTTTACAGAGTATTTCCAATCTATTGCCTAGTTTCCTACACATTATTGGTTTTGTATTAAATTTTCACTTGTAACTTCTTAGAGATCACTCTCTGCCTGCCAGCTGGTCAAGCCATTCTAGTAATGGCATTTTCTCATCCATTCAGTTCCAGAGGTAGGACCATTAATCAAAGGATGGAGGTTAAATTTCTTTTCTAGGAAAAATCTGGATGTAGACCTCCGTTGAAAGTGGAACTGCAGTCTAGGACTTGCAGTATAAATGTTATAACACCAGACTGACATTTCCTGAAATCTTTTGTTTAATCATAGAAAGAGTAAAATGTGCAGGGGGAAAAAAATGAATTAGTGTCAGGTGAATGCTGGAGCGATGGGACCAGGTAGGCAAAGAAAAAACTAGTAACAAGCTGGATTCTTTTTTTTGATCATGGTTATGTTCAACATTATAATCTGGGACTTTTTCTGAGTGGGAAGCTTCAATGAGGAGCTCTTAAAACTTTTCCTGAGATACGCTGATCTCAGGAAATAAAAGATTGGACAGCTTCATAATAGGAGGACAAATCTCTTCTGAAGTAAGTACATGTACAAGTAGAGCTTTGTTGCCTCAGAGAATAAGCATTACTTGTATTAGATGAACTCTGTGGGAAAATTCTTATAACAAAACAAGGATGTATATACAGCTTATATATTTAACTAGTTCATCTCAAAAGGGTAGGAAGATCTTATTTAAAAGTAGCTTTTGTTAGAAAATAAAATCTGTCAAAGTTTCTTGGGTTGGAAAATTTATGACCACCTCCTTTGTGCAAAGCTGTCGGCAGATGATGAAGTCGCTGTTCTTCCACAATTGGTAGGTGTCAGGACTTCTTGACTTTTAGCCAGTTTGGTTTTCTCAGCACCAATACACTGACTGTGGATCCTCTCCTAGTGATAAGGCAGATACAAAGGAGCTTCAATCTGCTGCTGCTGTTCCCGAAGAAGCAGTGGTCGCAGCCTCACAGACCCAGGCCAAAACTTAAGAAGTGCTTCTGGTTTTTTTTTTTTTGAAGGTACTAAATTGTCTTTATTGGAAATGACTCATCTGCCTTGAGGGGTCCCTGTGGGAGGGTCCTGCTGCTGGCTCTGCTCAAGGTTTAACTGCCACAGAGAGGGAAGAAAGTGCAAACATGGGTGGTATCACGTTTAGTAATGCCCTGCTGCTTTATAGCCATATCTTTTAGCATCAAAGGTGGAGGTAGGATGACTTGCAGATGCAAAATGCCTTAGAGCCAGCTGGCCAACCTTCAAGCATACTAAGAGTTAGCGATGCCAAGGAACTGGAAAATAGCCTAAAGTAATAGCAGATATGGCAGTAATCCAAATGGCAGAAATGTACCCGCCATCTTGAGGACCCACGACCTGTTGGACTGGCACATTTTTTGGAAGTTCTGACAGCAGGAATTTGCAAAGAAAATTTCTTCCAACAATTGCACTTTTAAAAAGAAAATTTCAGGTTTGTTATTTGAGGGTAGATCTCATTGCTGTCAGTGGTCTTAGTGACACTGTCAAGGGGTTCAGATAACTGGAGCTATCAGAAAGGTTCAAGACAAAGGTTTAGCTCAAAAGCTAAATTGTGTTCCCAGACTCATAATCTTCTTCCTACAATTAAGTGCACATAATAAGCTAATCAGACTTCGGAATAGCCAGTTTTCAAATGACTTGAAGATGAAGCCGTATAGGTAGGGTATGTTGCTGTAGTGGAGGTTAGCAGTAACCTTCACTTGAGTGTTTAGGCAAAATGGAATTCCTTGTGAAAGTTTATCTTTGGGACTTACTGCTCCAGCCCCGTGTGAAGGTCTCTATGTCCCAGGCTACTTCAGTGCATGAACTGTACCAATGCGTGACGTTCCTTTGTTTTCTGATGGCTTCATGCAGTAAACCTTGTATTCAGCTTCTGTATTTTAAGTACATGGCTAAAGGCCATCGGCCACAAGTGAGGAAGAAGAAATTTAAAAAGGAGAGGAAAACAGAGAGGAGCTTCTCTAAGACCTGCTTAAAAAATGAGGAAGTAAAAGGATTTTAACTAGTTTTGTTATACTGATCACAATGGGGATTTTACTTACATGGATGAAGTAAACTAAAGCTTTTGAAGACATGCAAACCCAACTGCATGATATACAAATGTATATTAAAGTGTATGGGGACCTTGAGACCACAGGAATGCTAGTGAAGTTATCTGCCTTTCTAGACACCACAGAACTTTACGTGCTATTGCTGAGCTGAAACAGTCTAAATAGGAACTAACACTTCATACTTTTATGTTCATGTGCTCACAAGTGACAAACTGAAAGGTGTTGGATTCCTATCAGTCTAAAAATGGGGTATTTGTCAACTGTCGGGGGGGAACGACTTTCCATGCTCACTTGTTGAAAAGTAACACCCAAGTGTTCTCCAGAACACCTCTGTTGCGGCTGAATCTGAAGAGTTTGAAATTTGTACATCAGGGCAGGGATTGGTAGCGAAAGGCTTGTCTCATACATTGTGACTGCTTTCATTTGGAAAACCATCCCAGGATATCTAAGAATCTCATCCAATCTGTATAGCAGCACCAGTGAGTATTGGTGATGTTGGTGTATTTTTAAAGAGCTTATATGACAACATCTCTTAATGTTCATTATTTTCAACACCACGTAAAAATTCCCATGTTTATAATCTGTTCATAATTAAGAATTAGAGAACTTAAAGGCTAAGAACTGCTAAGAACTTAACTTAACTTTTCATACCACGAAATGCTCTGGCTTTAGTTTCTCTAAGCCACCAGTGAGCAGCCCCCTCCAGCAGTAAGCTCCTTTTCTACCCTTTTTACTTTGTGCCTTTGAGCCCATTTCTTTGCACCACGCTTGGCACAGGGAGTTTTTAAGGCTTGCCTGGGACTCAGGGCATTGGTACAGTCCAGGCAGCAATGGCACTGGAGTCATGTCAGGATTCCCTTCCTCCCCCAAGCTCCAACAAACCTAGAATCATAGAATCATAGGTTGGGTTGGAAGGGACATCACTGAGATCATTGAGGTCCAACCCCCCTGCCATGGGCAGGGACACCTCCCACTAGAGCAGGTTGCTCAAAGCCCCATCCAGCCTGGCCTTGAACACTTTCAGGGATGGGGCATCTGCAGCTTCTCTGGGCAACCTGTTCCAGTGTCTCTCCACCCTCATAGTGAAAAACTTATTCCTAACATCTAATGTAAACCTCCTCTCTTTCAGTTTCAAACCATCACCTCTAGTCCTGTTGTTCTAGTCCCTCATAAAGAGTCTTTCCCCATCTCTCCTGTAGGCCCCCTTCAGCTGCTGGAAAGCTGCTATAAGATCTCCCCTGGTGATTTAAAAAAACAAAAAGGGGGAAAAAAACAAAAGGGAAAAGTCTTGTCTTGAACTTGAAGTGCCTTTCTGTTAGGTTTCCAATAAATACAGTGCACTTTAAAATTTGTAATGCTTTTCTTTTAAAAAAATGCCGTGCAATTTCCAGCCTACAATTAAATGATATAAATTCTTTCTCCAAGGTATGTATGTGGTTTACCTAACTCATTTCATAGCTTTTAGCACTAGTTTTCCCTAGAATAGCTCTAGGAGAAAGGAAAGCATTATTTCTTTTTCCATACTGGGTGAAGAGCTGAGAGAGGTGCCAGCCTGGCTGAGACTCAAGCAGGAGCGTTCACCCAGGCAGGAGATCCAGCTGCATCTCTCAAACGCAGGCAGGTCCCCCTGGCCACCAGGCCATCTTTCCTCCTCTCAGCCATATAAAAGCATATAAAGGTGAAGTAGCATCTCCAGGAGGCCGCGGGGTTTTGGCCTGAGCACTCTCCAGACTTGGTGCAACCTGAGCTGGCTGGCTTGGAGGTGCAGAGCACATTCCTTTCTGCTCACATGAGCAGTGAGAAAACCACTTTCGTAACACACCAACCAGGGCAGCCAGAGCTTGGCTCCAAGTTTTCCTTTTTTCCTTTTTCTTTTTTTTTTTTAAATGGAAATTAAAACCCAATATCTAGGACTATATAGAGGGGTTATGAGCATGAATAGTGAATCATAAGCTTGTTCTTTTAATCACTGTTGCATACTTAGAACCTATTCACGGCTTCAAAAGCCTCAGAGGACCAAATGAAATGGTGATACATCGATTTCAGGTTATGCAAACTTATTTACAGGAAGATGGTTGAAGCATCATTTAAAAGGAAAAGAAAGGAATATAACTACAACTGTTTCTTTCAGGTAGAAATTGAAAGCAATCTTAAAGGTACCCAGGTGCAGAGCACAGTACAGTAGCCATGAATGACATTGCACAGAAAACTGAGGTATGTACCGATTTTACAGTAATCAAAGTAATGTAGTAATTTACAACTGATGCTTGCAAAAAGAGTAATTACAAACAATTATAAAAGACAAACAATGATACTGTAAGTTTGCTGGTATTGCTGTTATTTTAAGACAATGGAAGGGCACTTGAAAGTACCTTAAGGAAACTATCTGATTGGATGGAATCTGTGAAATACATTCTTACTGTTATTAAAAAACAAAACGTGGAGGAGGAAGGCAAATTATGGTAACAAAATATGAAGAAATGTTAAATGTTAGGGGGAAATTCAGGACAACATTCACATCTAATTCTAAAATGTAAATATTAGGCTACTTCAAATATTTCTTCTTCATAGACTCACTGAGCAACAGTAAAAAAAGCGGGAACAAATACTATTGGTTTAGGTGGAAAATATGAAACACGGAATGTTTTCAGCCCGTTTTCTCAGCACTGCTGTACTGAGAGCATTCCTGGAGTCATTACAGTAAAAAGAGAGAAAACTTCACAGCAGTTCTGAAGAGTGGGAACTTCTGGTACTGTTGGGACACGCAGAGAGTGAGCATTGGCAAAGAAGCATCCAGTATCAGAGTGTATCAGTATCAGAGTCCTGCAAGTCCAGTCATCTTAACAGTTAAAACATAAAATTACTAGAATTCTGAATTTCTCTAAGTATTAAAAAAGTAAGTGTATAATGTATTGGAAGTTTTAAATGAACAAATACTACTCTTGATTTAAAAATTAAATATGGCTGTTGAAGTGTTGCAGAAGAAAACTCAGATATTGTATTCTATGTCTGTGTCTTTGTTTTAAATGCCAGGGGAAGAGGTGACTGCTTATGATTGAAAGCAACACTATAGATCTGTATCTCATTTTTAAAGCCTTAGTAACTGAAAATGTACATTCACATAGTTCATGTAATTAGTTATATACCTATTTATTACAATTACTTATAGCCTAAGTTTAATACAATGCTAAATGTTGTTTTGGATATTTTAGTATGTATTATTGTTTATGAACGAATACCATGATGCTTAATTGATGATGGGTAGTGGCACAAAGTTTCTAACCCCAAATGCACTTCTGTTTTATGTTCTTACATTCTTTCTAATCCAATCTATTGGAATATTTCTGTCCATCTGTTTCACCTTTCTTTTTCTTATCTTCATTTCTTCTATATCTTCACCAAGATTCTGCTTTCTTCATCTAAACCCGTCCAAAAATCCTATGTGCCCAAGCTTCACAAGGGTGATGTAAAGGATAAATTTGAAGCTATGCAGAAAGCAAGGGAAGAAAGAAATCAAAGGAGATCTAGAGATGAAAAGCAAAGAAGAAAAGAACAATATGTTAGAGAGAGAGAATGGAACAGGAGAAAGCAGGAGGTTATTTTCTTTGCAAATATTTTGTGTTATTTTAATATTCAATACTATATGTGAAAATCTTTTCACATTATTTTACGACAATAATACTGGAATTTTATGTAAGGTATAAAGACAGTTTACTTTCTGTGTTTCATCAACTAGATGAAAGAACTGCTTGGATCTGATGAAGACGATGATGCAAAATCATCTAAAATAGAAAAAGGTTATGTTCCAAAGCTAATAGGTAAGAGAGAGGCCTGATTTTAAAGCCCACATAATTCTCTAGATAAGTATTAGATGTAGCTACTGAACTGTGTGTTTTTTCATATTCACAGGCACCGTTAAAGGCAAGTTTGCAGAAATGGAAAAGCAAAGGCAAGAAGAAGAAAGAAAAAGAACGGAAGAAGAAAGAAAGCGCAGAATTGAACAAGATATGATTGAGAAAAGAAAAATTCAAAGAGAATTAGCCAAAAAAGCACAGGAGGTATGTTCATCTGATCACAATAGTCAGGGTATAATTGTAAACAATCAACACAAGAAAAAAGTTTTATATCGATCAGAAGATTTGATCTTAAGATTTCTGATAGTGGTGATGTACATGGAAGATGCTCGGTGGGATGGAAGTGGGAAATAACGTTCAGAGAATCTTCACTTCTTTATGATAACTATTTTTTAAGCACTAAACTTGAGCTACAGATGAAGCCAGGCAAGCATAAACCTGGTAGGAATGTGAACCAGGCACAAATTTTGGTGTCATACGCATACAAGAGTTTATAGAATTCACTGAACTAATTTAAAAGTGTTTTGTATATTTCACTGACCCTTACTTTAGACCATTTTTGCTTATACATTCATGAATACAGTTCAGTGATAGATGAACTAAAGCAAGCAAGAAGAACTAGGGAAATGCCATCAGCAGGCAAAAATGAGGATACTAATTCAGTAAAAATAATAAATTATGAAGATTCAGATCACGTTTTTTTACTTTGCCACTTTGTGAATCTTGACACATGAATAGACTCCAACTTTTGTTGATGCAATAAGGCAAATTTTGTCTTTTGTAGAATTTTGCATTGGGGTATTACACTGAATTCCCTTTGTAAGTTTTCTTCAGTGCTGCAAATACTGCAGTGAGAATGAACAGTTAAATGACGGATTAGAACCATAAGCAGATTTTTATTTTACCAAAAGATAGTAGTATTTAATTTAGGTTTGTTTTTCTGTAAGAAGAGAACAACAATGCTATAGGAGGAGTCAGTTTTCAACAAGGACTTGGATAGTATTTTCTACTAAGACTTTTAACATTGTTATGACTGGACTTTTAACTGGAAATGTGCCTAACATATTTAATCTACTCTGAAAGGCAGAAGTACATACCATATGGAATATTGGAGAGTGTGTCAGTTTCAGACAGTAACATACAAAGACACCAGATGAAGCAAATACAGCAACAGGCATTTTTGCAAGAGTTGAGGGGAAGACAATGTCACTTGACTCAGAAATAATCAATGAGTTTGCTTTAGCTTTTCTTCTTTTTACACAATTCTGGAATGCTTACATGAAGAACGGACATCTGAAGTACTCAATTCATCACTGCAGTGTTGGAATGTGTTAGCATACTTTCTGTATGATGTCTTATGTCATGTTGCCTCTTTCTCCACAAGCCAACCTATCTGAAGTATTCCAACAAAGGTTCCATCGTTACCATCTCTGTGAATTTAAGTGCTACATACGTATCACTGCTACAATAAGAATTTCCAGTTCTATGTTTGCAAATCTAAGGCAAAGAGCCAAAGTAATGTAATCATATGAAATTCTCATTTAATAGATTGATGACTTTAACAATACGGGAACTGAATCAGCAGCAGAGGTAATCAGATTTTTTTAAAGAAATGTTCACCTACATTTTTATTCACTTTGTTTTATTATTGTAATTTGGGCTGGGAAAAGGGCACACAAATACCTAATTAAAATTTAAGCAAGAAGCTAACAAATTTTTGAAGTATACGGAACTGTATGTCTGTACTTGAAGTGAATTTATTTAAGTCTCCACTGTGAATAGTTGTGGTTAAAAACATATAAAATGTAAATATTCAAAGCCACCAGAATGATTTGATATATCTGGCAATGACACTCTTGCTTTAGAAAGTTATCATCTTAAAAGCTCTTTGCCTTAAACTTGAAATTAAAAGGGGATTCTGTCAATATACAGATGTTTGAACACCTTCCTCAGTTAACTTTTTTTTAATTGACTAATTTACCATATGGGTTTGGATTGCTTGAACACCTTAGTTAACTTTTCTAATTGACTAATTTACCATATGGGTTTGGATTTTAAGTCTTACAAATAAATGTTTAATTACAAAAAACTAGGTCCAAAGGTCCTATTGTCTTTCACTAACACAAGAAAAATCACATTCCTGTTACAGCTTTGGAAAGACAAACAACATTAGTTTTAAGGTATTTGACAGTATCCCCGTTAATCATGGTATTTTGTGAAAAAAACAGAGTAAAATGCATTTTGGCAAGTAAATTGTGAAAATAGTTTTGAAGCAGCAACATCCTTCAAAAAAATTACTCTGCCTGACAATTTACATATTGCTCTCTAGAACTACCTGCTCTGTTCCAACCACAGTAGATCCTTTACTTCATTAATACAAGACTGGAACTAGAGTGTGGCTACAATTGCTATGTATTAAAAATTTCACCTGTTCCTCTCCAAACCATGAATATTTACAACTAGCAGATAATGAAAATATGTAAAGAAATTAAGGAGTTTGTGAGCAGTTGTATTTAAAATATAATTCAGCCTTGATGCTCTTTAGATATTATAAGAAAACTAGTGACTGCCTTAGGCAGACAGGTGTACTCCTCTTGTTAAGGAAGCTTTGGTGCACAAAGGTAAAACCAGACTAATTTCTTAATGACACTGTTATCTAGAAGTCAAGCTTTATGAAAATATAATAAATATCTTTTTGGACAGGAAGGGGATGATTCACTGCTAGTTACAGTAGTGCCCGTAAAACCCACCAAAACACCTGGGAAGATGAAAATAAACTTTGAGAACACAGGAAAGGAGAGAGCAGACCAAAGAGAGAGACAGGATGAAGAAATGAAGCTAAAATATGAGGAACAAAATCAATTCCTTAAGGAAACCAAGTGCCTTTCATTTGTCATGGTAAACCAATCATCTAAAAATACCTAAGAAATAAATATCTATAATTTAAGACATAACTATTTCGTTTTTCTTACACAGGGTGGAAATAAAGAAAACGAAACACAAGAGTCTCTGTCTCCAGGTAAGCTGAAAGTAACATTTGAGGAACTTGAAAGACAAAGACAGGAAAATCAAAGGCGACAGGCAGAGGAAGAAGCAAGACAGCGTTTAGAAGAGGAAAAACGTGCCTTTGAAGAAGCTAGACAGCAAATGGTAAATACATTTCCATCATGTTGTTACAGAATTTTCACATAGGATACGCTTTTACATTCTTTCCTGTATTTGATTCTTCTTTTTTTCTTATTTCTTAACTGTATTTCAGGCCGAGTCTGAAAATTGCATCACCATTAATTTTTGAAAGATGTATTTTTGACCTTTGTTCTAACTCAGTAACTCCACTGGCTTTATGCTTTAGATGTTCTTTTAGTAAAACTGGGCCATTTGTGTGCTCTAAATTTGCCAGCAATCTTAGCAGGCTTTATATCTACATTTTGTAGTACCTTAAGCTGTAAATCCTGAAGAAGACAATTAGTTGTTTAAGGAATAAAATGAAGGAGAGAGAACTTAATGAAGTCACTAGCCATTCTAACTGAAGTTTTGTTCACATTTTCCACCCTTATGTATAGGCATTTATTAACCGAGTAACATAGGATTTTACAAATTTTCTAAGAAAAGAAAGACATTTTCTAACATGCAGTTTAATCTGCTATCAGTGGTTGTCAAAATTTGAAATCAAAAGTTGTCTTAGAGGAAGAATTCAGAATTGAATTTCCTCCAATTCTTTCTTTTTTTTTTCTCTATGAATTCCAAATGAGAGATTTCTGTAATTCCCTTAACCAGCTACCCCACATACCAGTCCCAGGGCTGCTTGCAGTATACAGAAATCTGGAATATCGATACTCTTGACAGTTCCCAGTCAATTTCCTCCATAAACAAAGTACTCTGAGATATCTTCTGAAGATGGCTTGTTCTTTTGCTCTTGATTGCAGCTTGCAAAACCCAGGCTTCTCTTAGTAGATAAGTGGTAACTGGAGACAAGCAACAGTGAAGAGATCAGAGTATCTCACTTCCCTTTCTTCAGTGATGGTTAAATGTCTAAAAAGAACAGAAAGAAAAATCTCAGTTTGGAGTAATAGCAAAATGTTAATTGGTTTAGCTTTGCTATAAAACTCTACAGCATTTTTTTTTAACTGGTAAGTGCATTGGTGAAAACAATTTATATGCAAACAAAAAGACTTGATGGTATAAAGATCTATGAAGGGGATGTAAAGGAAGTGAATAGGGAGTGATTTACAATAAAGGATCCAACTCTGAGACCATAAAATATGTGCTTAATTGTTCAGCCTTTTCCTGATTACACATTGTTCTTTGAATTACACACTCAACAGATCTTTAAAAATTCTAGAAGCTACATATAAGATACTAAATAAATTTCTTTTCTCCTTCCCTTGGCTAAAACCAAGACTAAAATGTTTCTTATAGGAACTAAACTCTGGATACAATTTTCCCCCAAGAGAAAAAAAAATATAAAATATCAGAAAGGAATTAATGGAGTATTTATTTACTAGAAATAATATTTTTATGTTTGGATAAGTCCTTTCTATTTTTTCCTCTCCCTCTTCTCTGAAGATCAATGAAGGTGGTGATGAAGAATCTGAAAATTCTGTTAAAGAATTCCGTCCTGGTAAACTCAGACTCAGTTTTGAGGAAAAAGAAAGACAGAGGAGAGAAGAGGAAAAGAGGAAAGCAGAAGAAGATGCAAGACGACGCATGGAAGAGGAGAAAAGAGCATTTGCTGAAGCAAGGAAGAACATGGTATGGTGTTTTTGTTTAGTATATAGTTTAATTTTTACCTAAGTCTCTGATGAACTAGAGAGCAGCTCTGGGATAAGGCTTTAAATACAGCTAGGAACGCATGCTTCAACTCCTTCACTAATTAGTTCACCTCATTACTTATTAGGTGGTGGTGGTGGTAGTGGGTAAACTAATCAAGTTCATTTACCAAAAACCCAGAACATCATTCCCTCACAGCAAGCCTAGAAAGGATTTCAAATAATGTGGGCAAAACCAGCCGTTGTGTCCAGTGAGTATCATTATGCACGTGCAACACACACAGAAAGAAAAATGTTTTCACAAGGGGGATTTGTTGGGTTTTTTTAGGGGAAAGAGCAGTTGCTTTTGCTTCTCCAAGTTTCTCTCCCCACCTTTACAGGGTGTCCACCAACCAGCTCTTACTAGCTAAAGCATTATTAACAGCATACTACAGCATTGCTCGCTGCAAGTACAAACTTTATAGTCATCTGTAGCCTCTTAGGAAGGAAAAATTAGAAGGCTGAACTCTGTTAATTGATGGTTTTATTGTATTTCATTGCTCGTTCAGAGAAACAGAAAAGTAAATTGTGGCATTTACCATTAGAACAATTCATAATATGGAACTTCCTCTGACAAATACAGCTCGCTGTGACATGCAACAACTTCTCACATTTGAGTTAAGATTATACTGAAGACCAATTTTCAGGGAACTAGGATTGACATAGTGACACTACTTGAAAGCAGAGAAAGATGCCTGATTTCAGAGGGTGGCAACAATATTTTTTATATAAAATAACCAGGATGGATTTTTTCACTGTATTCCTTATGCTTATTCCAACAACTTCAAGTTTCATCAGGATTTTGGGTATAAACCAGTTACTTATTGGTGGCTGTTAGGAAATACAGTATTAAATTACACAACTACCAACCAAGTACTGTTTGTTTCAAAAGGAAGGGCAAGACATGCCACACAGAACTGTGGGATGACCTGCCCCTCTGGCAGTGTCTTCCTACATCCCCCTCAGTGGTTTTATCGGGAAAGACCAACTGCATGCCTAAGAAAGTTTTCTGCATCATTCAAAGCAATGCTTTTGAGACACAGTGAGGCTTTGGATGACTAACATTGCTCGCAGTGCTCCCTCTGCCTGAAAACTGGGCCAAAGACAAGAGCTCTGTACTGAACGACTACCCAGAAAAACTGCAATGTAAACTTCTGTTTGATATTGTACTGGTAAGCAATTATGGAAAATAGTGTCTGTTCATACCTCCAAAGACAGAAAATTGAAGCTAAAGCCATTATAAAAAAAAGAGGAAACTGCTGCTGGACTTCTGCCATTACAATTTTTATGAAGAACCAGCAGACAACTAAAGGAAAGCAGAGAAAGTGCGTGCTGTCTTCTGGGCTTTTTTCTACTTTCCTGAGAATCTTTTTTCTCTGCCTCAGTGTAGCAAGAACCCCAGCTCAAGTGTCCAGGCAAGAAAAATCTCACTGATTAAACAGGGTTTAATCCATTAGATGCAGCACAGAGTCTATGATTGCACTGTAACAGCAGATAGCGAAGACAGGCAGTAATTTAAAAAAAAGAAATCACTGAAAATCTATCTTAAGCATATACATTTTTGAAAATTTTCTGTTAATTAGCATCCTGAATATGAACAACACATTTTCTATTACTTGTAACAGAAAATACAAGCCTGTGCTTTCCCTATTTTCCACAGCTCACAATGTGGAAGCAATCAATGTGGATGTACTTCCAAACGTTTTAAGAACACATTAGTCAGCCCTTTCAGAAGTAGTAAAACCTCACATTCAATTTGTATTTAAGCATTTAAATTAAGTAGTTATCTTAGAACCTTTTTCATGTTTAATTCATTTGAATTTAGTTTTGAAAGTATACACATGCAGAAGCACTAATATTGTTGCTGGAAAATACAAATACCACCTCCTTTTGGAACGATTACCCTGTTTCACATTTGTTTGTGCTACACTTACACGGCCACGCTTCCCCCATCAAGGTGATCACTTTCAGAGAGAACCATTTGTCTTTCATCCCTGTCAGTCTCTTTCCATTAGAGACTACATAAAGAACCTGCCTTAGCCAGAACAACAAAAAAGTTCTTCTTCAGATCAGTCACTGTTTGCCTACTGAAAACTGGTTGACTGTGCTGTAACTATGGTTGTTACGGGACTGTTTCTCTCTACCATCTGTTCCCACTTTGCAGAAAAAACAGTATGGTCTCACTTCGCAAAATATGGCTAAAATATTTACTGGGGTTTTTGTGCATCAGACAATTCCGCTGATTTTTTCCCCTGTGCATTTTAACCAGGAATAAGTTGGCTTACTCTCTTTTCATCTTTTCCTAACTTACTGCTTCAAAAATACAGAGCAGACAGCAGCTAGCGTTTGCTCATATGCACAGCTTTGGAAAGTTTATACACACACGCATTGGTACGTTTTGAAATAATGCTTCTCCTATTTCCTTAGCTCTGTGTCTTCTTGAAGTGATGAGTGTATGAACTGGTGCATCACCAGCAAGAGACTCTCACATTTCTGCACTGATTTAGCTGTGGTTACCCTCTGCAAACTATGTGGCTGTGCGTTGTTTTCATTAAAGGAAAGAGTTTACAGCTTTGTTTTTTGACACCACTTCTCCGTACCGCAGTTTCAACAAATATGCTCATATTATGCAAAACGAATGAAGAATGGAAGGAATGGTGGGGCTGAAGTCCAAATGTCAGCTTCCTTAGAGAAAAAAGCTGAAGGAAATCTATAGTGAATAGAAGTAGTACTTGAGTGGGATTGAGCCAAAAAAACTAGTGGAAGAGCTGTGACAAATAAAAAGGATTTGGGCAAAGTAGGTCAAGATAGCAATATGAACTACGATGGCACAGACAGCAGGGAAATGTTTAAGTTACAGTGGCAGTAAGTAGCAATAAAGAGAAAAGGGTGTGCCAAAGAATCCTTTAAAAAATACGTTTCTTTTCTGTTTCTTTATAAAGCCAGCCAAAACCACCTTCTCAAGTGAAAATTTTGCTCCTTTAATTCTCTTTAGCATGTGACTGATGACTGCTGCTGGGAATGCCTACAGCTGGAGGCGCACTGGGCTCTCAGCGTTTGCCACGAGGCTTTTCAAACACATGCTGATGAAATGGTGCCCAAAGCCACATCTCCACACAGCTCCAGATCAGCACCCACCTCACCTCGCACATTTATCTACAGAACATCCCTCGTGAGACACTCCGTTACTGTTTACACAGTTACATGCACAAACATACTTTTATATAGGCTTTATCAAGAAGTTATTTTAAGATCTTCCTGCATAACTCATGTCATGCTACCTGGCCGTTCTGGTAGCACATGGCTTAATATTTTAGTAATGCTTTGCTTTAACAAATTCAGTCTGATGAAATACTTGTTCTTACACTTTTTGGAAGTTATGAAAATTGCTTTTCCTAGGCCCTGCCATCTTCTTACAAATGAGTCTACAACATAAGCAAACTGCTCAAGAATGACCACCAAAGCCTGCCCCTACTCTGAGGGCTGAGAAAGGAGCAGGGAAAGGAGGAAACCCTTGCTGTTGGGTTGTACAAGGCAATGAACTGGCAACCAAACTGAGAATGATCTGTTTGTGCACAAGAAGAATTTCTTGTAGAGAATTCTGTTCAGTCAGCCTTTCTAAGAATACTAATTTTGCTTAAGAACAGGAATGTAATTGTTTTCTTAAAAAAAGATTGTAGGTGTATGTACTTTGGCGTTAAGAGCAATGTGATTTATACACAAGTGATTTGTCTAATGATTAACAGGAATGAATTATTTCAGGTTCCAGAGCTGCACTTGGAGGACTCCCTCTCCATCATCTTGCAAAAAAGGCCACGAATTAGCACACATCTTAATTACAAAAGTTTATGTAATAATAAAGATCTAAAAGCAAATAGAAACACACTCCTTCCCAAAAGATTAGGGGAATACCCACATTGTCACGTTGCATCTTACTGTTCTGGGGCAGACGTGGCAAAAATACTTGGTTATTTTTATGTCTGAGCAACACTGATTTCATCACAGGTACCTTCAGGATGTTATCACTAATGCTCTGAATTTCCAGCAGGTGCTAGATGATGAATCACCAGAAATGTTTAAAACATTTTCTCAAGAATCTCTCGTACCTGGTAAACTGGAAATTAATTTTGAGGAGTTACTGAGACAAAAAATGGAAGAAGAAAAGAGACGGACAGAAGAAGAGCGTAGGCAAAAGTTGGAAATGGAAAAGCAAGAATTTCAGCAGTTGAGACAAGAAATGGGAGAGGTTTGTATGTCAAAGGATGTGTTAAGTATGCTCTGAATAAGGTTAGACCAGATGATCCTTGAGGTCCCTTCCAACCTGGTATTCTATGATTCTATTCTATGATTCTAGGAATAAAAATATACTAGATCATTTCAGTTAATTACTAAAATCTGTAACATTGTATATAATATGATAGGTATTTTTTTTATCACTAGTCTACCAGAAAAATGCTTTTATTCCTTGCCACCCGTGTCAAGTACAAACACAATTTCAAATTTGTAATTTTATTTTAGTCACTTCTGAAAATTCCACAGTATTACTAAAACAATTACGTAATTTTTACAATATCAGGAGAACAGAAACATCTAGTTCCCAAATTAATATACAACAGTGAAAGTAGGAAAGAGCAAAATGTTTTCTTTTCCTCAAGGGAATCCTGTGTTAACTAATTAGGAAAGAATTACAGTGGCCTCAGCCTATTTCTAATCAGCGTATCAAGGGTTTGAAGACGGTCATGGTTGATTTTAAAAATCACACACAAAATTTGCTTTGCATACCAAATGCTAAAACATCGTGTTCATGAACTTTATCCTTCAACTTCATTTGGTTGTGGGTGGCAGTTCTTTGTTATTCCCTTCTGAATGTTACAGGACTACATTTATTTATGTATTTATTTTCATTAAGCTGGAGTAAGAGGTAAGAGAGGCCCTGGCTTGCAAACTTTCAAGTAAATTTTATATTACATCCTGGGGAAAAAGGGAGAGACAGGGACACCCAACTAAAATGCTTCTACACCTTTACTATCAGTAAAGGTGTAGAAAAGGAGGGAGTATAATACCAACAATTAGAGTTTCAGATGTGGTTTGAGTGGGGGATCCAGAACTGCCATTGCTCTCCAAGCCCTCACATCCTGAAATCTCATTTGCTCTTTATTGAACTAAAAAAAAAAAGTAGTAACTTTCTGTTTATCAAAGTAGTTTTTAGAAAGTTCTTTCCTATCATATTAAGTAATGTAAGTAAACCAGGGAGGTAAATTATGGGTCCAGGATAACTAAGTTTTTTGTATTGCTACATGTCTGGTTTTCTGAGTCTGTGAAGGATGGTTTGTTGGGAGCAATCCTTGAACAAAAGGTATATTCAAGCAAGATGTTTCAAAATCTGTGTCTAGTTTAGACGTGATACAAACACAGTAATATTGAGAATAGTGAGGTAAAACCCCAAGAAATTAGAGGGAAAAGGTCTCTGTGCTGATTTCAAATAACCAAGAGACCTTAATGCACCTATGTGTATTAAGTTACACTTCTCGGGGGGTGGGGAGGTGGGGAACAGGTAGTAAAAACCAGAGCATTAGCCATCTTACACATTCTGTAATTTTTGAACAGCTGGAAGAAGAGTCTGAAACCTTTGAGCTAAGCAAAGAATATGAAGAATTAATAAAGCTAAAAAGAAGTGGTTCTATTCAGGCAAAGAACTTAAAAAGCAAGTTTGAAAAAATAGGACAATTGTCTCAAGAAGAAATTCAGAAGAAGATTGAAGAAGAGCGAGCAAAGCGAAGAGCAATGGATGAAGAAATAAGAGAAAGGGAAGCTGAAAAATTTCAAGAGGTAAGTTGTATTCTGTACACATTAATGATAGACTTAACTAGCACACTAATGATCCAGCAGGGGACAACAATGCTGCTTTCACCAAAGTTTGCTCTATTTCCAAAATGATTTATTTTCTCCCTTCTTTCTTGCTCCCTCCTTTGGATGCATGAAGAAGCCTCACCTCAGCATCCCTAAAGGGAACAGCACCAGTTTATTATCAGTCATCTGGTCAAGCAGAGATCTGTTTTTCTGCTCAAAGCCCTCAATTCAGCATCTTAACAAGCTGAAACCTGTCAGCCTGAGGGTTTGAAAGATTCAGATTTGAGAATTAATCTTTTGATCATCACATGAACTGCTTCTCCTTCTGAACTCTTTCTCCACTGTATGAATTAAAAAACCCCTCACCAATACCACATGAAAAACAAGTCTCATCATCTGTACTTATTTCTTAGGGTAGAGCAGAAAAGGATGCCTACTTATCTCTGCTTCAAACTACAACCTGTCACATTTTTTCACACATTTCTTGTTTCTACAAGAAATGAAGCTATCAGTCTAACCAATAACTCAACACTGCGCTCTGTGACCCAAAACACCACAGAATCACGGAACGATATGGGGTTGGAAGGGACCTCTGGAGATCATCTAGTCCAACGTGAACTTTCATCACCTCATCTTGTGTCAGTGCAGGAAACTCAACAGTAGGAAGCCTGGTCTGAGCCTCACCCTGAGGTTCCTCTCCGCAGCAGTCAGTCACATCAGCATCAGCTCTGAGCCCGTCTTTTAGTTTTAAGCTTTTAAATTTGATGACCAACACTGTAATTGTGTTTCCATAAGGTCAACCTGTGTCAGGTGCTGAAGTCACTGTAACCTTGTGGCACCAAAGTCAAGCCACTAAGGATTTACCATTGCCACATGACAGTACTCAACTTCTACATGAAATAAGGAGTATTTTTCTGCCTAACACTTTTGATTTTTTTGCAATATTTTGTCCTGTCTCTGGGATAAGCTGTTATTAGACTTGATCTTAAACACAACATTAAACAAACCTCTGACAAAACGAGGACTCTGAGTGGCTTTGCTCAGTGAGAAACTGCTGCTCTACAAAACTAGTTTTATTATCATTTATTTAAAAAGTAGTAAATGAGTTAAACCCTTTCCCCCTCTCCCCCAAGGATGATGATGTAGATGTGAGACCAGCCAAGAAATCTGAGGCTCCATTTACTCATAAAGTAAACATGAAGGCCCGCTTCGAGCAAATGGCAAGAGCCAGGGAAGAAGAGGAGCAGAGGAGAATTGAAGAACAGAAATTACTACGCATGCAGTTTGAACAGAAAGAAATTGATGCAGCATTACAGAAGGTATGAATTGCAAAGTACCTTTTCTTCAGTCCTAAGTGTCATTTAACTAGGCATCACCACTGATGGCAACACTGCCAGAGGTATAATAGGAACATTAAACTTGTTTTAACAGCTGCTGTGAATTGCTGCAATAATGTATAATTACTTCTGGTATTTTCACGTGTTCTTGAAGAGTGGGAGAGAGATGTTGCAAAGAAAGTTCATTGTATCCTTTGAATAGTCTGAAAATGGAATCTACATTCATGCCCCAAGATTCCAGCCTCATTAAAATCCATTTTACTGCCCGTTCCATATGCAGGTTCAGTGCATTATACTTTTTAGTGAGGAGAGGGGTGGCATTTCCCCTTCTCAGAAACATGGTGACTTCTCGTAATCAAACACATACCACTAGTTCTCATACTGCTATTGCCACTTTACATGTTCTAAATTGACTTATTTTAAAACAGAAAAGAGAAGAGGAAGAAGAAGAAGAGGGAAGCATTATTAATGGTTCTACTTGTGAAGATGAGGAGGATCAAGCTCGATCTGGAGCTCCCTGGTTCAAGAAGTCACTGAAAAACACCTCGGTTGTTGATGGCGAGCCAGTGAGATTTACAGTTAAAATTACTGGAGAACCAAAACCTGAAGTGACATGGTGGTTTGAGGGGGAAATGTTGCAGGACTCTGAGGACTATCAGTATATTGAAAGAGGAGAAACCTATTGCCTTTACTTGCCAGAAACCTTCCCAGAAGATGAAGGGGAATATATGTGTAAAGCAGTCAACAACAGAGGCACATCTGCTAGCACCTGCATTCTCACCATTGAAAGTAAGAGTTAGCGCTTTAATTGGCTCAATTCTCAGATATTCTTCTTGCATCTTTCCTGTTATAAAAATCTAATTATCTGTCTCTCTTAACTCTTTTATTTTCTAGCTGATGACTACTAATACTCTACTTTAGCTGGAATCTTTCTTCCCCTCAAAACTTTCTTACTGCATCATCTCTTTCTCTGATGGGGCCAACTAAAGAGAGCAAGGACATGCATTGATTTGTCACTCCTGCATCAGATAGTAACAACCTTCAGATTGTGAGTGTCCAGGTTCCTTGCTCAATACAAATATCAGTGTTGAAGGCTAAAAAGAAGGAATCCATGTATGAAAGATCAACTAAAGGAAAAAGCTGAGTTATAACAGTGCGCCCACATGTGAAGACCAACTGTTGTGTAATAGTCTAAAGCTAAATACACAATCTGGAAGCTTGTGCAGTAGTGTAAATCTATTGGTATATTTTGCATGAACACTGAGTATTTAAGCTGTTTTACTTTTTAACCCAGAGGTTAAAGGAAATACTTATTGATGATTTTCAAAAACCCCAGTGTACTATTTTTAAAGAATAAAAGATGACATAACTGCTCACTTTTGTTGTTTTTGTTTCAAAGAGCATTAGTTCTTTTGTTTCAACATGGGCTTGCATTTAAACTGTTATGCTCTTACCAACCTCTGCAGTTGATAATCCAAAAGCACAACAATCTCCGTAAGGCTTGGAGTAGTCTTTATAGTACCAACATTTGCTTGTAAAATTTCTTATTTTTTCATTGCTCAAACGATACAGGAACAGTTGGTGACAAACATGAGCCCATCATGGCTAACACTGGTAGGAAGCAAGCGTTAAGAAAATTATTTTCAGGAAGTACCCAGCTTCTCAAGCTTGGCTCTCTCAATGCAATACAGTTATTGCTGCATCTCTAACATTGTCTTCTTAAGGCTACTCTACTCTTTTTCTCTAAGACCTCTTGATATCCACACTAATGTCACTGTGCTAACACCATCTGATTGCTCAGTTTAAGCTTCTCTAGGAGTAATTTTACAAACAATAGTCACATTTTAAACTAAAGAACGTGTGTGTAAGCCTTACGCAAAGACAAGGTAAGCTGCAGCAAATGAGATTTTTTTCAAAATGAAATTTTCCTGTGGTTGAATCTGCTGACTGCTTTTTGTACAGTTACCTATTGCGAGTCACTCTTTTGCCTTAATAAAATAGTTACAAATGCAGAAACATCTTGAAAAAATGGTAATAAGCTGCATGATGCTTTGACTGATAATTATCCTAACAGCCACATAAATACATTTTACTTCATTTCATGTGGGTGATGTTCATTCACAGAAGTACTAGTTGCTGCAATGTCTTTCCTCTGAAGCTGTTATTTCAAACTAACGAAGGCAGAGATAGGAGCATAAAAAAGACAAATACATTGCTATTATTATCCATCAGTTTACATTTATTGAGAAAAACCATACAAAAAAACATTATACAGTTAACGTGTACCCATATTACATACAATGTCAATGCAAGCTCAAAACCACATTTTTGTAAAGCATTCAATTTACCTCAAGTCCAAGCTGCATCTCCCTAAGACACTGTTCCCATCACAGTTGCCTTTTAAAGCCAATCTTCTTTTTACACACGGGTAGTTTCTGCAGAGAACACTTTTCTCAGGACGAAAAGGCATTTCACATGCACGCAAGAGAAATACTTGTGCATACATACGAGTTTTATAAGCTATTGCTAGGGAAGAGGGAATCCTGTCAACTGTATGCTTTCTGAAAAGCCCAGGCCTCCCTTCCTCCCCCCACTTCCAGAAGAAAGCAAAATAAAAAGCTTTTAGCATGCAATGAAAACTTAAAAAATTACTTTGGAAGAGAAACAGGGGAGAAACAATTTCTATCATCCAATAAAATACCACTAGCAAAAAGAGGAAATATTTCAAGATAGGCTGTGCAAGTGAATAATGAACCTGTCTGCCTGGACAACTTACACAGATGACTTACGATCATGCTAGACTGAAGATTATCCACCTGACATTCTACTGCATGTCCTATTAAAGTACAGGCTGCAGAAAGTAATATGAAAATGCTTTTCCTACTTGGAACATTATGCTTCCTTTTTAAACTTGTACTCTTCACCTTCTACTTAACTTGTGGGACTCTAATGGGGGGAAGGTGGGGGAAGCAGGAAACATTTAAAGACACCTTGTGGACACTTCCCTTACATTTCTAAGGAAGTCCAGTTATGCTTCTGGATGAGGAGAACCCCAATAATCTATTTTTTGTTCTCCTAAGAACTGTAAGTTTGGAGACAGAGTTGAAAAATAAACGCTATGCTTAGCACAAAATAGCATGTCTGAAGGCCCACCAGTGAGAAAGCTGGAAGTCAGTACACCTCAAATGCTACACACAAGAACATCTCATCTCCCACACACTACAACATTCCAATAAACTGGCTCGTTTCATCTCTATCTCCTCCCACCGGCTGAATTTACAATTGAAAGACTTTTAAGGTATTTTAGCAACAACAGTTATAATGTAAAAGGAAGTGAACAAATGACTCACCCCAACACTAAATTCACAGTATCAAAAATCCAAATGGTACACACCTAACCTTTTCTCACATGAAAAATGAAGTTACATATTAAACTACATATTAAACTAAGATGAAATAGTAAGTGGCTTGAAAAACTGAAGCACAACTATTAATTTAGCTCAAAAAAAAATCAATATATCTAAGCTTGGCTGTTTAGAAGAATATAAATTAAAATAGATGGTTTATATTATTAAATCACAGTTTAAAAAACTTAACAGATTATGGAACATTTATGGTCAAACAAATAATACTTTAAAGAATGAGAAGTGATCAAAACAAAAATTATACCCTGCACCATTAAGTATGGGATACATTTCAAATCTGTTACGTTTTTGCCAATTTTACCTTCTACATGGAGCCCTTCTATGGTCCATGCTCATCGGCTCACCAATGGCATACACTCAAAGGATTCCTCTTTACTGGTAGTAACTATCTCAGGACCTGATTCTATGAGCTATGATTTGGTGCTTGCAGCATCTTCAGCACTGTGTGTGAAAATGAAGGCAGCATTTTTGAATATTTTTCTTTGATGTACAGATAAGCAGGACTTTTGAAAGGAGCAGCATGTTTCAGAAACAGAATAATCAACAAAAAAACCAAACAGATGCTGCTTTACTTTAAGCTAAAAAAAAAAAAAACAACAAACAACAAAAACCAGAAACAAAAAACCTGTACCAGACCATCTATAAAACATACAAACATTTTAAACTATCAAAATATACAGCAATTCAGTTAAAGTATCAAGAAACAGGATACACTGACTGCTATATAGATAAAATATTATTTGCTATACTGTTAACATTTAATTGGTGCACATGCTTTTTCAGTTAAAACATACTAATCTCTGAAACTCCAGTATCTGCTTTCCTACCATGTCAAGTATGAATAAGCAAACTAAGTTATCTAAAAATACCACTAACACACTATAACTTTAAGACAAGTTATCATCAAGTTCAGTGATAACAACAGAAGTCATACTCTTTATATTTAGCTCTTACGGGTTCACCTGGGAATAGTGCCCTATTATAAAAAAAAGCATTTGTGAAGGCTGTTGACATTTCTAACCACAGTAATTCCTGTATATTTGTAAAGGTTTTGATTCTTTAATTGCAACAATTAACTATTTGAGGAAAAATAACAAAAATTACTTATTCTGATCAAGTTTAATTACTGCAATCTACTCATCTTTTCTAAAAAAAGAAAAAAAAAAGAGATACATATTTACCTAGAAATATAAACAGTTGTTTAAAAACTTAAAAGACTTTCCACTGAAATGGAACCGTGAGTAACAATGCATTTGGGGAAGCAGCAGATTGCTTTTCAATACACAACCACAAAGATCTCACAGGGACAACATTAATGTACTGAAATATATTAATTTATATACTTCCTTAGGTTGTGCTTACCTGTTGCTTTTTTGCAGCAGAACCTAAGGTGGAAGGTCTGGGAAGGCACTGTGAAGTATAAATAATTGCACTGTTTGCAATTAATAAAGATTTTATACCTTAAATGAATCAAAATCAACAGCCTCCATTTTGTGAATGATAAAGAATCCAGTGAATTTAAATTTGCTCAGTTTAGTACATAATAAATGCACCATTCTATAAGGTTATCTACAAAATACCATGCAAAATATCTGAACTATTAAACTTCATACCCTACACTGAAAAAAGCAAATACTTTCCTAGCCTTTTTTAAGCTACCAGAATAACTCCTCATTTTAAAAGGGATAAAAATAATTCCTTCTATTTCTACAGCACAATACATACATTGCTAATTACCTGAATAAACTATTTCAGTTTTCAAGCCTTAACTTTTCTGTGCAGCCACCCTAAAAAAATTTACTCTCAAAGCAACAATATGGTGTTCCAAAAGATAAAGCAAGTAACAGTTAAAGAATTACTTAAAAACATACCTACATCACTACATATCTGCAAACTCTCTGAAGACAAAGACAACTTCTGTCTAACAAGTGGTTCCAAAGACTTCAATGTTACGATATGCATACTTTTAAAACACTGAACGATACAGCTGTCTCAGGAGTACTGATGAAGAAAAACTATTACTCAGATAAACAGAAACATGATTTTCTTTAGCTATTGCTAAACGTTTCTGGAATACTTACCCACAAAGCTCATATTATGTGTATGTATATATATATACACAAACCTATGTTTCTGAATTAAGAAGCAATTATGATTTCCTAAGATATCAGCACTGTATTCCAACATAATAGTCACACAAGTATGGCATTTTCATTATGTGGAACATTGACAAAAAGATACTGTTGCAGTTCATCAATTTGTCATTCTGATGTACTTACAGTGCAATGCTCCTTGAAGGAACAATCAAGGATGATACACAGCCCAGTCCTCCTCACCCCTATAGAGCTAGTTCTATACTGGCTGGATCAAACCTGCACTTCAACAGACAATGGCAAGACAGACTGTATTGCATGTAGTCTAATATATGCAAAGAGCCAATAAATATGCAAAGAGCAAACATAGGATTTCAAGAGAATCAGATTTTTAGTATGAGCATTAGAGCAACAAGAAGTTTCAAGTATATATATATAAAAAATAATCAATCGTTTCAAATACTTGAGTATTTACAAAAAAACCAGAAGTTATCTGCTCTGCAGGAAGTTTTCAACCACTCCCCACCACTCAAACAAAACAGCTTTTTAAGGACAGATGCAATTTTTGTAACTACTATGCATACCACATTGACTTTTCTACACTGAATTTTGAACTGGACTACTTTAAACTGAAGGCTTAAGCACATCACACTTAAAATGAATTTTATAACTAGTCTGAAAAAATCCATAAAATAGTTATGCAGAAACAGTTTTGAAGTATTCAATTAAGAACAAAAGTTATCTGTTATAGCAGCTGCACAGGTCTGAAACAGTGGTCATGTATAAAAGGAAATGTCACTGTTAATGCAATGGAAGTATGCCAAAAAAGATCACCTTCTTAAACACATGCAGTTTTAATCAAATAGAAAGAAAATTAAGGTATCAAGATTACTGGTGCTAGGCAGCAAAATACAATGAATGAGAGAGATGCTCCATCTACAACTATTCTGCAAGAGGGGAAAAACATGCTAATGACAAGTTTTTAAACTCAACAAGACTTCATGGGGGGAAAAAAAAAAAATCTCATTTGTGTACAGGTACCTTGATTCAGCGTTGCAAATCAATCCTATAATTCTGTATATACCCACATATCCAACTTACCGACACAGGAGGTTTCATATTATTTATTGTAAAGCACAAAACAGGCATTTTAAAAGTGATAAAGTATACATTGAAAAAGTACATTTATATCACAAAGCATTGACCACATAATTGCAAATACATTTGCTGGAATGTGTACATCTACACTAATACTAAAAACAAACCATTTTTCATTTCTACACAGAAATATTACCTCCTATCAGTAGTGATAGATATTTTGTACATTTTCAAAAACACTATTTTTTTAACCAAACAAAATTAAGATCTTCATCAAGGCGTCTGCATCCATACATTTAACAAAGGTTTTTCCCCCACACAATGAAGCAAATACTGTATTGTCCACTTCTTATTATTGGCCCTGTGCAGAAGAGATACATAAGAGATACACAAAAAGTTAAAGAAAATCCTTTAAATCGAGCTAACTCAGGAGTGAAGCCTTTAAGAAAGAAAAATTGGTTAATGTAAATGGTGGTGGCTTCTTGCATGGTTTTCAAAACCCTGGGAGGAGAAAGTTTTTCTTTTTTTTTTTTTTTAAGAAAAAAAAAAACAAACACGTAATCACCAGACATATGGATAGATACAGAACTCAAGTTATCAGGTAAACAGTCATCTATTAATTATTCTGATAGTTATTTTGCTAGAAAAAAAGATGCATACTCCAAAGGTAACAAAGCAGGAGACATGCAAGAAAATATCTACAACCACTGAAACGGAAGCCAGCCAAAAAAACACGTAAAAGTTTATACCTGTGGTGCTGGAGGATGTTGTGGCATTCCCTGTGGACTTGTCTGGGCATAGTAGGCTGCCTGCTGCCGGTAGTACTCGGCCCACGCCGCGCTGTAGTCCGGCTGGCCGCCTGGCGGGGCACCAGCCGGGGCAGGAACCGCTTGACCTACAAGGAATTCAAATTACAGAGCTTTGTTCTTGCAATAGAAATGAAAAAAATTTCAAAACCTTGCTGGGTAACAAACATCATCTAGCTTCTTGCAATTTTCCTTCAAGGCTTTTGAATAATCTTGTGGCTGCCTTTTTTTTTTTTAAATAACCACTCATCCTATTAATTTAACATAATGATTCCCATGTAAAGCAAAATTAAAAAACCGTAAGGATTTTTTTTCCACCTCTTGAATCATGCTCCAGAGCAAGAGTCTTTAAAGCCTATTAACCTAAACAGCCAGTAGCATCTAAATTAAAATAGGGGCCAACAGGCAAGATTATTTTTTGTAGTCCACCTAGACTGACTTTATCTTATTGTACAGACTGCCTTAATTAATTCACCAGATGCCAGTTCATTCATTACCCCAATTTTGGCCTCCTTAATGTCAATTTCTAGGTTATTGCAGATTATATTTTTCAAAGAGAACATTAATTTTTGTAAACATTTATTCCTCCACAAGAATATAGTTCTGAAACTTCTCCTTCCAACCTTTAAGTTTTGTTCCTCTAGAAATAACAGCACGTACACACTCATACCCACACTCTCCCAGACTTACAGCTGAGAGCTATTGGTCCTTCCAACAAAGCCAACTTACAACTTAAATCTCTGTAAAGGCAATCGACTAATACACAAGGACTCTGCAGTGTATATTAAAAGAAAAAAAGTAAGTTACAACTTTTTAGGACCTCAGTCCAAGGAAGGTTTGTCAGACATCTTTACTTCATTTTCCCCTTATTTCAGAAATATCAAAAGCACTCCACTTATTACCACCTTCTTCACTATTTTTATCTGAAAGGTGTTTTTGCAATTACCACTACAGAATGTACCTGACTACAAGCAGATCGCCACTCTCTGTCCTCTATCCAATCATCTTGCATGCATCCACACAGAAGGGTTTTATATGGAGTGCTTCATTTAAAGTTTCTTGAACTTCCAAAACAGAACAACTATAACTACTGTGACATGACATTTTTGTGATCGATATTCTTAAAAGGTTATATTTTTCAAATCAAAGTTTTACACTCAGAAGAATTAGGATACTAAGAAAAAACATTCCCTGGTTGTTTTCTAGTATTTAGGAAAAAGAATCCCACACGACACCAATTACAACACAACGCTCAATTACACTACATCAAATAAATCCAAGCAAAGTACAAGCTTGCACCCCATACAATTCCATGTGCACCTCATCTTCTGCTATCAAGAAAAAGGGGCAGCTTCCACACAACGAGGGCTGAAAGTTTTCACTCCTACCTTAAACCACCTCACCTTTTATTTGGATACAAGGCCACTGAGCACCCTTCTGGGGAACGTGAGTATCAAAGATTCTAACAAGCTGTTTTCTAGGGTGTCAGACAGAAGGTTGGGATTGTTGAAAAACTTACCTAAATTTCTTCAAATCTTAAAGGCAGAAACCACAGTTTACAATTTATACTTACAATATACCATGACTTACAATTTACACTTCTGATTAATTACTTTAACCAAAATTATTTTAAATATGGTTACAAATTATCCCAGGATACACTTTTTGCAAGTTCAGTATCTGAGATAATTCTATTTACAAATTATTTTAGTTATGTCATAGCTGTCAGCACAGCTGAACGGCAAAGCTAAGGCATTTTTTGTGCATTATGACCCAAGAATCTTCTGATATTCAGCCAGCTGTCCCAAGGCTGTCCAAAGCTGTCCTTATTTGAAATTCAAATAATAAGTCAAATATAGGAACATCTACTAAAACATGTCAAAGTGGACTTCTGTCCTGAAATGGTTAGTAAAAATTCATAGTATTTTAGCTGCAGCATTTCCCTAACAAGTACTGCAAGTAATTCTGAACCTACACACGGAATTCAGCAGTTCAGTCACAACTTCCTTTCAGGACTGCACTGAAACAGTACATGCTCATATACGTACAGATTCAAGCACAGCACTAACAAACAAGATCGATAAACTACATACAAAGGAAATACAAGAAACACAAATACCTCCCCATTAAGGAAGGTTAAGAAAGAAAGTGCTAGATGATCCTACAGTTCCACTACTCAAATCATGAAGGCTGATTCTACTAAGAGAAAACTGTTCTTTGTCCTCTTTGCTGTTACAATGCTGAGGAATTACTGAAGAACAGTTCTACTGTTTTATTATGGAGCCCCTTAGTTATAAATGAAGCTCACAATATAGTAGAATTATTTTAAATAACAAATTTACAAAGTCCTAGGGTGACAAGTAATTTACTAAAATATGACTTTGTGTTTAGAGGGAACTGCTACCCTTGGGAAATTTTTGAGGCCCAGTTAACGCAAATAATTATTTTAGCTCTTTTTATTTCTTTCATCTATAGGTCTTCAAAAAGCTAAACTGTTGTCTTGTTACCTGGCAAGACTCGAGGGAAATTTAAAAGAAATTTTCTGAATTTATTAAGTAGGGTACCAAGAAAATACATTTCTGTGTCACAAGATCCATGTACAGTAGCTTACCAGAGTGTATGAGTAATTTTACTATTGTATTTGATACTCGTAGCAATAGCCCCTGACCAAACCAGGAGCCTGAAGAAGGACATGGACTTTGCCACTGTATTTGCAAGTTGGAAAAGAAGTTATTTTCAAGTACGCTGAAAAAAGTAGGAAAGTGTTCTCTGTGATTAGCCAAGTCATATCACACCAGTAGGAAGTCACTTTGGAAGACAGCATTATGGTTTTGATAGGAATATTCAGGAGTGCTTTGGAGTTTTGAGATCACTCATACTTAAAGTATGAGAAAATCCAGAGCACCAGTTGCAGTATCACATCCAACTTGCTCAGCTCAGTACTTTCACCCTCAGAAGCTTGTCACAGGGGTTACACCAAAGTAGCTCTCTTCAGCAGCAAAAATAAAACTGCTTGGCCTTAGCAAGCCCCAAGTTTCAGTTCAGTTCTCCAAAAGAGGTGTTTGTGTAATTATCTGTGCTGTGAAAAATCTGAAAGAAGGAGTTACAAGTCACTCTTTAACTTCCCCCTTTTTACAAGTTAACGGGGACCAAAGCATTACAGTACTACAGGAAGCACAAACAGTAGTAGCTGTATTTGAGAGCCCAGAGACTACAAGAACTTGCTGATGGAGAGCCCTCCTGTTTGTCACACCTTTTACTAGGTCTTAACGTTGTTAAGGAGATGGGGAAAAACACCTCTGTTTAGCACTAAATCAAGCCTAAGTGAATGCTCTGCCCTTCAACATCATTTGGTCAGTTCTTCCTCTTTCTTAACTGGATCTTAAGAGAAACGGCATCTTCCATATCAAGATTTTCAACGTGTTGAAGAAGCAAAAGTTCTCATTATTTACACAGTCAATTTATACAGGTCCAGACATCAAGAGTTCTCCTCCAACCAAAGAACTCAGTTTGATCCAAAAAGAAATGAAGACCGGAACTGGTCTTCTGTTTTTCATCTTGTTTGATTGCTGTCTTGGGATTTTTTAAATTTTGCATTTTAAGAGCAATTCTTTACATCTCCCAATATTTATCTATTTTGGGTTCACAATCTTCTTTGGACTTGTTCCCAAAAATCTCTATTCCAACACCTTATAACTTGCTACTATTTAATTACAGTAAATATGAGACTAGTGCAACCCACACCTTGCTTTCCAGAGACAGCAAATCAGAAAGATGGCAGAGCCTCTGCCAACAAATTGTTCTTAAAAAGGCAGTGAAAAAAACCCACAACTTTGCACTGAAGAACACAAGCTGAACAAACAGACAGTAAATTGGAAAAAAAAAGTAGTTAAACAAAACAGGAAAACAGAAAGGCCCATCACATCTTTAGAATCATGTGTTTGGGAGTTCTGTTGCGATTTTCTTAATCTGATACACAATTCTTGAAGTAAATCATCATTATATATTTTGTTTCATTTCATCACTTATGCTGTGCCAAAATAGAGAAGAATAAAGGTAGTTATGTCTTAGCAAATAATTTGAGATCAACCTGGCAGAAGGTTGGTAAGAGGAATTAAACATGCTATTAATCTTAACTCCAAATGCTTTTTAATATTCCATGAGAAAATGGAGTGCAGTTGGAAGAGGACAAAAAACTCACAAAACTCTCCTACCCACTCAAACAAAAAAATCCAAAACTTTATGCTACTGTGTTTGGTGAAACAGATACCAGAGAAAGCACTGGCATTCAAAAGCCCACTACTCTTTAACACACAGATCTGTATCAACTGCAATATCCACGGCAGGACACTGTGGACAAAATACTGACCTGTAAGACATTCTCATGATTTAAAAGATAAGAGCACTTTCTGCCAACACATCAATACCCCATATTCTTTTCTTACTCTGTAACTGATGGAATTATCAACTTAACAAGCAAATACTTTCCAGTTTTGTAAGTCAGCTCAAGCAAAGTATTTCAAAAAAGCTAGCAACAACATATAATCTGCAGTTTAAACACAGCTTTAAAGTGCTGCAAAGAAAATACTATTTTAAAAAGGGCATGATATAAATGAAAGCCAATTATGATGCTTCAATAACCTGTAACACAGAAAGCAAGTTATATAAAAAAAAATAAATAAATCTGTAACCTTGAGAGCAGTAGAAAACTACCAAACAAGAAAAACTGGAGCTTCATAAAGTAGATCAAAGTTGAACTCCAAAGCTCATGAAATATACTTTAAAAATACTCAAACTGAAGTACTTAAAATGTGTTGTTTCCCAATATTCAAATCCAGACATCTCATTAGGTATGAAGTATTTCTGCAAAGCTAATGACTAATGTGAGTACCAGTAAACGCCTTTAACATAACACAGATTTTTAAGTCTGTTTTTCTGCAGGGTTCAGGGCCTCTAGCAGTATACGGTTCAAAAGACACATGGATTGTGCATTTTTATTTTTGGGGGGTAAAACCCCCCATCTCAAACAAGACTCTCAAGTCTCCTAAAACATTCTACTATGCAAGAACAGAAAAAAACACCTGCATACATACCCATTTTTTTGTAGTACTCTTCCCAGGCCTTGGTATAGTCAACCTGCCCTGCTGGTGCTGGATTTGGTTGATCTCCTGAATTAGATTAAAAATAGTCAAAATAAAACTACTGGGTTTTGTTTCATACACAGAACAATTTACAAATCATCTGAAATTTTTTAGTAACAATCCCAAATAACATCACTCAAATCTGACACTATAAACCTGTGCAGTACAAGCTACAACAAATATAAACAATTAGAGAAGACACCACAAAGAAACAAAAAACTGTTTAGTGTTCAGCATGTTTTCAAGATTCAGGAAGTGCACAACACTCCCAGTACAAAATACTACCTACAATTGAAGTGGTAAGCCTCATCCAGGCACAACAATTACACTAATACAACCCAGTATTACAATTTTAATTGTCTTAAAACCACTGGAAGTGATGTAACTGTTTAAAGCAAATGACAATCAACAGGTTGGCTCATTCCATTGCTACTTATGACTGACTGCACTATGTAGACATTATTAAGTCAGCCCAAGTTGCTGCAAAATTCTCTTTGAAGTATATTACAAGATAAATACATTACCCTTATTACTGGTGAAAATAAGAAAAGCAATATTGAAGGCTGTAAGCAGGAGTTTTCCAACAAAACTGGCTACCTTGCAGTAAGTTTACCCAATATATGAAGACAACATTAAAAAATAATGGAACATCTATATCCCCAGCCATGATAAATTTATCCATTTTAGTTTTAATAGCTACCTTGTCCATTAGTTTGGGTTGTAGCTGGTCCACCTGGAGGGGCTGCAGGTGGTGGCTGTGCTTGCTGCTGATAGTAGTGAGCATAATAAGCTGCCCACGCTGCTGAATTGGGATCTGTTCCTGGCTTACCTATGAAAGCAAAACATAAGGATTTATAAAAGTAGCACGAACAGAATGCTAATGCTGTCCTCAACTAACCCTGTCCTAAGTACTCATATTTTCCTCCAAGGAAAAATCCATCTCCACCAAATGACCATATGCATAATGTAACTGTCTTTTCTTTCCAGCACAAACTTTTGACCAGGTTTCAGACAAGTGCATTGTAGGAAGTATACTTTCATAGGACTGACAGAATCATTCTAGAACCCTTACTACTGCAATGTCATTGATTCATTTTTAAATACGATAAACAGAAACAGATTTTCAAGTTTAAACAAACAGCCATGTTACTAAATGGTAGCAACAGTGAATCATTCTAGCACAAAACAACTTCAGAGGTTTCACTCTTGTTATAACCTCACACTAATGACACTGGCACAGGTGAAGGAGGCAGCCAAACACGTTATTTCTGAAACGGAAGAATACAAATCTCACTAGGTATTCACAATGCTTGCCAGCTGAACTTTAAGTTAACAGTAAAATACAAAAACAAATACTATTTTAAGAACCTGAATCCCCATACAAGGCTATAAAGCATCACTGTTTACTTACAGCTTTTTAGAATAACAAATAGCAGCAACATTGTATCTTCTGCAGCTATCTCCATGCTTTCCTTATTTTTAACTACATCTAGGTAGGCCAACGATGCCGCATCCTAGAGTCTTATCTCTGTTTTTCACACACAGCCTTTAGGAATGGCTTATTCTTGCTGAATCAGAGATTGATTACCAGATTAGCAACCCAGAAAAACTGCAAATCTACTATTAGAGAACATAATTTTCTATAACACAACCCGCATCCTTTAACATTATTTGCATCCTTAAAGAATAAAAATATCCACAAATAAATGCAGCCAAGTGAGGGGAGAACTTGACATTAAGGACAGACACAACTGATACTTTAGAGTAACTACACACAGAAATTGAATTATGTTGCTCTTGAAACACAAGATAGGTAAGGGAGTGACTAATGGAAGAAAAAGAAGAAATACCCTGAAAAACACATTCAGGGAGAAGAAATCCACTACACAAATTTCTTGCAGTATTTCATTTAGCACTTAAGTCATATGTAACCACTTAAATGCACACAGTAGTATCAGCATATAGAAAACCATGATAACACGCTACTTCCTTTTAAAATTACACTGCTTCCATCAACAATAGTGCATTTAAACTAACATGTACTATATTCTAAGGTTACCTGCAAGTATCAAACAAGCCATTGCTTGGTTCCCCCCCTCCTTCCCCTTAGTAGCTAGTTCTCTAGAATAGAAGAACACAGAGCAGGATTCATTGAATTTCCAAAGAAATCTGACTGTAGTAACTAGCTCCACTCTCACATGACAAGAGGCAACCATGGTTCTGGAGAAAGCACCTCTGAAAAAAATACTAAAAGAACCCATTTATTACACTGAATTGAGCAACTAAGTGGACAACTGTATAAAACTCACCCAAAGAAATGCTAGTCAAAAGAAACACCAACTGCATTTGCATATAGAAAAACTTACTAGATTTTTAAAGAGGAGTATTCATCCAAAAAATTGTTAGAAAATCATCAAGATGACATCAAGGTGAGTATTCGCCATTTTTCTTACAGGTCGTTATAATACAGATATAACTACTTTATAAAAAATGAAAAGGCAGCATGAAAAAGGCTGTAACATTTTGGCAGTGGATTTGGAGTAAATGACACTTTTGGTATGCTGAGACTTTGAGTCAAGGCACTGCGAATCATTCATTTTAAATAACGACAGTAGGCATTTTAAAATACTGAACTGAATGCATGCAGAGCTACCTTTTATACAAGTTAAGGAAATGACACCGGAGATGGTTCTTTGCCAAGAAAGGATATATAAAAGTCTTGAACATGAATAGAACTCTCTGTAGATTGCAACATCCTCCAAAGCCTCCTTTTTCACTAATGAAACTACTGTCAGGACCAGTGGCTATCAGAAAATATTTATTCCATTTATAACAAGAACAAAACTGAGATCTTTTGGTTGAAGTTCTGAAGAAGCTCTACCTCAAACAAATGAGGTACAAGTGACTCAAGCATCTAGCCTTACCATGCCTTCTGTGACTGCAGTTCCGTTTCCCCACATGCTCTAGTCCAACCAAAGGATGTAACTTAAAGAAAAGCAGGATACTAGACCTTCAGGAAGTTGTAATTAAGTAAAAACTCCCAGTCTTCACAAAGATAAACAGATATAGAAGAAACAGATTCTACAAAGATGGGATTTCAGAAGAAAATGCAAAACTATTATAAGCAAAAGCTCAAAACACATTCCTAACTAGTTTTACTGTATCAACAGCGGTTCAACAGAAGCTTAACCACTCAAAAATGGCTGAACAAAATACATTTGTATCAGACTCTGAGAAGCAATCCTCATAAAGGTCAACAAAAGCTGGAAATACCTAATATAGCAGAAACTGTGCAAAGTCAGGATCAGTGAGACTGTCAGGAGCACATGTTAAAAATAAAATACGAAGTAATTGACTATTAGGGAAAGAAAACACATCTTCAAAGAACTTCATGTAAAAACATCCACTGTAAGAAAGATTAACTGTTTTTCAAAAAATCAGTTAATTAGGAGTCTTGCAAAAAGTATTGTAAACTGGGATGTAGTATCAATAATGTTTAGTAAAGAAACACATTCCAACTGTAACAACTGAATTTCAACATTTCACAAGCAACACACAGGAAGTTTAAAACATATGTAAACTGACAATCAGTAAAGAAAAGTCCAAAGAATAGGAGCTTTTTCACATTTACCAGTATTAACACAAACAAACTGCGAAACATACACACTTATAAGGACAGAATCGATGTAGTTAAAGTATATCCACACTATAGCATTACTGTGACGTTGCTTACCTGGATCTGGTGGATTTGGTGGCTGCCAGTGCGGGTAAGCATTTCCCCATCCTTGTGGAGCATATGGAGCTGGAGGACCACTATAAAAGATCAAATCATACACACAGAGTGAAAGCCAGCCCCAGGTCATCCTAACAAAAAAGGAAGCCAGCTGAAGCAATACTTACTGAGGTGCTGGGCCAGGAGGCCCTGGATTATAAGGAGCTGGATTATATGGTCCCATGGGAGCACCAGGACCTGGTGGCCCAGGAGGTCCATGTGGACCAGGAACAACACCATGGGGTCCATGGGGAACAGGTGGACCCAATGGGTTTACTGGACCCTGTAACAAGAATGGAACACAGGTGAAAATAAACCTTGAAGTTCTTCATTTTTCACCAGTTTAGAAGCATAAATCTTAACACCCAAAATAATCTAATCTAAAAGGTTTGATTGTTTTTAGATAAAGACATTTCCTTGGAGAAAATATAAGTCTTTCTAAAGATTAATTAGGCCTATGGCTAGTTAAAAAAGTTCTTACCTGTAAATAAACAGGTAATAAATTTGATTATATGCATACACATGCAAACAAAAGTGCAGTAAATTTAAAGTGTCTAAACTTGGATTAAAACTCAACCTAAACATGCTGAGACTGAAAAACTAAACACACAGTTTAGTAGCTTTAACTATATCAAGGATAACTCTGAAGTCAAAATTTTCATTATGCACAAAGTGTGTATCTTCAAGAACACAACATTAAAAAATACACTGTATTACACTAAAGAAATCAACTGTTTATTTCCATTTCAAGTTTTTGCTGCTTTTATATTACTATAACCCAGATTACTATTCATTATTATCAATATATTATCTGATTAAGTAATTTGGAAGTGAAATGGAAGCCTCCACAAAGGAGACACTCTTCTAATTCTGTTTAGCTATAATAGTAAACCAAAATACACTCACTCCAATCTTTTCTTCAATAAGTTGTCGTGCATAATCTATTTGCTGGGGTGTTCCACGGATAGTAAACATCTTCATATTTGGATCTGCATTAGGTGGAGGATTTCTTTGAAGTTCTATTCTAGCACCAGACTGCTGGCTTATGCTTTTAATAGTTTCACCACCTACAATGCAACAGATAGCTTTTATGATGTGCATCAAAGCAAAAATACTAAGATCCAAAGCAGAGAAAGTCAACTGCATGGAAGGTGAGGACAGAAAAGCGAGAAGACACCTATTTTTATGAGCCATACAAGAACATTCTAACAATAATTTTAAAAAGCCTCTTCAGTGTAGTATAGAGCTTTGGTTGCAGTAAACCAGTAAAAAAAAATAATTTCTTAAATTAAGAGACCATGACATTGTTGCTCAGAAAGAACAGCAAAGAATTCCTACAATGTTGCCTGTATTTTTTTCATTCATGTACAGATGTAAGATTAGACATGAATAACATCCGATACCCACAGTTGTCAGTAAATACAACCTTAAAGCCTAACCTCCTTACAAAGCAGTAAGCAAGCACACATGACACACACAAAAAAAACCAAACCCAGAAGTTGACCAGATGGTAAAGTTCACATGTTTTGTAGTGCACTAAAACCAGAAAGTTAAATTCCCTAAACTAGTTCTTCCTCTTACAGGATCCTGAGAAGTTAACTGTAACATTAACGGGCACAAAGTTTTCAAAACAGGGATCATTTGGCATTTAAATCAAAACAAAAAAGTCAATCAACCTTCCAGGTGAAGAACTGAACTATGTCAGCCTATTTGTTGTGTCTGGAAGACACACTACAAACAAGAGACAAAGATAACCCAACTGTTTCATTTAGAAGCATGCAGCAAATCATTTTTAAAAGAAAACTGAGAATTATTTTAATAAACACACACATTAAAATTGTTACAGGATTCCACTGTAAAAGATCTTCACTGGAATATGTGAAATTTATTTTTAAGAGTTACAGCTGCAGTAACACTAGGCTAATTAAGCAGCATCAAATGCAACTTAATTATAAGATACATCATTTAATAATCTACCAAACACTACCCATGTAACTCAGTACTTACTACTTAAAAAAAAAAAGAAGAGGTTAAATAGATTGGTTCTTGACTTTAAACTACTGGGGCAGGTGCTTTGGTGAGGAAAATCTGAAAAGAATATTACAAGTGCTATGATTTAGCAGCATTATGTTGCTCTACTGTACATGAAACTATTTGCAAAGGCCTCTCTTGAAACATCTCTCTAGTATGGCTATTTGTACAAATAGAAAAGATGAGAGTATTTTTAACTACATATAGATACACATATATAAGATATATTGCCTTTGCCAATGATTAATCCAGTTTTGCCAGTGGGAACAATAAAATTGAATTCCTGTAATCCACCAGGAGGCCCCATGTTCCAGTTGCCTTGGCCTCTACCCCTTCCTCGACCACCAGGTCCTGGTCCACCAGGGTTACCAGCCTGAAAACAAAAAGCAACAAAACAGCACGTTCTATAAAAAAACCTGCAAACAAATTATTAATGTCAGTTGGTTACATCACATCATTTGTCAAGAAAAAATCTGATTTAATACTCAGATAGTTTCTATAGTTAAATTAGTATCTTTTCCAGAAGACCTACACTATATTTAAAAAGATGTTATGTACAGCTCTGCGTACAAAAGACGAAGGAAAGGATACAGAAGAAAGCAGGTTTCACATGTCCAAAAATACAATTTCTGTCTGCCTTCTGTAAACAAAGCAGTGGGCCTCATCTCCAAATAAGCATTTCAACTTTTAAAGACCAATTACAACCAAAAGTAACAGCATACTGGTTATTAATACAACAGAAGAAGCAACTCTAAAACCAGCAAGATCAAGAACTGCCATGACTGCAGGTCAGTATTAACATTATCATTCTGACTCTTGCAAAACTGTAGCTGTAACAGCAAACATTCATACTCCAGACTGAACTTTGAAGGAGATTCAAGTAACACCATCAAATTATTTTCTTTAGTTAGACACTAATTTGCAATATTTAAGTCTTTCCAAAAGTCTGGCAAGAGATTTTGAACAGTAAACAACATATTATACAACCTGAACACTTCGAAGGAGATCTGTAATAATTTCTGCAGCATGCTGACATCTGTCAGGAGGCCCTGTGATTTGGGCTATTCTATCTGGAGTTGTTCCATCATCTGGAATAAAAACGAACTATTCCAGTATATGTAATCAGTAAATTTACATTAAATTCACAAAAACTTACAGACATATTACCAACCTGGTTTAAATTGGATCCTAACACCAGCATCATTCTGTATCTTTTTTATCATCTCTCCATTTCTTCCAATTACAATACCTACAGCAAATCGTGGTATTGGAACCTTAAAGAGAAAAAAAATATGTCAAGATGTCAATGATGCAAACATTCCTACCAAATTACACTATTAAAGGGTCACATATTAGAATGGTACACTAGGGCCAGCCCTACACCACTTAAGGCATTTTAAAGTGTGAAACTTTTAATATCAAGTCATAAGCCTAACAAATATTGGAGAAAAGGATCAAAAAGAAGTAGGTCCTATACACCAGAAGTTCTCACAGTGGCAGCAACTCCAGTGGACATTATGCTTCTCACAAGGAACAGAAGTTCTAACCTGCCTAAAAAGCAGGTTCTACAGGTGAAGTTTCAGCCTCATCTCTGACAAACAGTTATAAGTTCATGACTTGCATAACAGGTAAATATTCTTCTGCAAAGGCCAAACTCCAATTTCTATAATGACATTATATACTTCGCCATAAAGATTATTTGCTTATTTGATAAAAGCTCCAGCTAGCTGAAATTGTTCAGAACTGCTGGTGATGTGAAGTGAATGCTGTACGCCATTTCAAGTCATAATTTCAGCAAGTACCAAGTAATACTTACATGCCACAAGTACTTTTGGAATCTGGTTAATAGCTTTCAGTGATATTATCAGGTATTACCCAGTGGTGTTATCATTACATTTTAATGTTAACATCTCAAAATACAGGGAACAAGTTTTTCAACCATGCTTACGTCTATCCCTTCATTTCCTCCTATTCTTGACCCATATTCGTTGCGCACCTCTCTAAAGCCACCTTGATCGCGAATTAACTCCAGCACCATTTCCTTGGCTTGCTAAAAAAGAATGAAAGTTCATTTAGGTAATGCAACATCAGAATGGATTTTAAAATGCTCTGAACCGTGAAGGGGTCCTTACTTGAACTTTATAAGGGTCTCCAGTTATCCTAAGTGGCTTGTCAGCACCAGTGTTCTGTGGACCATCTTGAATCATGACCATTTTCACACCCGCTCGCTCCTATTTGACAAAACACAGGTCAATACTCACTCAAATCTAAATTGGGTATTATCACAGGTTTGAAGGAAGATACATACATACCTGTAATTGTTTAATTGTCTCTCCACCTTTTCCAATAACTAATCCTGCTTTACTTGCTGGAATCATAATTTCTTGCACTGCATTTCCAGGTCCATCACCATGATGAAAGCCAGGTGCAGGCCTTCCTTTTTCAACTATCTGATCAAGTAATCTTTTTGCTGATCTGTTAAGAAAAAGTATACATTTATAAATACATTTGTTCCAACAAGTATCACTTGCCCACACCTATTCTGCTTGGAAATTTCTCATTTTTTCCATTTGAAAAGTTTCTGCAGAAGAAATATAATTACTCTCACTAAGAAACATGAGGCAAACTCAGCAAGTCTGTAACAGTAACTTACGAAACTAATTGCAAGATAACGTAGTAGACCTGAAACCATCCCAAATGTCACAATACAAAAGGTGGTTCTTTACCAAACATATGTAAGAAAAAGTTACCTTCTCAAACATGATCATTATCCCTGCATAGTTACATTGATCAAAACAAAATATGGAAACCTTGTCCTTTAGAACATTTATTAAAAAGCTGTGTGAATTAAAAGATTTTAAAAGATTTGAAACTGTTACAATTTACCCGTTTTAGTGCATTAATTTTTTTTTTATTTTTAAATCACCAGACAAAGCTTTTTCTAACTTTGCTTAATTTCAGTAGTGATTGAGGTTACAACAAATTTGGCAGTAATTTTTCTTTAAACTTTTAACAGCCAGTCTTAAGGCAGATCTATTTTATGATAGCTGCTGCTTGATTCAGTTAGAATATTTGTACTTGTAACCATTACCAGGACAGCAGACAAAAGCAAGTATATATTCACCACACATGTAAAGTCAGTTGCCATCAGAGTTAAACCATGATTACAGTACTGACATTAGTTAAAAACTCTTCCCTCTAATGTGCGAGTAGAATAAACTATAATTAGAAGGAAAATTCCCATAAAGAAATGACTTCATTAACAGCAGCTGCTTGGCTGCAACATAAGAGGAAAATGCCATCCTACTTTCCCAAAGGAAAACATGTAGCTGCAGGCCTTACCCACAAACATGAAGTGGAAGCAGCTAACATAAGTGAGGTAATACCAAATACACTACCACACTTACAGTGTTTCCCAGCAAAGCCTGCCTAAGTCAGTCTTCAAGAGGTTATATAACCTCTGTGACAGTAAAACCCCCCAGCATTTTCATTGTTATCATCCTCTTCTCTAAATGCAGGAAGATAAAAGCTAACTTTGCTGACAGGTATTATACAGGTATCGCTTCTGTAACTTGGTATACATTAATTTATACCACAGGCATTTAAGAACTCTGATGAGCTGGGTTTTGAGGAACTCCTCCTCTTACACATTACTGATCTTCCACATTTTCCCTGTGATCTTCCAATTTATAGTTAATGAAGAGTTTCTTTTTAGCGCACATTTCTTTTTAGTATCCATTCACACACTTCATTCTCAAGCTGAAATCAGTGCGTAGTTAGATAAGTATTATTTACGACAAGATTTGAACTTGAAAAAGTTAAAGTTCTGTATTTTAGTCTTAACATTCAAGTACGTTGAGGGACCTGACTGCAAGTTCAGGGCCTTTTTTCTTATGCATATATTTGTCACCAGACTGCCTCTTCAATAGAGGAAAAACAGTATTATAAACTACTATCTAGATATTATAATTTAGATCTAAAAAATGAAGTGTATTGCACAATTAAATATGAACACATGGAATTTGTTTTACTTACTGAACAGACTCTGGTGTTCCAGTTAGCATACATGATCTTTCAGGCAGGCCTCCACTATCTAGGGTCATAAAATAAAACCAAGTCAGTGGTAGTGTTAAGCCAGAAATTACAAAATTAAACATAACATACAAATTACTGAAAGTTCACTGAAGTAGAATAATCAGTGCATCACAATATCCTGCATTTCTTTAGATCATGATAATGGTAATTAGCACAAAACATTAAACTATACCTTAAATGAAGGTTCAGGCAATTAGAAACAGTGATCAGCCTTCTGAACTTTCTACCAAAAAACCCCACCAAAATAAAGAAAAAACAAACACAAATAGTTACCAGGTGCAATCTGTATTTTACAGCCAGACTCTTGTTGTATACGCGAGATCTGCTCTCCACCTCTGCCAATTACTTGGAGAAAGAAAATACAAAAATATTGTTTGTATTAACAGCAATTGCTACCATCCCTCACTATACTACACCACCACATCCATACTACTTACTGAATCCAACCATCCCATCTGGAACTTTGTACTCCTCTGTCATCACAGACCTACAGAGAACATTAGATCAAACAAAAGACAATGACTATTCAGAGACCAATCTGGCACTAAATTTTTATATATCCTCCCATTAAACTAAAGAAAGCTACTTGCCTCCCATTCACTTTAAAAGTCATTATGCTAGCACAGATAAACAAACAATATATAAAAGCGACCACAAAAAATTCAAGTATAATATGAACTGATCTAAGATTTCCTTCAGCCTCTTCACTATTAACAGATATGTAGTACAGAAAAGGCTAGTGTAGCACTCCAAGTTTCACCTGTGTATTTGTCAAAGTATTTCAAAAATACACAAATTCCAGCAGCCTGCCTACCAAAACCAACCAAAGCATAGGAATAATAATTGCATGTGGTTGCTTAGGGATGAAATGAGTGGAGAAAACTACTAAGTTGTAGCAAATGAAGCTGACTCAGCAATACACTGTGTTAAATCCAATCTTTATTATTTTTGTTAACCCATTAGCTTTCATTTTTGTTTACAAGATAATGTCAACCTTTTCCCTTTCAGATCTGCTTCCAACTTCTGGTTATGCTACCTATGCTCAAGCAGTAGAAACCAGCAATGCATTTTCCTTTTACTAAGCTTGATGCACAGGCCAGGCTGCGATGAGAGAGAGAGCAATGTAGGTGCATTTGAAGTGTTTGGGCTTGGGACTTCCTGAAGCTGTATTTCAATTGATCACACAGAGTAATTGCTTTATACATGGATATCACTTTTTCAGAAAAAATTCTTGAAACTGCTTTCTTTCAGTAAAAAGGAAAACTCTTCATAAGATGTAGTGTAACTCTTACCTTTGTTGCTGATGCATCGGTGGTAGCTGATTTCCAAAAGCTATAAACAAATATTGTTAAAATTAAATTCAAACAAGTAGTATAATTTACAACAAAGCTTCTCCTTAGATAATAAAACATAACTGTATCAACTATTGTCCACATTTTTTAATAAGTGTTATCAAAAGATTTTAAAACAGCTAAAAAGATTCTCAGCTGTTGCTAACATTGTCAGTTTTATAAAGCAGATTGGTACTGCTTCAAGAAAGAAAGACATAAACCCCCAGCCATTCTTTTGATCTTACTGATTCCAGGACCACCTACCAGAACACTTTTTCAAATTCTTGTTCTGACAATGTTACACTTGTTTAAGGAATTTTTTTGGCAACAAAATAAAAATTACTTACAGTCATTCTGAGGAGCAACTTTCTTAGCATCTGGTTGATCTGCAAAATTAAGATTTTTAAAATTTTTTTTGCCAAGAAATTCAAGAAGTGTTTACACCTTTTAGTGTGAACTGTAACTTTCCAGTGTATTTTAGTCCCCCTTTCCTTTTATTTCCTTTTCTTTCTTTTTTTTTTCCTCCAATTTCAGGGAGTTGATCATCTGAATAAAAGAAAGAATCTCACGAACACTTAGCACTTGGTTAGTATAGCTGAAAAGATGTTAGGTTTTTCCATATTAGCTATTCAGTAGTTTAACAAAAGGCAGTTTTCAGAACACACTGTAGATTGATCATAGATACCCAGTCACTGAAACTTAACTAAGACAAGGAACAAAGTTTAGCTCTGTTGGTTGCTCAAGCTAATGATGCTTCTATCGTAAAAAAGAAAAAAAAAAAAATCAAATCCATACAGAAGTCAACAATGATTTAAAGAAAAAAAAAAATCTGACAAGGACCACAAATCTATATCAAACATCTGAAAATACAACAGTATCACATGGCAATGCAATCTCAATCTGAATGCTGACATGAAACTCCTACCCAAATATCAAGCATTTCATAGCATAAAACTTCAAAAAAAAGCAGATTCAAAGCAACTACATTACTACCATCCAAATCCTTTCTGTACAGTAAAGGAATAAAAGGCATAATTAACCTATATCTGAAAAGATAAGACTTCAGATGCTTTCTTCCCACCCCAAAATAAAGGTTATATGAACCAGCATAATTTATGTGCAGCAAAAACTCAGACACATATTCCAAGAAATATTTGTGTCAATCCAGAAAGATCCACTAGTTTATGTCATGTTTACATACTAAACACAGGTAATAAATAAAAATTCCTGCCTTTAAAAGGAGAGGGCATTCCCTCCCAGTGTGTTGTACTGCTCGGACTTGTCCAAGAGCCATCTACACATAAAATAAAAAGAATACATTACATATATCATCTGAAGCATCATTAGCTCATTTTTGTATATTAAAAACCTCACCCTTAATAGAAAAAAAACCCCAACTTTATTACAGGACACAAGAACTCCTGATATAAAGCCTTAGTTACATTCTGTAGACTGAGTTTCAATCCTCCTTAAAGAAAAAAAGGCATTCCTCTTTTGTGAGACCTATGAGAACATTTCAACAAGCTCAGAGATTTCTTTCCACAATTTAGCCAGGATTTTGTGTGTATATTAATCATATCAAACCCTGTTAAGTTCAAACTGGCTGCTTAGTAAGAGACAAAAGAAGAAACACATTTCAGGGGAAAACTTTACTGCAACACAAGGCAAATTTTAAAAGCTGCAACAAGTTAGACATCTTAAGTATGATCTTATCAGGGTTCACACATGCTACAGGCTTAAATATTAGACTAAGCAAAAGTGTGTACAAGGTAGAAAATTTACTTTTCTGTCTTTTTTTAAAGTCCTATGCTTTTACAATGAAATGCATCAATACTTTTATTTGAAGCTGTGCAGTAATAAAGTATATGAAACAATCGAATTTAAGGAGTGAGCTCTTCCTACTCTAATTGCAATTTACAAACTGTAATCAGTCCTACACAACAAGACTTAAATGACATACCTGTGTAAGCGTTTCTCAACCATGAATTTATGTGCCCCCCTTCTGAGCATACATTTTCCTCTTTACAGTGTTTAAGCCACATTTAAAATATTTTAAAATAGTCTTACATTCACTTCAGGTTAGAGCACAATGGTTTAAACCAAATTTCCCCATTACACTGAAAATGAAAAAGCATGTCATGATCTATAAAGGGAACAAAATGTTTTTATGCTGTGCTATGGGAAAAAAAACCAACAACCCACAAACCAAAAAACCACCTGCAATCGTTCTGGCACCGTGGCCATACAACAAAAACAAATGCAGCAGTAATGAGTGCATACCTCCATCCTCAAGAGGTCTTTTTTGTCCTCCATAACCGTAGTCGTTTGAATTCATTGATGTGCCAGCATCTCCACCAATTTTTGCTGCAATCTAAACAAAAGGCAGATGTTTAAGTTAAAAAAAAAAAAAAAAAAAATCAGTCGGACCTCATTGACTCCAGATCTTCTAAACGATTTTAAACTATTTCGATAATGCATATTAAAATGACTCCAAATTAGTAAAGTGAAGGCTGCTGATAGAAGCAGTTTTGCTCAGGGAAATTTTGTCAATGTCTCAAGGAGACCCGTGCTCATCATTCAACAGCAAAGCTTCCTGTATTTTCTTCATCGGTCGAAAAAAACCACCCACAAACCCAGCCGTTTAAACACCAGAATTTTTTTTCTAAAAGGTGCTTTTCTTTTTCTACCTATTCTACACGAAACACTACAGTATCTCAGAGGGCCTGACCGCTAAAACTATTTCAAACCTTAGCAGTCCCGACTACAACGGGTCTTCAAACATTGCCAAAACAGCGACGGTTTACTACTAGACGAGGCAAAAATTTTTTTTGCCCCAGAAATAACGAAAACATCGCCCGTGGTGCAAGAGCTACGAATAAAACTTCAGGATACAGAACTTCCGAAGCGGCCGCCCTCGCTCCGCAGGCCGCAGCGCTCCCCAACCGGTCTGAGCAGGTTAGCGGGCACCCGGGCCGCCTCGGGCAACACAATACGGGCGGCGCGGCGGAGCCGCCCTCCCTCCGGCCCCTCCGCCGCCCCAGCGGCCCGCCAACCCGCCGGGCTACCGATAAGGCGCCGCTAGTCGCCGGCCGAGATTTCGCCTCCCCGCCGGCCGGCTACAGAGACCCTGCCGCGCCGCTCCCCTCACCCCACCGCGGCGCGAATCCCTTCGGGCCGGGGCACTGCGGGCAATGGCGGAGCGGAGGGAGCCGGGGACTGACTGGAAAAACCTTTCCCAGCCCGAGGAGGGCGGGCGGAGGGGAGCGAGGGGACGGGACAAAGCTCCCCCCCACCCGCCCCGTAGAAACATATGGGGGGACGGGCCCCCTTTCTCAGGTCTCCCCAGAGCCCAGCGTCGCCAGGGCGCAGCCCGCGAACTCCTCCCGCGGCTTGGCCTACAGCCGCCTGCAGGCCTCGCTACCCGAGGGCCCATTGATTTGGCAGGACCACCTCACACACAAGACACACCTGCCTAGCCCTCTGCAGCGCGTCTTTAAAGGCATCGTTCACTCCTCCACCTCCACCGCCGCCTCCCCCGGGCGCGCCCGAAGCAGGAGGGGGCACCGTGGAATAGTCCGCCATGCCCGCTCAGCCGCTGCTTCCTGCCCCGCTCGCTGCCTGCCAAGAAAGAAAGAAAATGGCGGCGGGCGGGCTCCTTTCACATTCCTGCGCGGCATCGTGCTCGGGGAGGGGGGGGGCGGGGGGGAGAGCGCAGGGTAACCTCGCGAGACTTCGGGCCGAGATTTCATAGGGCTGCCGGAGAACAGCGGAGAACCCTCGCGGCGTTTCGCCCGGCCCCACCCCTCCCGCCCGATTAAGGTTTCCATAGCAGCACGAGCGGTGAGAGTCACGCGCTGATAGGGCTGGGAGCGTCACGTGGTGCGGGTGGGACGGGGGGAGGGAGGAGCGCGACGCTGCGCTTGAGGGGCCGCGCGGGCGGGTTGCCGGGCAGATCTCGCGCGGTTTGGGTGCGAGCTGTGGGTGCGTGAGTGGGAGCCGCGCCTGAAGCGCGGGGGCTGCCGGGAGGGAGCACGGTTGGCTCTGGGGGGCGGCTCAGGCGGCGTCGGTCGGGAGCCGCCTGCAGGCCTCGCTACCCGAGGGCCCATTGATTTGGCAGGACCACCTCACACACAAGACACACCTGCCTAGCCCTCTGCAGCGCGTCTTTAAAGGCATCGTTCACTCCTCCACCTCCACCGCCGCCTCCCCCGGGCGCGCCCGAAGCAGGAGGGGGCACCGTGGAATAGTCCGCCATGCCCGCTCAGCCGCCGCTTCCTGCCCCGCTCGCTGCCTGCCAAGAAAGAAAGAAAATGGCGGCGGGCGGGCTCCTTTCACATTCCTGCGCGGCATCGTGCTCGGGGAGGGGGGGGGCGGGGGGGAGAGCGCAGGGTAACCTCGCGAGACTTCGGGCCGAGATTTCATAGGGCTGCCGGAGAACAGCGGAGAACCCTCGCGGCGTTTCGCCCGGCCCCACCCCTCCCGCCCGATTAAGGTTTCCATAGCAGCACGAGCGGTGAGAGTCACGCGCTGATAGGGCTGGGAGCGTCACGTGGTGCGGGTGGGACGGGGGGAGGGAGGAGCGCGACGCTGCGCTTGAGGGGCCGCGCGGGCGGGTTGCCGGGCAGATCTCGCGCGGTTTGGGTGCGAGCTGTGGGTGCGTGAGTGGGAGCCGCGCCTGAAGCGCGGGGGCTGCCGGGAGGGAGCACGGTTGGCTCTGGGGGGCGGCTCAGGCGGCGTCGGTCGGGTGAGTGCTGTGAGGGGGTGACGGGGAGGGGGCTCGGGGGTTCCCGGCAGCGCTGTGGCGTGGCTGCCTGCCCACTGTAAACTGCGCCTGGGGAGGTGTTGGGCGCTCCGGTGTCTCTGTTCCTTCCTGATTGCGTTCCCGGGCTGCCTGAGGAGCGGGCGGTGGGGGTGGCTGCGGTGTTGTCTTTAGGTCCGGGGGGAGCTGGGCCTTTTCCCCGCCTTGGCTCGGCGGTGCCCTGCGGAGGGGCTGCTCGTAACGTCTTGCCGCGGTGCCTGGTGCTGCGCGGCCGCCCGGCGTTGTCAGTGGTGCCCACCGTGTGACAGCTGGGGGAGACTCTAATAAAAACTCCTTTCTCGGGGAGAAACCGGGGCGTTTGGCGGTGCGGGCTTTACGGTAGTCAACGGGGCGAGTGGCACCTCCCCGGGCTTGTTCCCAAGCCCCGCGGTGAGGCAGCGGCGTTGAGCCTGGGGGCAGAGGCGGGGCCCGGCCCGGCCCCTCCCGGCGCTCTGTCCGGCCTGTCCCTTCGGGCGCGGCCCGGCCCTTGTTTTGAACGGCTTCTCGGCGGTTCCACCGCCCCGGGAACGCTTCTCGGCGGTTCCACCCCCCCGGGAACGGGGCAAGCTTCTTCCTTTCGCCTTTCAGGGAGCGTTACTTGCCCCGTCAGTGGCCACGGTTATCTCTTAGTTGGAAACGATCTCTGCTATCGTACAGTTTTGTATTACGTAGTTCTTACAGGTTTTTTTGTTTTGTGTTTTTTGGTTTGGTTTGTGTGTGGTTTGATTTTTTGTTTAGTTTTGGTTTTTCCTGGCTGCGCAAGCACAAGCTTTAATGAAAAATTGGAGCTAGTAATGCTTTAATCTGGGCCCTTGTTAGGTCCTGTGACCTGGTGGGGATGAACTGTCATGCTGAGTATGGATGACAGTGTTGCAAAGGCTTCACAAAGGTCATAGAATATCTACTTAGCTAACATAGCAATAGAGGCTAGATGATACTGAAGGGGACCTAAGCTGTATAACTGCCTTCTGTACTATTCTGAGGGGATGCTTTGCAATTTTAAAAAACTTATTTATATGTATCAAACTGTAGCTTCTTCCTGGGCTCCTCGATTACATAAATATCAAGTTTTTTTTTAAAACGTGAACTTTTAAACTGAAGTGTGGGAGTTCCCTTCCAACCTAAATGAGTCTGTGTTCCTCTGTTGTCATTACTTCTAATTAAGGAAGTGTTGTTTTGGACTTTGCGTGGTTTTGGGCTATATGCAGGGAGGGACCAACTCCGTTGAAGTCATATGAGAAAATGAGTCTTGCTGTCTTCTCTTTTGCCTGGCTCTGTAGTTCCATGTTGCCTTGAGAAGTTCCTGGTTTCTCATTGTTTCCCTTGCTTCTGGCTGTTTATAAATATGATCATTTTAATAGACCTTAAAATGCAGTGCTGCTGCTGAGGTCAGATTATCCTGCATTTCCAGTCCAGATAACTTCGCCAAAGGAAGGTGACAACACGTGCTAGATTTTTTTTTCCTACTTTGAAACTTTTGAAGTAGTATAGCTCAAAAGGGTTTTAAGATTAATAGATTTCACAAAATTAAAATGCCTATATCTTTTAGGGAGATTACAGTGTATAATTAGACCTAAGTGAAACTTGCTGCTGAGATACTTCTGCTGAAAAAGTCTGTTCAGAAGAATTAGCATATACTTTCCATTAATATACTGTGCTAACTGGGAGAGGGGGGAAGGAAAAATAGATTTGGAAAGTGGGAACTTGATTTTCATGCTTGTCTCTTTGCTGTTTCTAAACAATAATTTGACCTTGAAAGATTTTTTCATTTCCTTTGTTATTGAGAATTTGACTATGTATACTAGCCATGCTATATGCAAATAAGTAAGTTGAGCAATAATAGTTGACTGATGCATTGAAGCTAATACTGGCTACTGGCTATGTCTTTTGTGGCTGTTTGCTTATTAGAAGGTGTGGAGTGTCTATGCATTTTAGTTGTCATTGTTACGAAATGGGATAATGATTCTTTGCTAAGTTCTGTGAGACAAGCCAGTAGCTGTATACACTGATGATATTTTTAAGTAGTCATAATGCCTTGGGCTAATGAAAACACTGTTGTCAGGTACTCTAAGTGTTCTAGTTGCGTTCATAAATGACTAATGATAAGTGAATGTTAACTTTGGAATTTTTATCAGCTTTTTACTACTGTTTAAGGTGACATTTCATTTGAAAGATGAGATGTTTAGTATATTTATGATTCCTCAGTCTTCCAAATTCCTGAAGTCACTGTATTTCTTAGGCCTTTCAGATAGTTAGAACATGAAATTTAGCAAACTACAGAGTAAGATCTTTAATATTATATACTATATAAATGTGCCCTTATTTTCACTGTTCTTGTGTAGATCTAATGACCTTTATCAGCAGTTAGACTTGCTTCTATTTGTATTTCCCATGATGGCACTTAGATTAGAACCTATCTGCTGGAAAGCTATGTCTCTTAAGCACTCCATCTCCTTTTCCCTTTACTAAATGATACTTCCATTGAGAAATTATCTCTGTTCGATTAATTCCTTTTCCTTAATCTCTTAATGGAGCTGGGTGAGGATGTAACCCCTTAATAGCGCTAACTGCAGTATTCTTTCAGATGCTTTGCTGATTTGTTACAGCAGCATATGCCAAGTTATTCTGCTTTCTCACTTGCAAAAATTGCTCATTGCCTGTTTTTTCAAATCTGCCTTCTAAGAAATAAGTAGTAGATTGAGAAGCAAGTATTTGCACTGTGCTGCTAGAGCAAGAGAACTTATGTTTTGCTGTGTAAAAGAAGCCTCAGTTCTACAGTAATGCATTCTTACTAAAGGATGTATAGAAGAGAAATCTACCACTTACCTTTCAGAATTTTAATAATTAGACAGTAGACAACATAGTAGGTAACAAAGAATATGGAGTTTTAAAATGTCTTTCAGTATTTCTTTTGGAGATGGGGAAAAAAGTGTATCCCTTAACTAAATTTATTGGATAATGACATCTCTCATGGTTTTCAAGCCATAGTCTGATGACTACTGAAAACAACAACTAGAACATTCTGGTAGGTGTTAATTACTGAGAGCTAGTTCAAATGAAAACTGACAAGTCAGAAAACTGTTTTGTATAGTGTGGATCCTCACAGACTTAAGTAATAGAGAGTTCTCAGGGAAAAAAAAAAACAAAACACAAACAAGCCACTTCTTTTTTTTTTTAAATCAAGTATTGTGTATATAAAGGAATCCTTACTTCTACCAAAAGGTACTCGGGGTATTTCTAAATTAACTAGTTCGGGTGTTGCAAAAGCATAGATGTAAAAGTATGGAACTTGCCGAAAATCCTCTGCATAAGCTTAGACACTTCAGTGCATGCTTGCATTGAATTCTGTTTTGTTGGTGGATCATTTGGAGGTTTTTTTCCCTTTAACAATTGATTTCAATTTTGATTTGTGGTGACCAGACCAAAGGGCCAAGCAGTTCTGAAAGAAGTGGATTGCTAGTACAGGTAAGGAGACCTTTCACAGGGTCATAAACTAAAGGATTACATTTCTTATAAAGTTGCCTCTGCAACTCTCTGGGTATTGTGTTATTTTAGCTTTGTATGCTAAACACCTGTGTCAGAAAAGTGATTGCAGTCTCTAACTGTCAGAGAAGGATAACCATTATGATAGCTTTACATCTACCTGCTGTCCTTTCTGCAAGTCATTGCTGGTGTGTGGAAATCTGCAATTAATTTCTGATGCTTTCATCACGTATGGAGATTTTAATAAACTGATTCAGATCATCTGAAAGAGTTAATTTGCTCCCTAAGCCCCTATCTTATCCCCGATGTACCAACTTTTATATAAGCTTCAAAAAATCTTTGGGGTTTCTGGCTTACATTTAGTCATGCCACTTTTTTTTTTTTTAGCAAATATGTTTTACTGTATTAAGTATTTGGAAAAAAGCTGTGTAAATATTGTAGATTATTTAGAGCACTTGTCTTGCACATTTTACTCCTGTGAATCTTAATTCACTTCATATGTGTTTGATTTCAAGCTGAAAGTTGGTTGAAGCTGCTGAAAGGAGAAACTTAAAAGGGAAGAGGGGGTCTTTGCCTCCAGGTTTCTGTTGAGGTCTACCAGCAAATTTGATTTTGGGCTTGAGGACAGTTGAGCAGTAAAAGATTTACATGACTAGCCTCTGAAATTTTGGCTAGCTTATAGAAGGCTATCAAATTGCATTAGGTGTGTTGCAAATACAGAAGGCTAAATCAGAGAACGTGCACTTCTTCCTTAAATACGCCTGAAGTATGCAGTGAGACAGTGGATCACCATATAGTATGAATGTAGTGCAAAGAGGCAGCTGGATAATATTAGTCAGCATGATAATGTGGTCATCAGTCTTGAACACCCTACTTAATCCAAGGGGGTTAGATTTTTTTGTGTGTATGTCATGGGAAGGAAAGTTTGGAGAGCCCAGAGAATTTGTTTGCTGTTAGCATCTGCAATACTCCTCCCAGATGGTGGAAAAAATGTGAAATGCCTTGTTTGAAATAAATTGGTTGATGGAGCTTAGCATGGAAGTTGTGTATGAATGGGGGTTAAGAAGGGCAGAGGTGGGGACTGAGGTACTTTTAAAGGGAGAACAAATAATTATTGCAATAGTAGCTGTAGGGGATAGACACGTATACTGTATTTATCAGCAGAGCACTGGAGAATGTGCATTCAAGTACTCTTAAGTGTGTAAATACATATTTTATTGAATTACGGCAGTAGCGTTCAGAATTCTCATGTCAAAATGGGAAAGGCTTGATTACTTTAAGGGATCAGTGTATTGCCTTTTTATTGCTTAGGCCTTTCTGATGCCGTCTCATTACAGCTAGCATCTTTATTTGTTAACTTGTGAGTCAGAGCACCTTATTTTTAAACAAATTGTGCATATATCGCAGAGTCAATAAAAAAAAAAGGCAGCTTGGCACAGGAAGGTAAATCTTTTCTGAGGATGAGGAAGGAAAAATGGCAGAGATACTTTAGAAGCTCTAAATGACTTATCGTTTCAGTCCGTAAAACTGTGATTGTGACAAGTTTATCTAAACTGAAAATCCTCTTAAACTTTATAATAAAGGTTACATCCATGTTTTGGGAAAAATAAATATTTGCAGTGAAGTTTGTGAATGTGTAAGGATATTTTTTCTTTAATCAATATCTAGAGGCACCTTAAGAGAAAGGTGCCAACTGCCACTTCAGTATCTGGTGGTGGTTAAAAGTATCTTGGTGTAATCGAAAGCCCAGTTGTATTTAAAAATGAGCCCTCAATAACAACACTACATAGACTTGGAAAGGGATGAATGGTGCTGCACTAATCATGGATATCACTCAAAAACAATCAGTGATGTGGATGTCATGACATGACTTCACCCAAAGAGCACAAAAACAGGAAGTTCCATAGGTTTAGCTTAAACAAACAAAAAACCCATACATCCATAAGCCTTTTGGCTATGGATTGGTATTTTATGCAAAGAATATAAAAAGGAGATCTCTTACTTCCTTTGTACAGGTTGTTGTCTGTTAGGGTCATGTCCTATGAGTGAACTCATTCTGTGTAATGTTTTCATTAAATACACATGTAAATGATATTTTTAATTTGCAGCTGTCCTCTAATTGATCAGTATTCTTTGTACTGTATTTTTTCATGACGGACAGGGAAATGGTTAAAAGCAAATATGTCACTTTCTACAGCGAAATGCCTTTCTAATGCTTACTACCATGCAAAGTTTGAACTTTATTATGAATTTGAAGGAAAAAAAATCATAAAACTGCAGAATTTCTATAGTTTGTTAGTAGAATAGATGCTGACATTCTTGCTATTGCTTTAGAACATCTAGACATTTTTCTGGTTAATGTTCGTCTTTCCATGTTGTACCTTCTGTACTCAGCACCATTTAATCTAGAGGTATAAAGTCATTTAAGAGATAAACTGCAATGTAGAACTATCAAACTGGCCCCTCCCATCTTCTTGCCCTAAAACTCTTCTAGGTTGACTAAGAATGTAAGAACTAGAAGGCCTTGTGGGGTGGAAACAACTAAGAAACCTGATTTGAGCTGTGGCATGTGGTTGAAACATTTAAAAGACTAAATGAGCAGCTATTTTGACTTCTATTTCAGCTGATTATGATAAATATAACTAGGGCTGCCTGTATTTCTGTCTTCTGTAGGTGAGCTGAAGTACATTCTTACTATTTCTACTTAAATCAAGTGAGTTTAGGTATGCTGGCATATGTTTTACCTTCAGGATAAATGGTTGTTCTGACATCTCCTTATCAAATTCCTGTCTTTATACAATGGTTTAGTGTGTGTGTTTTCAACCTTGTGTGCAAAACTAGCTGTGTGAATCAGAGCAGCGGGGTGGGATTTTGACGAGCACATTCTGGAAAAAGCATCTAGTGTGACCATCTCCTTTGGCTTATGTAAGAACAGTGTGATCACATGTCCCCAGCAAAAATGTGTGCAGTTCCTTATTTGGTAATGCGTTAATAATCTTCATCTTGTTTGAGTATAATAGCAATTAAAAACAATACAGTGTAGCCGAGTCGCTTTTCCAAGTGGATTTATTTGTTTTGGAGTTCCTCTCTTCATCAAGACTGAGAAAATAGTTTATTTTCTGCTAGAAACTATTAATTTCTGTCATTATTAAAAGAAAAAAAAATAACCAAGTAGAGTGTGGATAGGGATTATGCAGGCATCTTCCACCTACCCTTCCCCCTCTTACATGTGACCCATTACTATGATCAGTGACGTGTTTAGGCATTGTTTTTCTCTTGGCTGTTCTGTTTACTGACAGCTTTTTAACTGTGCCAGAAAAAAACCTAATTCTTTTGCAAGAAGAAGAAAGGACTTACAGACATGAATTCTGTCTGTTCCCTAATTATGGAACATGACTGAAGTAGTGGTACAACTCTAGATGAGCCTATTACTCTTCAATATAAAGCTGTAGAGTATCTTCACTGTTAGGAAAAGGTTCCACTAATGAATGTTCCAAATGGGCAGTGTGTTGGGGTTGGTTTTTGTTGATGGCTTTTGTTTTTAATAGAATGATTCCAGATACTTAAATGATAGGCTGAGAACCATTTGAAAGAAAGACTTCAGGTTCAGATCAGGTCACGTCTGAGTCATGCCAGTGCCACCAGAGATTTTTAGCAAGACCTGACCTATAAGGACTATCTTTATTCTACAGGCTCTCTGAATTTTGTGGTGCTGCTTCTTTGCTGAGACAACAGGTTGTTAATTACATTGTTTGGTGGAAGAAACCCCTTAGGATTCCTTTGCTGTGAATGAAGGAATTGCTATCATAACTAAGGTAAACAATAAATTGTTACAGGTAGCAGATAACCTTCCTTCTTCTGCAGGTGAAAGGCGAAAAGAGGAGCTGTTGTACGTGACTTCAATATCTATTGAAATAGATATTAAATGAAACAGTCTGCCCATCATAATGTTTCCTGGGTGATAAGGTAGTTGTGATAAATAACTTTAGGCAGGATATTGAGATAAAGACATTTAAAATGTCTTCTAAAAAAATCTTTTTCCATTCCAGTTTCTTGAACGAAAGTCAGTAAGGGTTATTGTGGAAACAAGCACTATTTTTCCATTGTCCTTTTTCTGTTAATCAGTACATAGCACTACTGTTAGGTCACAGGAGTTCTGCATCAGGATTCATTTGGTGGAAGAACTGGTAGGGAGCCAGTTGCAGTTCCCAGGGTCTGAGTTGGCTGGCCTTGTGTCCAGTCTCAGCTAGCCCAGAGCAAATGTTACTTTGGTTTTTGCCAGCTGGCCCTGGTCCATGGGGTGGAGAATGCTGGACTGCAGAAAGAGTAGCATATGAGCTGGTTATTCTTTCTCTGTACTTGTAGGGAGATCGCTACCCCTTCTGTGCTGCGAGAGTGGGGCTGAATCCATCGAGTGTTAATGTCAAACTTAGCCTCACTTGTACTGAAAACAGGAATATTAAAAACATCCTTACAACTGTTACTAAACACCTGTTTTAAAAAGTCTGCTTATTGTAAGGAACCCTCTTTATTTCACTTAGATTGAAAACAATACAGATGTGCTTAGTATTAATTGCTTATTTTCCAAGGCTTGTATAATAAACAGATCTGCAGGTAGGAAGATGAAGGTTTGGTGGTTTTTTTTTTTTTTCATTTGTGAATTGTCAATTGCCTATAGGCTCTCAGATACTTTTTTTTTTTTTTCATAGGAACAGATGGAGAGGTGTCAGGAGAGAAGGAGGCAGCATGGTTACAAGTGGTACCTTGGATTGTAATTTTTAAAGTCAATTTTAAGTAACATGCCTTTAGTGTGTGTACCTTTTAAAAAAAAAAAACAACCACCCCCCAAAAAACCAAAGCAAAAAAGTTCCCACCAAGTCTCTTTGGCAGTACTGATAAATGTGTTGAATTGTTTTTTGAAAAAATATACAAAGCAATGCTCCAGTTACATGACAAGGAAGCATGCTAGAATAAAGAGTATTCAAACACTTTTCTTCTAATATGTTAGATAGAGCAGACTTATAGCACTTGGCTGAACCCATACATTTGGAAAGCATTTTTGTGTCACTGAGGTTGATTTCGTAGTGCCAGTGCTCAACATTTTAAGCTTCTATGTTAGCAAGTGTGCATTCTTTAGAACATGGAAGTGGCTGAATTGCAATATATTGAGATTTTCATGAATCTAATGAGGGTGCTCATCTAAAGAATGTTGAAGTGGTTGTCCATTAAGTGGTCTGTTTAGCCCAGTAATTTGCATTCTAAAGTAGCCATAAGTAGATGCTTCAGGAATAGATGGAATAAAGTAAAGGTTTAGTCCTCTTTTCCACCTTCATAGCTTCCAAATATTTGGAGCTCAAGGAGTTGCTGCTCTGACTTCTCTGTTGAGAAACTTGAAGTGGGTCTCTTCTATGGTATTTTTTTCAGTGTACCACTGAAACCATTTTTGAGTTTCCAGTGTCCTTTGGCAGACAGTTCTATCACTTGTAGAACTTATTAATTTTATTGTTGAAACTGGCTTCTGCTAGTTTCACATGGTGGCTTTGGCTTAGATGGGAGAAAACCATGAAAAGTTCATGTCTCCTCTTTCTACATTAATTGTAGACCTCTGTGACTCTTTTGTCTTTTTTTCCAGACGGAAGAACTCAGTCTCCTCATGTGGAAGCACTTTCATGTCTTTGATAAGCTTTTATGGCCCTTCTCTGAACATTTTGAAAAAATTAATATTATACTTGGGTTTGGCGAGTTGAGGGGTACAGACCTGCAATGTTATGGTGTAGTTGTACTATTGGTACTGTACTGCTCATATGTTACTGCAATAATGTTTTCTGGTTTGTTCTCTATTCCTTTTCTACTAACTTCTAAACTTCATTTGCCTTTTTTTTTTTCCTGGCTAGCAAGCAATCTTGTATTCTTTTTGACACTAATCAGAATTAATCAGTGCTTCTTTTACCTTTTTAAAGCAATATCTATACTGTTATGTGATATGCTATTAATCCTGAGAAAAGTGTAACGTGAAGGCCTGTGGCATATGTATAAGCAATAAAATACTCCTGTGTGACAATATAGAAAACATATTCAGGGTCTGAGTATGTTAGCACTTGAGAATCTGAAAGGCTGGGCATGTTTAGTCTGGAGAAGAGGAGGCTGAGGGGAGACCTCATTGCCCTCTACAACTACCTGAAATGAGGTTGTAGAGAGGTGGGTGTTGGCCTCTTCTCCCAAGGGAATAACGACAGGCCCAGAGGAAATGGTCTAAAGTTGCAGCAGGGGAGGTTTAGATCAGATATTAGGAAGGATTTACTGAGAGGGTGGACAGGCACTGGAACAGCCTGCCCAGGGAGGTGGTGGAGTCACCATCCCTGGAGGTATGTAAGAAACGTGTAGACATGGCTCGTCAGGGCATGCTCTAGTGCCTGAGATTATTGGTTTGTGGGTGGGTGTGATGTGGTGGGGTGTTGTGGTTTTTGTTTTGTTGTTGGTTTTTTTTAAGGTTGGACTCGATGATCTCAGAGGTCCCTTCCAACCATGGTGATTCTGTGATTCTGTGACTTGTATTGCAGCAGTATGCTCTTTCTTAAAACAATTATCAGAAGGGCTATAAAACTTAAACCTTCATACAATCAAATAAAAAGCAACTAGTGTTGGAGGGAAATGGCAAACAATTATGGAGCCCTAAACTGTTCATCATGTTTAACATCTTGTTATACAACCAACATGGGAAGGTTGGTGGCATGGGGTAAACATCACTGGTACAGTGTGATAAATGTGTCATTAAGTCAAAGTCTTTGTCTGCGTATGGGCTCTTTCAGGACAGGATTCCCTGAGTCTTGGAAAAATTCCTGAGTGATAGTGATCAGAGCCAAAAGTAGTTAGGACAAAAATCCAGGCTTATATGTAAAATTGGGAGGAAGAGCTTTGACTACTATAGTTTTCTGCTTTCTTTGCCCCAAACCGATCACTTAATAGTAAATTGTGCAGACCTTGTCAAAACAGAATATTTTCGTGGAGGTAGCAGAAGTTTGGCTTCCTTATGAATTTGATTTATTTTGGTAACAACAGTGAGAAGATATTTCTTCTTACTAACGCACTACACTTTTCTATATAGATGTTTACAAAAGTATGTATGGCAACAATCTCGTTAACTACTTGAAGTTTGTAAATAGTGAGTGTGGTAAATAGGTGTAGTCAGTAATGGGAGGGAATCTGTGAAATGGTTTTCGTGATTGGCATTTTTCCTGGTTGACCAATCAACTTGTCTTGAAGAAGAGTCCTTTTACAGAAATTTGCGTGGGTGGATATTGAAAAGGACACTGAATCTAAGTAAAGAATTGAAAAGCACTTATGGAATCTGTATTCTTTCAGAAGAGGGAAGCCTTAATCTGTAGGTGAAAATACTTTGTGTTTGTTGCTTTGTGTGACCGTGGTTTGGATGTTTCCTTTTGTTTTTCAAAGTGTAGTCTGGTACTTGACTGAAGTAGTTAATCACACCATTGTGAAGTAAGGGCCCGGGGGTGTGTGTGTGGTTTTCTTTTTATCAATGCGATACCTTGTAGCGAGTCCGAGAACTTTGTGTGCACACGAGATGTTCATTTTCTCCGAGATGGAAAGTTAAATTTGGAACATTCTTCCAAGTGTATTTTTGTTCTTAGCTATAGTAGAGATTGTGACTTGGTAGACAGGAATCAGGTATGAGAAAGCAATTCTTTTTGTTAGTGACATGTAAGTTTGCTATGTTGTGATGAGGGATCAGTGTGCATGTGTGGCTACTGTCCTAATCGTGTTTTTGAAGGTTGTTGCAGTCTTGTATAATACTGATCTAAATCTCTGATAGACTTTGTTAATTTTCTTTTTCTCATATTGTATGTACTTTTACACAGGTCACTACGTATATATATAGAGTGGAAATAATGATTTTCTGAAGAGAAGAACCCAACCCTAGGTCTTAATATAAAGTAAACAAAAGTAAGCTTTATAGTGAAAATCTGGACATTTTTAGTTGCGCATAGTATTTCTAGCTCTTGGTATCTTGTTATAAAAGTAATAAGAAAAATAAAAGTAATTAAAAAAAATGCTAACGGTGCCTGCTGTCTTGTGTAGATTTTCCAAATAAAATTGGAGGCTCCATGAATCACAGGCTTACAAATGAATTTTGAAAGTTCAGGAGTGGTATCAGTATATCTCTGAGTGATAGCAGTATGCATTGTGAGATTTAACATTTGAACTTGAGATGTAAATTCATGGCGACTCTGGAATGTATATTTAAAATAAAGTAAGCTTCCTCAGAGAAGACCTTAAAAACATGTCCTTTGGCTTGTTGGCAGGAGTATAACTTCACCTATATGCCAGTAATACTATAAATGTTATTTTTAAACAGATACTGCTAATATAAAATAGAAAATTTTTGTTGATGCTTGGGCTGATATAACTTAAATATAATGAATTTCATTGTCTTGGATGACTTTGTATCCTGCAGTTTAGTTTAATATCTCTTCTTGAACCAAAAATAATCAGACCAGATCTTTCTGGACAGCGCTATCAACTTTTAAATATAGAAAGTATAGTAGGTATGTGTCCTGTGAAGTAGTATTTCATGGTGACTTAGCTTTATCTCTAATGGAAGCCAGATATTTTTATAGAGGATGACTATACCTATCCTACTACATTTCTTCCTTTTTAATCTGTGAGAAATCAAAAGTCAACAAATCTTGCTAATTTAAGCTTAACTTGCTAGTGAATTGCATTAAATTGCACTGTTGCATGTGCCTCAGGAAAGATTATGGTGTATGTAGTACGCAAACTGGTAAATACTTCAGGGTGCGTTTCAATTTACATTTTTTTACGAGTGTCTCAAAGACACAATGTATGTAACATAAGTGTGCCTCATTACTTATGTATGCTGCTTAGCAAAGTTAATGTCACTGTCTATTGTAACTTTGTAATTCTATTAATTGCTTTAAGTTTTTTGTGTGGTATTCCACTTCCTTGTGAAATCAGCCCAAGAATCTTTATGTGCTCTGAGCTTTTTACTTCCATCACAGTAGCAGCATGTTTCTGCAGAGAACTGAAGTAAACATTTGAAAAATTTGGGTAGTTACTTAGGTATGAAGTGCGTGGCTAAACAAAATTTTTGTTTTAGAGCCATTGACTGATTAGAAAGAACTGTTATGCTCTGCAGGTTTCACTTTGCATTTTCTTTTAGATAGAGATATATAAACCATCTAGTTGTTGCTTCTGTTGTAAACTCTAAAATTTATTTCTATATCTGAGACCAGCTACTGAATATTTCTGGAGTTAAACTCTTATTTAATGCATTCATGAATGGGGTTTGCATGTACAAAGTCATATTCACAGTCCAAAAGTATAAATGTAGCTCAGTCTACAACTATATACAGTTAAAGATGATGAGGAGAAAAGCCTGTCAAAATTTTTTCGCTGTGAAAATAATGTATGATCTTATAGGAAATTTTACTATTGTATATGGGTGCGCTTTCTTCAAACCACTGTAGACAAATGTCAGTTTATTCATTAAAGTGTGTTTGCAAATATTATGATACTTAATTGTGAAAGCTTTTTCTGGGGAGGAATTTGGCTCCTCTGCCTTGACATTTACGTGCACATGTATATTTATAGTTGTGATCTGTCTGGAATTTGCCTTTGTGGTTTTGTTTGCTCTTTAACTTCTTCTGTGATCTAGTTCTGTCTCTTTCAGTTTTGTTTCTGAGATTTGATAGGTGAGAAATGCAGAAGAAATGGCTTAATTTAAAGGAAATAATAAGCATTTTTGTTCAACTTCAGATATTTTGGGGGAATAATGACACAGTTCTGCTTAGAAGCTTTTCCTTAAATTAACCTTATATTGGTTCTAATTTATGATTAATGTAGAACTTGAGTTCAGTGTATCTATTACTGTGCATGTTTTCTTGGCTTTGTCTTAATTTCAGCTATTCTTACGAAGGCTTCTTTACAGAAAGCAATTAATTAAAAGTTAATATTATCAATGCAACTATTCTAAGAGCTGTAAGTGGTATGACGTTTCTCCCACTGTTCTGCCAAAGGTATGATGTGTAGCACTTGTCCATATGTATCTGAGTTAAACTCTGGTTTTTCAGAGACTAAGGGGAGAGATACTTAAAAGCAACAATTATTTTACTGAAATACTAACTGAAATGGAATCCTGGATGCGAGTAATCAAACTCAGTCTCAGAAATGAAGGTGAACTGTTGAAGGAACAATTTTCAGCTTTCTAATGTATATTTCATAAACAGTTTTAGATTAAAAAACTGAAGTCTTGTATTACAAAAGTGGATGTCACTTCATTGATTTTGATCAAAGAATACAGAAAATTCTCTGTAGGTAAGAGTGAGTTTATATTAGGCAAGTTCTGTATGGTTTCAAAATTTTACTTGGTATTCCTGAGAATTAAAATATTTTAAGAAATTGTGTATTAGGCTTTTTAGTAATTTTATACAGTTGAAGATGCGTGGATTTTTTTTTTTCCCCCAGTCAACTTTAAAAGCTTAAACTGGAATTCTGAATAGTTGGTTAGCAGCTAACAAGTCTTGAGGAATATCACACTAAAATAACTGTATTCTAGCAGAATTCAGAAAATAACAGAAAAACATACAGAATTTATTTGAAAATTAAACATAACATTTGGATTGATATATTGTACCAAAGATCTGGTCTTCATTAGGTATGTCTTGTAGATAAATAGCTGGATAAAAGTCTTGTATTTCAGATGCCTCTGTAATATGTGAAGTTTCATGTACTACATGGATGGCTGAAGTTCTCTCCTATGTCTGCCCCCACTCTTGAAAGAGGTCTTTGGGAGGAAGGGCAGGTTTTACTAATGTCTGAATTACACAATTAGCTTGTATTTTTCTTGTAGTATTGGGAATATTGAGCATAGTTTGGCAGAAAATTGGTTTACAGAAATGAATATAAGCAGAAGCTTCATAGATAACATTTGATAATACAGCGATGATAAACATTTTTTTCTCTGTATGCCTGAAATGGAATACAGTTGTTGTACTTGAAGACTGTAAACAAAGAGTTGATGGTTCATCATGTAGATACATATGGTTCATTGATTCATAATGTGTTAATCATTCAGAAATGTTAATGCAGTAGTTATGAGGAAGAAAGGTAGCTAACTGACAGTGGGGTTTATCTATTATGTGTTTGAGGTGGCATCACAGCCAAGTGCATTACTAGATTTGTATATCTGAGAAGTTGCTTGGCACTCATTCAGAACTACTCTTAATCAAAGTCCTACTAATTTTATAGATACATAATTTAGTGGCTTGCCTCTAGGAGGCTTGAGTAAGTTACAGGATGCACTCGTGGTGCTAGCTTGTCACAGCTGAGGCTGCCATTGGGTACATAGGATGTATTGGGTTCTGTGCTCCCTAAACAAATCAAATCCAGCAACCAGCCCTCCTTTAAGTAAAAGGTAAAAGTCCAAATAGAGGGTGAGTACACATCCCAGCTTGCTGCAATTAGAACTGTGCGTGAGCAGAAGTGCATACAGTATCTCTGAAGTAGGGGGTGACTGAAATGCAAGACTCCTGTGCATGCTAGTCTTTTAATTAAAAAAAAAAAGTACTCACTAATTCTAAGAGTTATATCTTTCAATCTATTACAAATTGTTTAAAGAACTGGATAAGCATCTAAGAGGAACTGCACCCAAAAGATCTTTCCAAAAGATCTCTGATCATATGATGAAATGAACATGGAAGAAAAAGAAGGAACATGCTTTCTAGAAGGAGGTGTTCCAGTTATCCCACCTACTTTTAGAAGATAAGAGATTCCAGACTGTAAATTCATTCTGACATGAAGAACTCATGGAGGGCAGGATGTAGAAGCAATGTATTTGTTGCTGTACATCTTACTCAGAATCTTAAGTAATTTCATTTTTAGGGAATAACTTACCTAATTAGGTTATAACTTGGCACTTATGCCAGAATAGCACATTCCCCTCTTTAGAGAAAGGATGCCTGAACACTTACTCACTGTGATTGCCAACAAAAATGCCCAGTGTGACTTTTTTGTCGTTACCAGAGTTTGTTCTGTAATTTTTGACATTTGGGAGGAAGAAACTTTTGATTTAAGAAAAAAATCCTGAATATTGGTTTGTTTGGTTTTTTTCAATGAAACATGGGAAATTAATGACCATGTTTTACAAATGGGGAGGGAGGAACACTAAGCCTTGCTAATTGCAGCTCCTTGAGTATTATTTTGATATTTAAAAGAAGTGTTTAATATAATATTCTCAAAGGGGAAAATTTCTTATACCTTGTTTTTGACACTAGCATATATACCCTCTGCTTCTTCAAATGACCAGAGGTTTTGAAAAACATAATGAAAAATACAGTCCTGAAACTAGTCTGAGCTATTGCTGTTCTGACAAGTCTATTATATGACAACACAGTGACACAAATATCATGGGGTCCTTCTTAGACACTGCCTGGTGGGAATACTTCAAGTGATTTAAGTTATGACCCTACCAGAGGTTGCTCAAACCATACCATGGGAGCACAGCTGAACATAATAACTCCTTGTACTGCTAGTTTTGCAAGAGAATTTAATGCTGCTCTAAATCTTATTCTGCCAATAGTGATGAAGTTTGTTTGCTGTTGTAGTTCAGAGTTATAGTAACTGTGTGTTTGGATGGCAACTTGTTATATCTGCAGCCATTTCTTGAGTGTGGTAAAGTTAAAACTCCCCATTAAAATGTGTATGTAGAATAGCTTCTTAGGGAGTGGTATTATATTTTGCATGAAATCAACTGAAGTCCTGCTTTAATTCAAGCTATTGTACCTACTGCTTTGAAAATTCTGTTGTGGAGAAAATGTTGACTTTAGGACGTGGGTCTTCAAGAATTTGTCTGAAATACTACTAGTAAGTTAACAAAAGCAGCACTCTTAAAGAGAGATGAAAAGGGTGGTTAGTGAAAGACTAACTTTATACCATATGCAATTCAGCTACAAGTTCCTCCTTCAACTGTAAAGATAATTGATTCTGTAACCTTGTGGCTCCCAGTGTTCCAAAAATGCAAGTAAATCCTGAGAGGCTTGGTGGCAAGGGTAGCCGATTCCTTCTTTCAGTACCCTTTGGCCTCTGTTACATTTGAGATAATAACTACAGATATGCAAAAATTCTTGCTTTCTCAAATGTTGTGGTGAAATGTTATCTTTGTACTGTTCTGTCGTCATCTTTTCCCACCTCTGTTCCAAGAGGAATTTTAAAATAAAATAATTAAGCAAATCCTGGATACATTGGGGGAATCTGGTCAATTCTGGTGCAGAAATAAGAAAATAATAGATATGATAACCCCCTTATAAGTTTGAGTAGGTTCTGGAAAAAAACCTTCAAATATAATGTTCCCTGAATCAGAATGTTACTGTTCTCCACTTGAGTTTGATGGTCCCTTGGCTGCTATATGCTGCTTTGCTTAATTTTTTTTGTTGTTAGAAGGAAGGCAATTGAGCCTAAATTGTCTTCATACAGGTAACTACAGGTTTTCATACATGTATCTTCTAGGTCTGACCATAACTGGCATATTTTAATACTTTGTTCCAGGGAGGAGTATTTTTCAAGCTATGCTACTCAGTCTTGAAGTTTATCACCATACTGACAAGTAAGAATAATTTCTTGACCTGTAACTCTTGACTAAGAGGCAAAAGAAATCTTGCAGGCTGAAACTTCATGCCATTCCCTTTGCAGAGCATCAGAAATACTTCAATAGTAAAATTTGCACTATGTATAGAACAAATGTGCAAATGTGTAGGAACCTGGTATTTTTCTGTTTTTACCTCATCAAGTGAAAGCTATTTGCTTGATATATTGTGATACTTGTATAATATTCTTGATATTGCCTCTTGTGTAGAAGCAGAGAGGGAACACAGTTTTGATCTGTTTTAATTGAGTGGCTTGAGTGGTGGTAAATTAAGCAGCTTCTTAATATTACATGTCTGCAGTCAGTTCTGTTTGAGGGTGGCTTAACTTTAAAGAAATAAACTTAGGCTTGCTGAAGCTTTGTAGCTGACTTGGGTGTAAAATGCTTCATAATCTTTGCTGGAAAGAGTACAAATCCATGTTGATATATTTGGAAAACAGTTACATGTGCAGCTGTCTCTATAGAAACTGTGAAGTAAAACACTATAATTACTTTATATAGGCTACTGCATTTCTATTGGGGCAGTTATGCCTTTAGAGCTGACTGGATTCAGCCCTGGTGGTGAAAGGCACTGTATCACCCTCTTAAACCTTTAAACTTTCTAGTTGCTTGAAAAGGGGGGAAATGGAAGTTCAGCATTTTCTCTGTGTGTGTGTGTGTTGTGCGCATGCGTGTGTGAGAGAGAGAGAAAGCTGTGCAGGCTGTTCAGCTGGGGCAGTCAGGGAAGTGACGTCCTGTATTATTTGTGGTTCTAGAAAGAGCGGAGACACGTACTGTAGGTGGGAGGACTCTAAAGGGGGCTGTGTTCTGTCCACTGTGTATAATTATTTATAAATGAGCAACGGGGGAAGGAATGAAATACGGAGAAGCTGTCTAGTGTTTCTTGAATGTATCGGAGAGTTTGTTGATTTGTAACAGTCCTGTTTGTTTCAATTCCAAATTTGATTTTTATTTTTTCTTCTACAGCATCTCTGCGTTGCTAAGACACTGGACACTGCTCTCTTTGTAGCAAGGAAAATCTGAATTCCTCCAACACTCAGGATGGGGAAAGATTATTATTCTATCCTGGGAATTGAAAAAGGGGCTTCTGACGAGGATATCAAAAAGGCTTACAGAAAACAAGCACTTAAATGGCATCCAGATAAGAACAAATCTCCCCACGCAGAGGAAAAATTCAAAGAGATTGCAGAAGCTTATGAAGTGCTGAGTGATCCCAAAAAGAGAGACATTTATGATCAGTTCGGGGAGGAAGGTACGTACGTCTCTGTTATGCTCTGATCAGTCACTTTCATTATCGAATGAAACGAAATAAACGTAGATGATGCATGAAAACATGGTATGTGTTGATTTTTAGGCAATGTGTTTTTACTGCTTGGAAATTTGACTCATCAGCTTTTCCAATATAAAACGTATTGCACAGTTTTAATGCTGGTCTAATTTTAATTTCTTATTTTAATGTATTTATGTTTGGCTTTTTTTTAATCCCAAATACTCAACAAGCAAAAAGTTATTGAAAAAGTTTGTATGACCCATAAAGAGCTTTCTGGGATCTCTTACTGCTGTCTTCCCTTGCCCTTGCACTTTTTGAGGTGCAGTTGAAAAGAGATTTGTTTTTTTCTTATTTTGCTAAAGGACAGCCTGCTTGATCTAGGCAGGACTGTCCTCCTGAGCAGAAGCCCAGGTGTCCAGTCTGTAGTTGTCCTTGGCTTCTCGCCTGGAGAGGAAAGAATTTGGCTGATGTCATGAAATACCAGAACAATTTTTTAGCTTTAATTGTAAACAGTGATAACATGCCAAGAGAATGAGGCCTCAGAAATGTCATATTTATCCTAAAATGGTTATCTGGAGAGGATGAGGGTTTTTTTTTATTTTTTACCACCGTGATTTTCAATCTTATGATTGAGCAACAGAGGAAGTCACTAATATCCCTCCCCTTACATGTATGGTAACAGAAGTGAAATCCACATGAAATGATTACTTTTGTTGTGACAATTAGGTCCACTCATTGCCATTCACTCAGGAACAAGTTTTTTACAAATATAAAGGAGGACGCTTAAGTAGCACTACTTGGGGGGAAATTGTGGGCTCTTATGAATGCATAATAAAATTTGGTTCTCTGTCATCCATAAGACTTAACACAATTGTTAACATCCATAAATTCATGTAGAAGACCTTCAGCTTCTACAGAGGATGCAGGTTTTTCCATCTTTTGTTCCATTGCCTGTATTGAAAGCTTTAGTGCTGTTACTGAGACATTCTAGGAAAAAGTGTTTATGTAGATACCACAGCAGACCTTTGTTGCCTCTTGGGTCTTTTGCCTTCTTGCAATTCTTCTTTATCACTTCCTGCCTCTTTCTGTGGATTCATTTGCATTTTAGATTCCTGTGCAGCAGCTTTCCCATAATACCATTTTAGTCACTTTTACCAAAGAGCTTGAATTTAAGCATATAAAACAATGCAGCCTTTGGCATCCTGGTATTGCATACTTGAAGACAGAGGTTCAAAATGTAGATTTCTATTTATTTGGGGTATAATGTTAAACCAGAGTGTGAATTTTTAGAATGGTGAATCTGAAAATACCTCCTGATGTCTCAGTTGCTCTCAAAGCTCTTCAATTGCATCTGAGTATATTTAACTAGTAGTAGTGAGGGAGAGGCAGGGGCTGGGGTGGAAGGAGGAAAGCTCAGTGTTTTTACAGCCAGGAACTTGATGCACTTTCAGTAATAACTTTTGGTTAGTTACTCCAGGAAGTGTCCTACTATCACAGATTGAATCCACTGATCTGCTTTTTTGACACTAACAGTACTGTAAGAGAAGGATGTGCTACATGTTGCTAAGTACTTCTAATATGGTCTAGTATTGAGATGGGGAAGGCATTCTCATTCTAATGTCTTATTTGGTTACTGTTGATAACCAATATTAAGCTTATGCATGGAAGTTCTAAAACACTGGGCGAAAGAAACCCAAACCAACCTCTTTCAAATTTAGGGAATGCATGCTTCATTAGTGTAAGCATTCACACTTTTATGGCTATGGGACTAGGATAGCAGCTGTAGTGCTGAGCTGCTGTAAAATAGAAAAAAGAAAAAGAAATAAAAATAACCAAACATTGTAAGTTTAGAAATAAAAGTCTCCTAAGAAGACTTCCAGTCTTTCATCTTAAAGGTTTGAGAAGGTATCCTGAAATGGTAAGTGCAGGAGAGCACCAACTACTACAAATAAATACTTAGACATCATCTATTGGGAAAGAGGCATTTAAGAAATTTGATTTTTAGCTGAGTTTGGAATTTTAAAGCATGAAGTACAAGCGACTGTCCAGTGAAAATTGTAAGGGAAAGCTTATGAGGAAGAAATGAGATGTAGGTATCTCCTTGTGGAAGATAGAAAAGAACAAAGCTATTTGAGAACATTCTGATTTTTTTTGCACAGAGGCAGTGACAACGTATACAAGATTTTTGCACCCAAATGGGCCATAAGAAATTCCAAGTTATTTTTTATTGTGGCTGGACTGAGAGGAGTTCCCGGATTTCTTACCTATTTTATTTCTTAGAAACACAAGCTGTCTAAGTTTGGGATTCTGAATTGAACATTAAGGAAGTATATGGCTGCTAGACTATTGACATGTTACCTTTCACTCGAACTGAATTGCAGGAAAACAGAGGTAAAGCTAACTAGCACTGGGTTAAAGCTGAGGTATGGAGACTAGAAAATGTTGCATGTGATACTGCATAATTTTCCCCAGAGTTGATCTTAAAGAGGGATGCAACTCCCAACAAGTCTGCAGCATAAGAAACGATCAAGTCAAGCAAACCTATTTTCTGTTTTAAGATGCTAATTCTTTGAATAGCTGGCTTCAATCATATGAAATAAAATTGGCAGTGTCAGAATACTTGTTCTTCTGAAGTAGAAGTCATTCTAGAGCTTGAGAAATATTGTTGCTATTCAAGCTATTGAATTACTAGTTGGTGCTCCATAGTCTGTGTCCTCATTGAAGAGGAGACCTTTCACTTTACTGCAAACACGTTTTTAACTCATCAGTTCTAATATCATTACACTCTACAATAAGAAAGCTTATACAAATATTCCATTTGTTTTTCACTTTGCTTATTTGTGTTATTTAGGTCTCAAAGGAGGAGCTGGAGGACCTGATGGACAGGGTGGTACCTTCCGGTACTCCTTCCATGGTGACCCACATGCTACATTTGCAGCTTTCTTTGGTGGCACAAATCCTTTTGAGATCTTCTTCGGAAGGAGGATGCCTGGTGGCAGAGACACTGAAGACATGGAGGTGGATGGTGATCCATTTGGATCCTTCTCTAGTTTTAGTATGAATGGTTTTCCAAGGGAAAGGAATACAGTTGGTAGCCAGTTACGTCGTAAACAAGATCCCCCTGTAATCCACGAACTGAAAGTGTCATTGGAAGAGATCTATCATGGCTGCACAAAAAGAATGAGGATTTCACGTAAAAGGCTTAACCCAGATGGTAGAAGTGTCCGAACAGAGGACAAAATTCTTACTATTGAGATAAAAAGAGGATGGAAAGAAGGCACCAAAATCACTTTTCCAAAAGAGGGCGATGAAACACCCAACACAATTCCAGCTGATATTGTGTTCATCATTAAAGATAAACCTCACTCTCACTTCAAGAGAGATGGATCAAATATTATCTATCCTGTTAAGATCAGCTTAAGGGAGGTAAGTTTCTGTTTTGGTAGAACCCTAAATTTTTAAACCTGTTACAGTGGCTACATACAGTGGCTACGCTGTATAAACTGTATGGCAGCAGTAAAGTTTTGGCTGGTGGGTGGTTTTTTTTTTAATAGTGCTTCATTCTTGTAAAGTCAGTGTGTGGCTGCGGAGCACAGTTATTTATAGAGGAAGCATTAGCTGTTTTGATAAAAATGGAATATTATTTCAAGCTCTTTACTATCAATGTGGAAGAGAATGAGGGTGGGAGAATAAGAGTAAAGGTTGATATGTCTTTGTTACTTCAGCCTAAGACATATTTAACTAGAAAGGTAAAGTATGAAGATCAGACACAAATACATTTAACAAATTCATCCAATGTAGCATGCTCCGTACTGCTGTATTATGATTGTTACTTCCGTTGGACAAAGTAGAAATGTATTAATATTTTTCATTGCCAGCAAATTCTAAGTCTGCCTTTTTATGTCATAAGTTATTTCAGTGTTATTTCAAAGTACATAGAGATTGATTTCATGAGGATAAATTATTGTGAACAGGTGTTATAGGAGCTATAAATAATAACAAAAATGGTATAGCAAAAGGAAAAATCGGAAAGACAACTGAGCAGAGTTCTTAAGGGTCTGAAGCTTTGACATGATCATTATTTAAAAGATAATGTAGCTCTGTGGTTTTTCTTCTTAATTAGCATTAGGTGGAAAAATAAACTCTTGCTTGTGTTACAAACTCTTTATATACATTATAAGCTCTATACTATAAGCTTTATATACATTATAAGGATTCTTAACTAAAAATAAGTCTGACCTAAAATAGGATGAAGGAGAGAGAAAAGACAATATTTAATGCTGATGTGGATAATATAGTTCCTTCATAGAGAAAAGCCTATTTAGAATCATCACACTGTTATGTAAATTGGACATTATCAGTATAGACATAGTGTATGGAGTCAGGTGAAGTTGGGGGAATCAAAATTTTATTATCAGAGATCCTAGTAATCAAACCAAACTATTGGATAAAGCAGGAGAAAGTCTGTGGTGTTCTAGTTTTTGGTGCACCAAAATAATTGTTTGCTTTTCTCTGACCATCACAAATGCTCACCTAAGACAGTTGTGAAATTTGGTATGCCTCTGCTTATAGGTACTTAACTGTTGTTCTGCTATTTGATATAATATGGGTTGATGATATATTAGTGTAAAACCCTGTGCAATGTAAACAAAGAAAAAAATAAAACAGGACTCTAAATTTCCAATGTAAACTGAGAAGCTGGACATCTCTAGAGAAATATGAGTGAAGAGTTCACTCTGTGCTCAACTGCCTTTTTATTTGATAAAGTTTCTGAGGGATAGATAAGCTTAATTACTCTCCAGCAGCCATTGTGTAAGACTGGTAAATTCTGTGATAATGACAAATCGAAGCCTTCCCCTTTTAAGAAAGGAACACTGTGTTTGAATTTTGACATGTCAGTGCATGGGGGAAATACTGTTTAGAATGCTAGTTTTTTTCTAAATAATCCAAATTCAGTTGAAGGTACAAGTGAAGTTCTGACCAATTTCTTTTTTCTCATGATAAAATCTTCCTTTAGGCTTTGTGTGGCAGCTCTATCAATGTGCCAACGATAGAAGGAAGAACCATACCCATGACAGTAAATGAAGTTGTCAAGCCTGGGATGAGAAGACGAATTATAGGATATGGTTTGCCGTTTCCCAAAAATCCTGACCAACGTGGAGACTTAATTATAGAGTTTGAAGTAATTTTCCCAGATAACATTTCTCCAGCATCGAAAGAAGTGCTTAGGCGAAATCTTCCAGTTTCATAAAGCAAAGACTGTATATGTCAACTGTTTAAATAGGACACTGGAAATGCAGAAGACTGGCAAGTCTGTGCTTAAAAGTGCAATCTGTAACAACTAGTGGAATATTTGTTTTTTGTTTTGTGGGATGGGTGGGGGGGGAAATACTGTAATGCTGCATGAGAAGAAAAGGTTTAAGTACAAGTCATACAGATGACTTCTGCAGTAAAATTTACAGGGAAAACCACTCATTTTATTTTACATCTTCCTATTAAGAAAAGTTTATTCATTATTTTGCCTAATGTAAAATGTAGTTGGTTTTTACAGAGTCAGTGCATATTTCTGATAAAGCACTTGAAGGCTCAAGTACTTTATTTCTTGTATCTCTACCATATCTCTAATATTACCCATTTATACAGAAATTGGAGATTGGAGTAGAAATGCACAAATGTATAGATATTTTAAAGAGCAAAACATGAAAGATAGCATTTTGGTATGTTGCCTTCCACTGCACAAAGCATAGGCTGGGAAAGTCAGCTTGGACTCATGAACTACTCCCCAGTGGAATGAAAGCATTTTTTTATGTTGCCCCAGAATCTGTGAGGACTGCATTGCGAGGGAGTCAAGCAAAGGGCTTGAGGAGCAAGAGTAGCCATTTTCTATGGGATGGTTCCTCAGCTTTCAGGAAGAACAGCAAGAAGGGATTCTACAAGTACATAAACAGCAAATGGTGGACCTGCTCTCAAATGAAATGGGGCAGTGAAACCAGTGATGGGTGACATGGAGGAGGCTGAGGTACTGAATGCCCCATTTGCATCAGTCTCTACCAGTAAAACAAGCCTTCAGGAATTCCAGGCCCCTGAGACCAGAGGGGAGGTCTGGAACCTCGGTGATGGAGGACCAGATGAGGGTGCACTTAACACTGGAAGTCCTTGAGCCTGGAAGGTTGCACCTCTAGTGCTGAGGGAGCTCGCTAATGCCATTGTAAGACCACTCTTAATTATCTTTGAATGGGATTGAGAGGTGTTCTGGTAGACTGTAAGAGAGCAAATTACACTGCTATCTTTAAGAAAAACAAGAAGGGAGATTTGGGGAGCTACAGGCTAGTGAGCTTCACCTCACTTTGGGAAGGTGATGGAGAAAATCCTCCTGGATTGCATTTCCAAATAGATGAAGAACAAGAAGGTGACCAGAAATAGTCAGCATAGATTACACAGGGGAAATCGTGAGGTTACTGGCTTTGTGGATGACTGGAAAACAGTCCATGTTGTCTACCTTGACTTTAGCAGACAGATTGACCAAGTACAGATTAGATAAGTAATGGTAAATGAGGTGGATTAAAAACTGGCCAAATGAGTGGGCACAAGGGGGTGTAATCAGTGGCACAAAGTCCAGTTAGAGGGAAGTCTGTAGTGGTGTACCCTTGGGCTCAATACTGGGGCCAATACTATTAAACTATCTTCATTAATAACCGGGGTTATGGGATGGAGTGCATCCTGAGCAAGCTTGTGAATCATGTAAAACTAGGAAGAGAGGCTGGTAACACCAGATGGTGTACTGCTGTTCAAAGGGACCTCAACAGGCTTGAGAACTTGACAGAGGATTCTCATGAAGTTTAACAAGGGGGAATGCAAATTCTTGCTCCCTGAGGAACAGCTCAAGGCACTAGTACACCCTGGGAGCTGACAGGCTGGAAAGCAGCTTTGCTGAGAAAGATCTCAGGGTCCTTGTGGATAACAAACTGACCGTAAGCCAGCAATGCATCTTTGTGACAAAAAAGGCCAAAGCTTTGCTAGCAGGCTGAGAGAGAGATGATCCTTCCTCTCCATTCTCAGCACTGATGAGGCTGCATCTGGAATACTATGTCCAGTTCTGGGCTTCCCAGTACAAGAACTTGCTGAGAACTGCACAGGGCCATGCAGGAGAGGCTGAGAGAGCTGGAGTTTTTCAGCCTGGGGAAGAAAAGGCTCGAGGGGATTTTGTCACTGTGTATAAGTACCTGGTGGGAGAGAATAAAGATGGCGGAGCCAGGCTCTTCTCAGTAGCTCTGAGACATGGTCCTGGGCAGTCTGCTGTAGCTAACCATGCTTGAGCAGGGGTATTAGACTACATAATCCTGAGAGGTTTCTTCCAACCTAAATGATGCTTTGAACTTGGACTTAGCACTTCTTGTTAGACAGTGCTATGGGCCATGTCCTGCAAATGAGGCTTAGCCCAAAGGTGGGTGGTACTGATGGGACAGCTTGAATCCCTAGGGAGTAGGTCTATGCTTGAGTGGAAAGATGCACAAACAACACTGTAAAAGCATTTGGCTATTGCAGGTATTTAAAGATCACACTGATCTCAATTATTCAGTGTTCTCAAAGGCTGAACTTTGCTCCCATGAAGAAGGAAAAGGCCGGATCCTAGGTAAAGGAAAGTTTGCTTAAGACACAAAATGTGATAGGGGTGGCCCATAAATTTTCATATGCTTGAATTGAGTCTTTTTTTGAATACAAATATGAGCTAGTTGTCTTTAGAATTAAAAGGTGTATAGGGAAATTGAAAGCCCTCTGTAATAGTCTAGTTTTATAATACAGTAATAGGGCTGGTTCCCTTGATTGCAGCATGATTTTGGTGAAAGAAATGCCTTGCAGGCGTGCTTTATTACTTGAGTTTAAAACTATAATACAGTGCTTTAACAACTCTTTCAAAGTTTTTTTGGTTTTTTTTCTTCATAAGAAAATATGTAAGATTTGCTGTCAGCCTTTTGTCTGTGGAAATTTAGTAGTTACCTGCTCTGTAAGGTAGCTTAAGAAAAAACAGTATTATCTTCATATATGTGATTTTCTGCAGGAAAGTAAATCATGTGGAAGTTGGGATTTAACTTACAATAACTTTTTAATGAGCACAAGACGAATCCCATTTCTGTTACTCAAAGGAATAGAACTTCTGGGAGACACTGTTTGAGTCAATTTTTCAACTGCAGATCTCTTCATACAGTGTCAGTTAGTTGTAGTCCTAAATCTACAAGGAGCTAAACAATTGCTGGAGCAGTATCACAAAAAGAAAAAAATTGCTGCTTAGTGCTTACGCATATTGTTAATGCATATATATATTGTTTGTTCAAAACAAATCCCATTTCAGTATGTTCAGTATTGCATTTCTAATATGTGGTTTTTAAGTAAAAAATATAAAGTTGATTTTTAACTTTCTCTTATGTTTTGTTATGATGGCAGATGCTATAGGCTACACAACTTTAAAAGCATATCATCCTAAGATACCTGTTTGTCAGTTTAAAACCTAATGGAATCAAGCATTTTGTAATCCCAAGATATTGTAACCATAGTCCAACTTGTTAACAAAAAAAAAGTTACAGCAACTAGAACTATTTTTTGTAACCATCTTCAGGTAAGAGGAGTAGTGTTAAATTGAGGAATTGCAGTATCTTGTGTATTTAGAGGTATATATGTATGTATAGCAAACTAAACTTTTCCAACTGTTTTCATGCTCAAAATACAGAACTATAGGACTGGTATGAAATGTTTGTATTTCTTTTCTTATGGAGAAGTAACAAAGTATATGTTGTAGAAAATAGCGTGTGGAATTACCTCAAAATATGAGAGGGAGTATTAATATCTAATCCAGAATTCACAAAAATTAATATTTTTCTAATCAAAAAAATGTGCTTAAAAGCTATGTTTTAAAAATCACATGATTATTTAATAAAGGCTATTTGGGAGAAGGAGGCAAATACTCAGTCACCTACTGTATCTCTAACTACTGAAATACATGGAAATAAAATTAACATTTATGAAGCTGGGATGAAAAGGATATTTTGATCTCCAAAAGGTTGCTTAGGTGCCATAAAAGGTAAAAGTCATTTGGTTACTTTGGAGTTCATTCAACAAGTCTATGAAAACCTGTACTTCTAAATAACCTTTTTTAATTTCCCCAACATCAAGCTTTAGGATGACCTTGACCTGTTGGAAGAGCAGGCCAAGCTACGTTGCACTCGTTTCTTCTTTCTGCAGTGCAGTGTTACTCTGTGACTGCTCCAGAGCAGGCTTTCTGATGTCATGGGGGGTATTAGTATTCCAGTCTTCCACTGAGCCTTTTTTTGTATTATCTATGCTGAAAACTTGTTGAAGCCTATTTGTGGTGTCTTGAACAGATGATATGGTTTTGGGGCAGTTTTGAGTCCTGACCTGTTTACTTTATGGAAGTAACAGACCCTTACTGGGGTTGGGTCTCCAATGTTGTTCTTGCTGCTTTCATCTTATAACTCACTTCTATTTGCCTTTCACAGGGTAGAAGCTTTCTCTTAATTTGTATGTCCGCCCCTAGTATTCACTTCTATTTTCAATATGACCTTCAGTCCAAACCTCACAAACACTGCTGAAGATGAGTAAAATGTATTATCAGTCAAACGAGATGATCAGTGTTCTGATTCCCAGCTGTGATAGTTCCGGTATTTTTAGTAAATGCTCAAAACAGTAACCACATCTGATTCTCAGAAATTCAAGCATAGGGAGGAGGCATCCATCATATTGATGCACAGTGCAGTAAATAATTCAAGCCCTTGGACCAGTTGTACCTTCAATGCTGAAGAGCTGAAGCATGGGTGAAGGAAATGGTCTATAGCTGGCTTGGCTTTAAAGAGCGTGGTTGAGCTGTGCACAGGTATCACTGTGCCATGAAATTTTATACCTTGCTTAGTTTTGCTTAGAGACTGGAGGGAGACCATTGTCTTGACTGGATAATCTGTTATGGATTTTTTTTTTTTTTGATGGCTTGCTCCAAAATAAATGAGCAGCCTGGAAAGGGAGTTGTATTTGGCCAAGAATCTGTTCCGCTGCTTGGTAAGTGCCACTCTCCTGTGCTTGTATAAACTAAGCTTGCCATATTAATGTCGCACTTTGTGTTAGGCTGTTTTTTTCTTTTTTTTGAGACCTACTGGGTGCAACTGGCTGGCATTTAGTTTTCATCGAGAGACAAAAACAGCAGTGGTTTCCAAACCTTATTTTCCTTGGCCTTTAACTAAAGCTGTATGAACCTTAACATATTTATGTCTCTTTTTTCTTATTCTTAGCCTATAACCCTTGAGTTTTTGAAAGTATTTTAGTCCTATAACCCTGCTGCCTCCTCCCTGCCCCCACATCTTTAAGCCCTTTAAGTGCTTTTGCCACTCCCCAATGACTTGGTCTTACTAATGTGATGATGCAGTCTTAAAATGTGATTCTAGAAACTGTATCTGGGATGCTAAAGGAGTGAAGTCTGTAGCCTTCATAAGGGGTTTGCTTTCCTGATGGACAACTGTCTGATTTCAAAAAGCGCTAGACTGGTTAATCATAATGTCTCATGCTGTCATGACAGACTGTTATTTCACTGCTTTAGGCACTTGCATACTTAATGACAATGTGTGTGTCTGGCTGACAGGATTATCCAGTAGCATGTCCTTCAGAGACAGGCAGAATGATGTGCGTGACCAAATGGTATCTCTAGTATTAGATGGCAGAAAGAGTGGAATGCGCAATGGAGGGGAGAGGGACTAAGCTCAGATGATCGTGGAGAAGACTAGAGGTATGTTTGTGTTTGAAAAGCATTCCCTGCCAGATCCGAAGTCGATTCCCCTGACTTCAACAGTATCATTCCCATAGGAATCCACCTACAGAGCTCCGAGTTGTAGAGGTTATGGCAGCTTATGTGCTGACAGGTTCTCCTGGTTCTCTTTATTTAGTTTATATATTTGATGAAGCTTCTAAGGAGGTCTGGAGGTGACCAGACAACTGACAGCTCCTGAATTGAAGTCAGTAAAATTCTTCAATGCACTCCATTCCTCCTCAGCATGCTCATCTGATGTGCTAGCCTGACTCACTGGTAACATTTGGGGTAGAATAGGTTTTGCCCCACCAGTGAAGTTTGCTGTGATTCAGGTGAAATTCTCTGCACATGAATTCATATGTTAGACCTAGAAAGTACAGGCACGGACATGCTACTGTAAATACCATTAAGAGGCAATTTTCCTTTTCCAGTCAGTACATGCCAGTCCTCCTTTACAGATGACATCAATAGTTGTTACTGTGTTGCATTCTTGAACAAATCCTGTAGAACCAGGGTATTCATATATTCACTTACTGTTTGGCATGCAAAATGGGCAAATGGCAGTGTGAATCTCCTCATGGAAATACAGAACCTCAGCTCTTCATTTGTCAGATTGCTCAGCAGTGGACTATTGGGTGGCACGATTAGTTTCCTTCAGACTCCTCCAATTAATTGTCCTATTATTTAAAGAGCCAAAGTAGAGGTCTGCTGTTGATTCCCTTGGGTCGAGGAGAGGAGGTATAACCATCCTGTGCTTGTTTTGTTCCCCTGGAATTACTGGTTTACCCAAGGGAGGAGCTCTACAACAGTCTTATTAGTCACGCCTGATTGCTTTATAAAAGACAAATTATCATCTGCACACTCCTGCTGCCCTGTGTAATTTAAAAAAAACAACCACAAAACACCACAACAAAATCTCCACCCAGCCAGCTCCTGAAAGACCATGTAGCATTTCCCTCAATAAGTACTTTCTGGCACGCTCAAAAAAAGTGTCTCTACTGCTTGTATTTTATGTCAAAAACAACAAAAAAAAGATTGATAAGCTGGATTCAGTAAGAAGCAGCCCTTGCCAGAAAAGCTGTAACCAAGTGTAATAAGGACCTAGAGCCACTTCTGAGAGCAGTCCAGGAAAACCACATATTTTTATTTTCCTTATATGCCAAAGAACTGATTTTAAAAGTAATAGGAAACAGGATAGAAATCCCTGGGATCCTCTTCTGCTCCCTATGGAGTCACAATTCCGAAATTGAAGTCAATGCGCAAAGTGCGTTTATTGCTGCTGTATGGGCTTCAGAGAATGGCTTTACTAGTTGATGGTTTCTATGTGCCAAAGCCAAATTATTAATACTTAATGTAAGATGGACAAACACTCAGAAGATCAGTAAGTTGTGGTAATGGAGTTTGGTCCTCTCCTGTCCCAGGCAGCCCTATTCGAACTGCTGTCTTAAAATGGAGGAGGAGATATAATCTTACTAAAAGGCTTTGGTTTGCAGTATCCTCTGATGGTTTAAAATAGCTCTTAACAAAATGTATGAGTAGGAAATGTAAGTTTTATTTGTATCAACATTCTTTTGTTTAGGTAGTTTATATCTAGTATAATGCTATCATAGATAATTATAAACACAACTATGTTTCCTCTCAGCCTTATTTTGATTAGACTAAACAAGGTAAGAAGCTCTTTGTTCTCTGCTCATACCAGCAATTCTTTTAAGCAGCTGGTTCATTTGCAACGTGGATGACCAGAAAGATACATGCTGCAGGTAAGAACTGCCCAAGTCGCATATATATATGCATATATAATGTGTAGTGAAACAATTTTGCCTGCTGATAGTTGCAGCGTAGCACTGTGGCATTTCACATCCAGTAACGTGACTGCTCTATTCCACATACTTTCTCCACAAACTTCGGGCTGTTGCAGAGCACGATTCACACATCCAAAGTACTATGGCTGAGAAACTGAAGGATGTGGAAAACTGCAGTGTGCAATCTACTCATATAGGATAAAAGGACTGAAACCCATTTTTCCTTTTGTTTTTTAGCACATGGTTTAGTTTTCTGTCTAAAACCAAGGCTAATGATGGATTATTAACATTTTTATTTAGATGGTTAACTCTCTGACTCTCCAACAATGTCACTTACTGAAAGGGAAATGTAAATTATTTTTGGATCCTAACTATCCTGAATTGCTGGAGGCTTATTTGGATCTATTTTTGAAGTGTGTTAACTAATGTTGGCAAATATTTTCCTAGTGGGTACATGTTCAAGGAGGCCTGAGAGCAGGACTGGTTGGAGTTGCAGAAAGTGTCTTCTGTCCACTTTGTCTTTTATTCTTTGAGGTTCTCCACAGTCTGGCTCATTTCTAGCTCCACACATCACTCGGTCAACACTGCATTATGTTGGTTAACTCTAAATGGTTGAACCTGCCAACATGATCAACGCAATATTAGTAAATAGCATGTGCAGTTTATCAAAATAAGTATATTTAGCCGTAATGGACAGGTGAAGCTGAGTGTTGGACACTTGCTAGAGCTGGGGGCTGCTAATGACAATTTCATGTAGATGCTCTTCTAGGTTTGGCTTCCAAGGATAATGTGGCAAATGTGCAATGTTACCTTCCTCTGATTTACAACAACCAAAAGGCTTAATTTCACCCGTTACATGGTGTAAATAATGATAGCACATCCCTGCTCCATACTGTTTGTGTTAAACAGTATGGTGTGATCACGATATGATCTTCAGTTTATTTGGTCAGGTCAGTTGGTCTCATCATTTTTAATTTCTGTGGTTAAAAGCTGATGTTGTCCCTCCATGCTGTGAGGAGGGGCAGCATTGTTGTGGTTACAACTTCAGCTGTTTTTTTCCATCTGTTTCCATACGAAACATAGAAACATAAACACTTTCACTGAAGAAGGTTTTGCAACAGATACCTATATTAGGGCTATGTCAATGTTGAAAAGTGTTTACAATAAATCTGCATAACTTCTGTATGTCACTATATGGAAACTTGACTGTTTGCATTTACATTAACTAAGTTCTTATATCAATAGTGACCGTAAACTGTTCTTTAACATTGTTTCAATTGTCTTTTCAGAAGATAAGGGATGAGTTGGTAGACATCAAGTTTGGTAGAGACAAGACATAAACACTTGTCAGTGTTACCAAGTCCTTTGTAATACATTTTAGTAAATGGGAAAAGGCATGTATTAAACAAAACGGCTCATTTAAAATTGCAAAACAGCAAAAAACCCCTAAATATCAGAATGAACATGAACAGTTTGGTACTATTATATAATCGATCTAATTTAATCTCACTGCAATCTCATCCAGTTTATGCCAACATGCCGTCTGAATTGCATGCCAGTACACACAGGAAAAGTACACACAGTTCTCCAAGTTCAGAGAAATCTTAAATTTAATGTTTCTGGTTTCAAATGACTGGAAAGTCAACTATTACAGTGCGATGGTAGGATTATTCTGTGTTGGTTTATTTTTTTATTGGTGGAGACAAGAAGAAAATTAATAACAATCTTGTCTTAGGTTAGAATTGGATAAAAGTTAGGCAGTTCTGAGTATTCGGTTAAATCTACCACATGCTCTCTGGAAAGACTGAAATCCAACTGCCTTCAAACTTTTTTTTTTTCCCCACAGCACAAACGGTTTAAAAGTTGTATGTATTTTTCCAAGATGCTGTAGGCATTCTCTCATTATTATTCTCTGCCTTCTCATAATTCACCATCTCTGTGCCTCCCTGTGCTGACTCCATGACTCCAGAATCCTCTTTGGGGTTTTTTTTGTTTTTCTCCCCAGTGATTTGTCTTTTTTATTCTGAGAGTTAGAAGATGTGGTAAGGCAATGCTGCCTCTCTGCAGCTTGATAACAGATTCCTTTAGAAGTGCTGGATACTGCCTCCTGAAATTCCCACTCTTCACACCTTGAGTGGATTCAGTTCATCACTGAAAGCAGAGCAATTCCACTGGGGTGAATGTATTGAGCACGGAAGATGTCTTCTGTAAGGTGTGAACATCTAACATTCTATAGAATACATTTCTCTATTCCAGGGTGGAGAAGGAAGCAGTTTAAATGTACTAAATGTTAGAAAATACATTTTTCAAATACCTATATGTTAAGTCTCAGTATTTCAAAGATGTTGTCCAGTTCAGTAGAAAGCCTCTTCAACTTTGCTAATGTGGCTATCCCTTTATTGATCCTCAGAGGATGTAGACTATGTACAACTGTGGTGAATAACCAAGAGTTCACTGAACTCCTCGTGTGCTTCATGTTTTCTTTTATATCCTGGATATAAACCCTATTCTGATCAATATTTAGTGGAAATTTCTGGAATAGTGATAAACTTTGTGAACAATTTTAGGGAAAAACTTTCAAGGTATATAAATACACTTTACAGTATATGCTTTATATAATAGATAATTAGAAAAAAGTGGAAGACATGTCTTTGCATTGATGCCAGTCCTGGGTGAACTTGGTATTCCTGCTGCAGTCTAGTTCCCAGTGCCCCGTTTGGGGAAAAAACCCCACAAACCAGTATCACGGCCAGGAAGGGTTATGTCTCTGTATGAACAGCTCCTCTCCCAAGGCCCTGTTCCTCTCCCTTAGGCTTTTGTGGCTTCTGGGGAGGGGGTGGCGGCGTTCATCGGCCCGCGACCCCCCTGTGTGGCAGGGGCAGGGCTGTCCCCCGCTGTCCCCGGGCTGCCGGGGGACGGACAGAGCGGGGCAGGGCCGGCCGGAGCCTTCCGCCGCCTCTCGCCGGCTGCGGGGCAGCGGCCCGGGGCTGGCCGGGTCCGGGGGCGGGGCGGGCCCGGGCCTCACCTGGCGGCGGCATGGCCGGGCCGGGGCGGCGCCGGGGGCAGAGTCCATCGCGGGGAGCCGGCGGTGAGGGGGAGCCCGTTACAGGCGCTGAAGATGCCGCTGGGTCTGAGGGGCAAGAAGAAGGACAGGTCCAAGGAGACCTCTAAGCTGGTGGAGAGCGAGGCGGCAGTCCAGGCCCCCCCGGCGGCGGTGGCGGTGGCGGCCCCGGCGGCGAGCGCGTCGCGGCTGCAGTTCCACACGCAGCTGGCGCACGGCAGCCCCACGGGCCGGGTCGGGGGCTTCGGCAGCGCCCGGGAGCTCTACGCCAAGATCGCCGAGGTTTTCGACATCGACCCCGCCGAGGTAGGGCCCGCCGGGGGCGGCGGGGCGGGCAGAGAGGAGCTGGGGCCTCGGGGAAACTTCTGGGGACTGGGAATCTTCTCTTTCTGAGGGGAAAACCTTCCTTTTGCTCGTTCCGAACGAGCGCTGCCGCACGGGGACGGGTGGAGGTGCGACCGCCTTTAACTTTTACACGGAAAAACCGGCCCTTTTAACCAAAATATCCCCAGTGTCCTGGTTTAACTTGCCGCCTGCCTGGGTCACAGCACTGGTACTGCAGTGTTCAAACCGTTTGTATCACAGGTGAATGGAATGATTATTCCCAGTGCAGGAATTACTGACTGTAACGATTTGTTCCAGTTTAAAAAAAAAATAAAAAAAATAATCAATGGATCCATGAGTGTAAATACCCAGCATGGAGGCAATAGGGGTTATAAATCCTTTAAACCTGCCTACATTTTAAAATTCCGACTGAATGTGATGTTTGGAAAGTTTTCTGCTTTGCCAGGTAATTACTTTTAGAAGCCCCTCTGTTTAAGTGAGGCTATTTAAATCTGTAACAGGGGTTTTTTTTTTAAGTGCTGCCTTTTTGATCTTGGTTTTTTTTTCTGAGCCAAGTTTTAAACATTGTTTGGATAATGATTCATTTGTGTTTGTAAATGCATTGTTTTCTCTTAGTTAAAAGGTAGTGGCCATATCAAGTTCTTCCTACGTTTTTCTATGAACCTTAACCTCTGAGTGACAAACTGAAACAGACGCTAACATTCCGTCCTGCCTGCCTGTGGCTGCACAGCTTTACTTGTTTTCTTATTTGTAGCTGGCTCTTTTAAAGTAATGAAGACTCCTACTACAGACTTTGTTTTGAGAGTCTGCTGCGGCCTGATTTAGCAGCATTTCAAACAGTAAATTGTAAAGGAAAAGTGGCTGCTAACTGTGAACACAGTTTAACCAGTCGCTGTTGCATTAACTAATTAAGAAGCACCAGTACCATTACCAGCCAATGCACCTATTTTCCAGACCTTCCCAGCTGCTGTCTGACCTTCTCTGTTTTCTTTCCATACTGAGCTGCTGTTCCCCTTTTGTTCTCTTCCATCTCCAGATACACCTTTTGCTTTCAAATTCGCATACTGGCCAGATTATCTTCTGGTTTAGTTTTCTTCCTTTCACTGTTGAACTTTTGTTACTGACTTTTTGGCTGCGCCAACATGACAAAGAACAGTGTTCACCAGGAAATTCAGTTTTGTATGAATGGGGCCCTCCCGTTTCTCCTGCTACATCTATAATCCTGATACCCCCAAGGTTTTAGAGGATGTTTTGCGGGCATGTATTATCAGCTTGTGCTAAACTAGAGAAGTTTATTTTGTTCTCTCTTTCTTTCTTGTTCTCTCCCATTCATATTTGGATTTTTGGTTTGTTGGGGGTTTTTGTTTGGGTTTTTTTAATGTGGCTTATTGGTAAAAATGGATGGAGAATTATTGCTCAATTGTAGGCACTAGACTTAAAATCATTTATTCAAGAAATTCAGTTGGCTTCAAGAAACTTGGTTGTATGAAATGAAACTAATGATCAAAAATACTTCCTGCTGTAAAAGTGGCACAGCAGAGTGAAGAACCTGGACCAGAGAGTTGTGCAACAAAATTTTGGATAGACGTGATAGAGTAGGATAGATCAGTGAATAGCAAGGAGTGCCATGAAACGTGAATTTATTAGCAACTGCTGAGCTTGCTGGAAGGAAAGAGTAGACATTTTAAATGGTATTATCTATTAATTAAAGCTGCTTTTGGGCAGACAGCCTGGTGTAAAGGATAATGCCAGAAGCTACACCTCATCGAACTGAAAGACACTGAGGTACTCAAATGCCATTTGTTGGTGCTGCCTGTCTAGGAAAGTTTCTGTGACCTAGCTATGCTGCAGCCTGCGGGCAGTGTGACACCTGACTGCCTTCGGAAACAGGTACTATCACAGAGATCTCTGCCCTGTGGTGACTGAGGTGGAAAATAGCCCGGGGGGAGAGGGGAAGAGCTCAGTGCAGAGGGCATTTGGCTAACTGCTGCAGAAGCAAATACATTTAATATTATATGTGAGTTCACTGCAGTGTAGGCAAGGGTATGGATTCTTGGATAAGTTCCTACTTAAGTGTTCTGGTACAGCTCAGGATGAGCTATAGTTGCAATCTGTCACTTCTTTTGACTCCGTGTGGTTACAGCACCTCGTTTCCTCTTTGTGTCACATCTCGCAGGACCAGCTGAGTTTAGCTTCTGCTGGAGAATCCTTTCCAGGATCTGTGATTGACTGCCAACAATGACAGAGCAAAGCTTGTGTAAAACACAGCATTTGTTGGACAGACACTGACAAAACCTTCTGTGCAGACCTGGATCATGAGTAGGGTCTGATGGGTGCAGAACAAGAGCGGGTATAGCTTCCTGGAGGACACTCCTTCACTCCTATGATGTTTGCTGGGCATCTATGGAGTGAGCCACAACAGCAGCTTTGAGAGGCTTTTCCTGTACTCACCTTTTCTTGTCTAGGTATTTTATTCCTCATCCATCTTCCTAGGTGAATATGTATCTCAGTTGTCCCTTTTGAAACTGACATGCAGCCTGCATTTCAGCCTCTTTTTTACCATGACCAGCATTTCTTCTTTTCTGGGTCTAACATGAATGTCCTTTACATAGGGATGAGGACTGAAGATGGCTTCTAGCAATGGATTGCCTGTATCATTAATACAAGTGCTGGTCGAGGTAGATTGCATTCTCTTGACTTTTAACTTGATTTCTTCAACAGGGTTTCAACAATCGTAGAATCATAGAATCGTCTAGGTTGGAAGGGACCTTAAAGATCATCCAGTCCAACCATCAACCTAACTCTGACAAAAAAATAAATAAGAAATAAGCAATAAAAAAATCACTAAACCATATTCCTGAGGACCATGTCAACCCGTCTTTTGAACACCTCCAGGAAGCATAGAGCTAAAAAAAAAAGTATAAATAGGTACAATTCTTAACTAACTGCAAGGCATCCACAGTTACGTGTATATTTCTACTTGCATAAATAATACAAGTATCTCCCCTGTTTTTTCTATAGAGGATGAAGTAGAAAAAGTAGTTGGAAAAGTTTGTGGTCTTGGCCATTCAGGATTACTACTGCACTGTGACTATCAGGAAACGCAGCAGGGAATGTTATGTGCCCTGTAAGGGTGAAAGTGCTAAGTGCAGCCTGTATGATAAATAAATGAGCACTGACCAAAGGACAATGTAGGTTTGTTAAAGCATTTGGTGGTGTTGTGCTCCTGGGAAAGCACATGGTAGGGCTTTAAAGCATTGAAAGAAGCTAATCGGGCACTGGGAATGTGGATATTAAAGTCCAGCTGCAGCAGGGCTATTTCTCCATCAGATGAGAAGGGAATGGTAAACCCCAGATGCTGTATGGACTTTCGGTTTGTGTATTCATAATTTGCACTTTCGATTACTTTGTTTGCTTTGGAAGGTGAGGTAAGTCCAATGCTCCGTGGGTGTGTCTGTCAAGAGCCCATGGAGGTTGGGGTTTTGTACACGGTGGAAGGAATTTTGCTTCATAAGGGGAATACAGAAAAAGGGAGACCTTCCCAGTAGCACTAGGGGCAGAAATGCAGCTCCCTCTCTTCCAGTAACCAGAGTTCAGCTGCTGAGCTTGTGTCTGGGCTGTTGTTCCGTGAGCCTCGCCTCCTCATGCTAAACAGTTAAGTATACTGTGAGCCTGTGCCGCATTAAACTTTCATAGAAGTATTTGATTTAAACCTGTTCGATTTAAACTTTTATGAAAGAATACTGAAATATAAGCCACTGCTGAAACTTAGCTTTCTGAATAAAAGTGACCTCGTAACAAGAAAAAATCAGAAGTGTATTTTAGGAGGGCAGAGCAAAGGCTCAGCTTGTGAAATCCTCATCACCAAAATGTTCAGAGTTTTAGAGTATATGCTTATCTGTCGAAACAAAGTGTTCGCAATCTTCTCGCCTACAGATTTAAGACTTTAAATGAACAAACTTAACACTCCCTGCAAACCACCTCCTCCCAGCCCTATGGCAACAAATTGTTTGCTTGCTGTTCCCCTAAGCAGTGCTTAAATTTCACACCCCTATTAGGTGTGATGCTTGCTGTGTTAATGATCTGTTTGTCAAATACTTCTAAGCTGCATGGAAGAACTTACACTGTAATTCTTGTGTGCTCTGGGTTTAAAAAAAGAACAATAAATAAACCCCTGAATGCTTATTTTATAGTACTTCGAATGTATTTGGGGAGGCAAAGTTGCGTACCTGCCAGAGTAACAAAAGCAGTCTAGAACTTGGAGGACTTGGTTACTCTTCCTGTTGCTGCAGGTGGTCAAAGCTCCCACATTCTCCTTGGAGAGGATAAAGTAAGTAAAGTACCTAGAAAGTGCGTTGGTGATTTCTTGATATAATGATGCCTACGTATGTAGGGAAATATGTCAGTGGGTGTTACATATTATTCAGAAGTAGAATTCCCATTTCCCCACCTCTTAATGGAGAAAGCAATTGTGATCTCCTTTGTAAAGTTATCTGAGATCTACTGATTTTTAAAAGCACTTTTAATAGCTTCTGAGTATGTCATCTCTAAGTCATCAATTTATTTTTGAGTTCTTCTCAAGGTGTAGGCTTAATATGGAAGATAAGAATGTAATTAATGTGTAAAATATGCAGTATGGTACTGCTTACATTCTTTATATAACACATAATGTAACCCTCTTTTTCTTAGCTAATATCGTTTCTTTATATAAGACACAGTATAACCCTGTTTTTATTGGCTAATAAAAAGTCTCTTCCTATTGAAAATACTGATGCAGGGAATAGTCTGTTAGTAATCTTATCTGACAAATCTCTTTTATAAGGTTATGCATAAGCCCCCAGTCCCTGCCAGCCGAATGGAATTTCCTTGTTGTGTGCGTTGCACAAGATAACTCTCTCAGTGAAGGAGGTATCCTAGATAATTCATGACTGGTGTAACTGTTATGATTTATAATATCTTGCTGAAATTGGCATCAAATGTCACAGCACTGGTATGTGGAGTTAAAGATCAAATGCATATGAAGGTTGAGGGTGGGAAGAGAGAGAAATGACTAAACAATGAAAATTGCACCTTGAATTTTTTCTGGCTTCATCTCTGGGCAAGAAAATTACTGTCAAAAATATACCAAATTTAAGAGTAAGTGGAAGTTGTACTGTAGTACTGTTGTTTAATTATTTAAGTATATAAGCTGTTATTATGTACCTACATAAAAATTATGTAAAATCTACAAAAAAAATATAATTTTTGAATTGACAGGTCTCAATCACTTACAAATAAAGCTGTGCTGTAACTGATAGATGGTGTAACTGTATATTATCTTGGGTAGGTACATCTTTAGTGCATTACTCTCTGCATATATCTGTTCTGAGAAAAAGCAGTTGTCACTAAAGAGGATAAAGAATGATTTAAGTTTTATTTTTGACTGGCTGATGCTCTCTCAGCCTTGTGGTTAGCACAGAACTGACTCAGAGAAAATTCTACAGACTTACAGGCTGTAGCAGGAATGCCATCCAGATGAAGGTCTAAAAAGAGAAACTCTGGATCGAGTTTCTAAATATCACATTTCTGCTCTGTTGCCAATTTTATCTATTCAAAGGTGTGACAGTGGTTAGTAGATGATTGTTTGTTTGACAAGGTCAGATGAAGGATGCTAATGTCTAAATCATAAAGACGTAGTTCTTGTTCATTGTAAGAATAAGCACCGAGTTGCAGTTGTACACTGGCCAACTAATTATGGAGCTTGAGAGAGAACTGAAAATGTATACGTGAACTTCATATAGTCTGTTTGAATTGAACATTCCTGGCGAAAAAAAATGCTGATGATTAGAGATTATTATTTATAAAATAAAATTTAATTTTCTACTTAAAACCAGCTGAATTTCTCTAGGTGATGTTACTGCTTGAGTATTGATTAACTGAAAAATCTTTGCATTACCTGAGAGAATAAAACTAAAGTCTGTTAAGGGTGTGCTGTTCGGATTGTCACTTGTTAAAGCATTAGATTGCAGTGGATGTTTGATGGATTATGAGATGAGCAATTAGCATTTGAAGTAATACTGATTTGTTTGTTTATTTGTTTAAACAACAACTAAACAAGACCCTGTCATCAAGAAACACCATCTCGCTACTAAACTTTCATTTTTTACAACCAAAGCCCCCATACTTACTGAAACTAAGCTCTAGAAAGCTTCAGAAACTTAAATACTCTCTGTGAAATACATTGGTAAAAGTATTGACCCTGCATTTGACCTGGAATAGATTTGAATAGGTTGGTGGCTTTTGTTTCAATTTTTCTGCTGTCATCCAGTGATGCCAGAATGAAAGAAAAGACATTTGAAAGGTTCTGGTGCAGAAACCCCCATAACTTTCATAAGCGTAGAAGAGTGGGAGTGGGAGCAAAGAGGGAGGACACTGAGCAACACCCTGCTGCTGTTTTTCCTCAAATGCTAGGTTGGCTTCCCACATGCTAGGTTGGCTTCCCACCGTGTATTCCACTGCTTTTTCCACTTCCTATGGGAGCTGATGTGTGGAGTGGGCTGCAAGGGGGCCCAAGGTGCATTCTGAAGGAAAATACTGTCCAGCAGATACAGGGAGAGGTAGAAAGGTATCTAGTTCTATCTCTTGTCCTGTCAGAGCCATGTGTGTCCTGCTGGCAGCAGAGCCTTTGCCTGGTGTGGCTTTGCTGCCTCTGCCAGAGGGCCAAATGGGATGGCAAGTCTCCTTCTCTTCCCCTGCTTCCAGTTGCCCATGAAAGATGGTCTTTAGGGCCACTTTCTGCCTCGGTGAAGCAAATTTTAGGGATTCTCCAAGTTTTTCTTGTAGCACAGAGTTCCTCTATTTTGGATGCTGCCCAGGAGAAGGCTGTGCAGGGTGTCCCTCCCTCTGCTCCAGCTACAGCTTGGGAAGGAGTCAGGCAGGTGTAGTTACTCTAGGTGTGGAGAAGAAGCATTGGGTTTGGGGTTTTGTTCTTTTTTTAGTTTTTTTTTTTGGCTAGGCTGTTCAGTACAGCCCATAATCAAAAAGCAGAGAGCCCAAAGCCTGCCCGGACTGGCCACATTCCTGCACGTGGCACTGTGCTGGGCAAAAGCACTGTCTCTGCCCCGAGCAGTACAGCTGGGTTAGGCTCGTCCTGCCTATGCCCAGGACAATAAAGCCCCCTGTTAAAGAACCACTGGTATAAGTGTAGGGAGAAAAAGGAGTGTCTAACACCCAGTGTTGAGGGGAAATCCCTCAGAAAGGCTGAAATACGAAGAAAAAATTTGCTGGAACAGAGATGACCCCCACTTTATGCTGGAGGAAGGGTAGGAAACTAAGCAAGCTTTTCAGAGAGAATGTGTTCTGACATAATGGTGGAACGTGTGGAGCAATATAGAACATTTAATACTCTCTCTTGATATTTTTGTTTTGATGAGCTCACTTTTTTCCCCCATGAAACTGCTTTGAAGCACTTACATTTTGAAGCAGTCCCTAGTGATGCTTGAATCCTGTGGAATTTGGGGTGGGTGAACATTGAAGCAAAAGCCGGTGGTGGCTCTTCAGTTTGCACACTCTAACCTCTGGGACAAGCTCTTCAGCTCTAGCTCAAGATGCCTGTGTCAGAGCTGGTGTGTGGGGACAGGTTGTGAGGGACAGCTCGTCTCTCTCCTTTGCTCCCTGCCAGCTCTTATCTGTGGAGTTTGAGCTATAGATGCTTCCTGTCATGTACATGGATGGAGACCATCACCTCTCCTGGGGCAGCTGGGCAAGGAGAATAATCATCATTTCAGCTCTGGATCTGTCAGAAAGGCCAGAACTATGCTCTCCTTTTCTCTTCCTATCAAACTCACTAAAACTAATATACCATTAAACTTGAAGGTAATGTGTTTGCTTTCCTCCTACGCAGATCATGTTTTGCACTTTGAACACTCATAAAGCTGATATGGACAAGCTCTTAGGTGCACAAATTGGCCTTGAAGATTTCATATTTGCCCACGTAAAAGGAAGACGAAAAGAAGTGGAAGTCCTTAAAACTGATGAACTGCTTGGGCTTACCATTACAGACAATGGAACTGGCTGTGCATTTATAAAGGTAAAATTAATTACCAGTGAAATATTATACTTTGTTCTAGAGAAGCTTCTGTTACTATAACAGTTTAATTATTGTTTTAATGATCCTTTAGAACTAAAATCTCTTATTATCATCTATATGATAAGTTAAAAATAAAGTTGCTTTTCTTTAGATCCATCATTCAACATTAGTTCAGCTATTTCTGTGCTGTATGTCATTCAAAATTAGTTCATTTGTTCATTGCTTCTGTAATGTGTATCAGCTTTACAATGTGACCATTGTATTTTCCGACCTACCCTGAGGTGGTAGGTGTTAGATACTGCTTGCATTGCCCCCTCTATTTTTATTTTTTTTTTTAAAAGTGATTTTCTGACGTCATTCATTAGGTGCTTATAGAACATCTGTCACTCATGTGATAATGAGATCAAGTTCTTTCAGTCTTTAGGACTGTTCTCAGGGCAGAAGCCTTTGTGTTATAAGAATAGGTGCAAGTACGGTGCTTTTTCAGCTTTCCAGTACTGTTGCCTTATGTAAGTAGGATGAATTAAAAGGTGTTAGGGATATGGATTAACATAATTTACCACAATTAACTTGAGTAGCAACTCAAGTAGCAGCTATGGGCAGTAACATGTACAATATATTAATCATAGTTGCTTTCCTTCCTTCTGTTTTGAGACAAGTAGAGGCTGAGGAAATGATGCTACCCTTCTTGCTAGACCAGGTATTAGGAACATTAGTCACATATTCCACCTTTTTTTAGATGCTTTGCTCTAATCTACTCAAATTACCCATTATTAGTGAGGCATTGGCAATTACCTTCGATTACTGCTGTTTCAATCGCTATTCTCATTGCTCGTGTAAACAGAGCTGCCTGTATGGAGAGGTTGGATTCTCCATTTGTTCCTTAGCTACCATGGATATAAACCACGACGTGGTTTAGAAATAGGTTTGCTTGTCTTTGTTGTGGAAAAAAACATGATTGAGGTCACGCTTGAGAAAGTCAAGATGCAGAGGAGGTTTCAGTAAGCAGTTTGGCAAAGCCATAGCCTCATTTTTACAGACAACAGAACTCGGAATTGCTGGCGGTGCCATCCATGCAGCTCGTAACGTTCAGTCACGCTGCTGCGTGTGTGCTATTTCAGCAGAAGGCATTGAAAGAGCAGCGCTTCAGTGACTAAAGTTCACGTGTGCAGCACGGTACAGAGTGTTACTCTCTGTGCCTGGTGATATGGAGAGAGAGAACAGCCATCACAGACTGCTGCCTAATTGGAGCAGACTGGAAAACCCTCCCCACATGAGCAAGACAAGCTGTAATTTCCAGTAAATTGTATAAAACTTGTCTGAACAAATGCATCATTGTCCTTGTACTGGTCTAATAAGCAGTATAATGAAAACGGTGCAGTCTTTGTGGGAATGCATCAGTTTGAAGGGGTTTCTAGAAGCTTGCTTTGTTGCTGTTGTGTGTTTAGATAATGGATTTTTTTTAGAACAGCGTAGAAAATACATATGCAAAAGTAAAAGCTGCATCTTTTTTATGCTTGGTGGTCTCAGTAAATGACTAAGCAAAGACTGTCTCTACTTTGAAGTTTGATAAAGTTCCTTTAGTTTACATATTTATGTGTTTATATTTTTATAAACATATAAAAATGGAAAAATTATGACTGTTCCATTTTTAATTAAGAATTAATATTAAATTTACCTGTCTGTGGGTTGTTGGAAGCTGTTATAGGCTGTAGTAATTTTATTGTGTTTTGAGTAACAGGGCCATTTCTAGATTTGATATATAAACCACCCAGTTTTTAAACCTGACACTCTGAACTGCAGGTTCTTTTCCTGTGAAATCTGATGTTGTTTTGCCCTACTAAGAACAAAACTTGGTGTCGTTCTACTTTTACAAATTTGTTTTCTGGGTATGTGGCCAATTGGGAAGATGTATTAAGGAATCAAATTAGCCATTCAAAGAAGAACAGTAGAACTAGAAGCATGATTGACTGGTGCATGAGACTTTATAAAATGGGGTGGTGCAATTAATTGCATAGAAAATATAGATGCTAGCTTCTAAATGGACTGTAGAGCACTTGAAATGCAGGCATATCAATTGCATCTTAATTATTGTAACAATGTAGCTTCGCTGCCTATTGTCAGTTAACTTGGAGTGATGATAAAAATTAAATCATATTAAAAAAAATAATCATTGATATGACACAAATAACATAGTCAGTGAATATTACTTTAATGGTTTTGGTGTTAGGATCCAGTGATGAAGACATGCTAAATGAGAACGCATTTAGCACATAGACTAAACGTTAATTGAAGTCTGGTGGGCACGCTTTTGAATCCTGACATCTGGTAAAGGGAATGCATTTGGGACCTGGTTTGTGGCGTTTTTACAGTACCCCCCCCCTCACCATGAGGCTTTTCTTTGGATTTAATCTTGGTAAAAGAAAAAAGTGCTAGAAAGAGTTAAACTCAGGCTGAAGCTAAAAATTGTTGGAGTGTATTATAGGACGCTGAGCACTGTCACACTTCCCACTGACTCTCTCAGATGGAGGCACGTATGTGGGCTCAGACGTGCACACATAAACTAGAAGCAGGTTTCTGAGAGAGTTGTGCAGCTAGGCTAGGTGTTACAGTAGGAGGTGGTAATATGTTTATCTCCCTTGTCTCACTGTTATCTCGCTGGAAGTTAGCCTGAACAATATCAGTCTTTATTGAAAACTACGTGGTTCGGGAAGATACTGGAATGAAATTGGCATCTCTACAAAATATAGGATATTCTACTATGCCATAGCTTTTCTGTTAAATAGCCATAGGATAACGTGTTACACGATTTAGGCACACGATAAACAAATGTGACAGCATGTAGCAACAATAAACAGAATCACTAATATTTTAAATGTACTTTAATTGACTTGATAAGTCATAGAGATTGGGTTTTTTTCTTGCTTTTTAAATTCCACGTCACAAAAAGTACCAGTATTTACTTCTGTTACATTTTATGGTCTTTAGACCATTTGTGTTCCATGAGATGACATGTAGAATAATTTATTATTCTTTATTGTTATTTCAGAGGAAATACATTAATATGCATCTGTATAGCTTAATAAGGAAAATGCCAGAAGTTCTATCACCATTGATGGGTCTTATTAAGACTAGCCCTTTATAGTATGTCATTTTTTAGTATATTACACACATGTCCCTGGACCATGCTTGAAAAGATAAAAGTTCTGTTCCTATGCTTGTCAAGCTGTTAAATCAAAATAACCCTCCAAAAGTCAGTTAAGCACTCACATTACTGACATGTTTGGGTTGAGTTTTAATGCACAACAATTTAGTTTATTCAGAAGCCTTGATTTCTTAAGTATGATTACATTCTTTCTATTTTTTTTCCCCTGTTGATTTTATATTCAATGCTTATTAAAATACTTTGTTTGAAAAATAATGCTTTCCAAAATACATTTTATGAAAATCTTATAGACAAAACACACTGCTGGTATAATAAGCTCAATGCTGTTGATGCTGTTAACTAACATTCTTGCAACTCTGTGGTGTCCCCTCTTTATCTTTTAAAGAAATGTTTTGAATTTATTTATTTATTTACTTATTTATTTTAAAAGCGAATCAAAGAAGGTAGCCTTATGGACCAAACCAAAATCGTCTGCGTGGGGGATCACATAGAGACTATAAATGGAAAAAATGTGTCAGACTGTCGGCATTATGAAGTTGCCAGAATGCTAAAAGACCTGGAGAAAGGTCAGATGTTTAAGCTGGAGTTGATAGAGCCTATGAAAGCATTTGGTGAGTGACCTGACTGTCCACATTGTTCACTGCATATCAAAATCCCAACATTACATTGCGTTTTAAGTTTGTTTTCATATTGCAGCCAGGTGTTCACCCAAGGTAGTATAACTGATACAAAAAAAATGTTTGGGTTTTTTTTCTGGATTTTTTTTTTTTCCTTTTGAGACGGAATTTTATGAATGGATTTTCTTCCATCTTGCTTTCTCCAGCAGTCATCCTGATATGGGCTGCCTCAGCCTGAGTCTCAGTTGCTCAATTCCTCTGCCACCACATGATGATGCAAAATAAGTACAGGAATTGTCTTGCAGACACAGTTTTAATGCACTGACCCTCGAACCTCCTTTTCTCTTTTTCTGTATTGATACATAACCCCTGTTCTTCTGTGTGTCGGATTTTTGTATTTCTGAACCCTTTACTGGGGACTGTGCTCTCCGAGGCAGAAGGATGCTGCAGAAAACACTGTCTGGGATTTCCTAGAGCATCTCCTTTGCTACATGCCTGCCTTTTCTTCCCGACTTTTTTGTGGATCTCTAATCATGCACGGGGTATACTTGAAAGAAAGCAGTATGGCAAAGCTCTATCTCTACCATCTGCATGCCATGAGAAAGCGATACTCATATAGGAGGAACCCAAACCTAATCATAATCCTTATGTATGTTAATTTTATCAATGTGGTAAACTAAAAACAAAGAAAAAAAAAAAACCCAAAACCTAAGAGTTTGAATTTTTATTCTTTCAATTTGTTATATTGCCTCCCAACCCAGGTAGCATTTTTCTGTAATAAAAACTTCAAAATACCACCAAATTATAAGTGTTTATGAGTCCTTGTGCATGCCTGCACTAACAGCAAGTTAAAAATCACCATCTTCACCACAGCAGCAAAAATTTAAAATTTTTATGTTTCAAATCTTTTTTTATCTGTTAGTAGTTTACAGTTGCTGCCATACACCAGTCCTGACACTTGGTGTCAGAATAGCAGCAGAAATTGAAAATTAGAGAAATTTGAAGGTTTCTATTTCCTTTCGGTGTTTCTGTGAAGAATGAGGGTTATGAACTAATCTCTAATGCATTTGGATGTAAGTTGATATTCCCGTTAAGTAAATGTGTATATTATACATTATGCTGAAGTAATATTACATATGTATAGTATTGCAATTAGTAATATAGGAATATCTTTTAAATATGGCTCAATAATTTATATTCAATGCTAAATGTGTTACACATTTTATTTGTAAAAACCAGAGTAAATCAGTATTTGATTGATGACTTCAGCCATTATTTAATAGTAATTACTTTAGTCAGGTGATTAAGATATCTTTCAGTCTGATGTAGAGAAGGAAACCTGCTAATTCCATGGCAATACCTTTTATCTGACATTGAATTAAGGGGCAATCGGGGGTTTTTAGACACATTTTTAGAAGATGCATGTTATTTTTTACCCTACAGAAATTAATTTACAAGTTCCAGTGCCCAATAGGTAAGAGTATCCTGCCTCTAGCCTTAGATGCAGTTAGACTTTAGGCACAAATTTATTCAAGATAGTCTTTAAGCTGCAGCGTGCCAAGAATAGCCTCAGAAGAGATGACAAATAAGATCCAGATCCTGCTGGACAAGTAGGTGCTGAATTCCTGTTAGTTTCAACACAAGTTTGTTATGGTATAGAAATAAGAGACAAGTCTGTGTGTGAAATTACTTTTATTTTTCCTCCTCTCAGCAGAATGTGAAATAAATATGATTTACTGCTTGGATATCATTCTACCATGTGCACACAGACTGCCTCAGCTACTCTAGGCAAGGCTTGGAGCACAGAATTAAAGACTTGTCTGAATAAAATTGGTCCTTACCAGTCACAAGCTTGCCCTCTACAAATTGGTGAAAAATCAATAGAAACTGACTAAAAGCAGCATAACACAAACTCTAAATTTAAATTATGTTACTATGAAAAATAATTTCTATGATGGCCAGAGAGTTTTGATCTAAAGCATTGCAAGTAAAGGTTCTGTCAAATCATGAGTTTTAAGGTGCTAATGGTGACAAAGCTAGAAGAAGTTGTATGTTGTATCAGGAATCACTTTTTGAAACAAGTCTAGCAGAGATGGTGACAATCCTAAGGATGTTTTAAACTGTCCTTGAAGCAATAAAAGGATTAAGGAAAAGTGATGATCCTAAGTATATATGTAATAAACGGTGCAGTATCTATTTGTTAAAATAAAAACAATTAAAATTTACTTTTCAAGACTTGTTCAGCAGAATTATCTAGATTTTTGACTGCTTATGCAAGAATGATGAGTTGGAATCTACCTGGACAAAATGAATAGAACATGTTAAAGCGTTGCCTTCAAGGAGAGCTTATTAGAAAGGCCAGCTGTTAAGGGGAGGAACGATCTGGTAGACAAAACAGCACAGTTAAAAACAGTTCTGCAAAATTATGTCCTCTCTTCCAGCACTTTCTAGATTAACTATGTAATTGTCATGTCATTAAGTTAATTAAAGCCTTGCCCACTCTTGAATGTAAGATTATGTCCTACAACAAGAAAGCCAAATCTTAAATGATTCCATACTCCATTTACTAACTGAGGTGCCATTTCCCAAGATTAAAAAGGAAAGCTGAATTCAGGTAAAGAAAACTTTGGGTGAACTTTTCTTGGTAGAGGTTTATCAGGTGTGAAATCATGACTTCAGTGAAACCAGTGGAAAAACTGCAGATCTACTTACGGACATTTCACCTATGTGCCTGCTAGTAATGGAATTGTTAGCTCCACTCAGTGTTGGCTCATCACCACCTGTTTAGCAGTGGTGTTTGCACCAATTCATTGGTGAAAGATGGAGATGTTGCAGTGCTAAACCTTCTACATAGTCTGCCTGTAAAGATCAGATAGAACAGTGTTTGGCTGATGACTTCAACTATTAGCTAATATTAAGTAATAAATACTTCTGCTTTTCTGTAGGATAAGGAAATGAAGTTATACAAAGTGTATATGTAAAGTTGAGTCCAATAGGCCTGCAAATATATATATTTGTTAATGGAAGTCCAAGTTTCAGTGCAGTCAAGCAGATACCAAAAGTCTGAAGACAAGAAATTGCCAATGAAGCTATACTTAGAATACAGTTAATTTATAATTAATTTTTTACATACGTCTAGGTCTTGATTAGAATAAAAAGTGAAGGTAATGTAATAGCCAAAGCAGATATATAATAATCTTAGGTACCATACACTTAACTCTGGTATATTTTTGTATTTGTTGTTCTTGTTTCTTTTGTCTTTAGAAAAGCTGGAAGCAAGATCCAAAGGTGGAACTCTGCCAGAGGCTAAAATCTCCAGAGGGAGAGAAACACTTCGGCTGAGAACCAAAGGCCCTGCTACTGTGGAAGAAATGGTATAGCTATCTTGGGGCCTTTCAATAGTTTAGTCATCTAGCACCTGATTTATTCTTTCCCAAGGCTGATAAGATAAAGTAGGAGGGAAAAATCAGGATGTTACAAAGCTTGCGGGACTGAAGAAGACAACTGCCTTCAGCAGGGACAAGTGCTTATATAAAGTTGAAGACTAGCAGGGATGGGAAGGGGCTGATGAATCTGGAGACAGAGAGCCTATATTTAGATGTCACGGATTACATGGATGAATTTAAGGTAGATTAAACCACGGCGTGTTGAAAAGAGGGAAGGAGGGAAAAAAAGGGAGAGCGATGGTTGAAGAGTTGGTTCTGTTTCTGACATTGTGAAGTGTACTGGGCTGGTGTAAGGGCTATTGTTAGGAGAGGCTAATAACGTATGTTGACATGAATATGTGTAAAACCAGGATTAGGGTTTGGAAGAAGAAACGTGATTTATTCTGGGTTCTTCTAAAGCTGGTGAGGATTTGATGAACTGTCAGGAGATGTAAAGCCCCTGTTTAGTTTGAATGTGAGAGCTGTGTGTCTTGACGTTAGGAGGGGAGGGCTCAGGTTTGTGAGAAGAGGGAAAGAGTGTTGAATAACGTGTTTTACTTGGAGATTTTGTAGGTCTAGGTGGCTAGGATGGGAGTAAGGATAATCAGTGGCGAGTTGCTGGTTATTTTGAAATCTGCATGGATATAATCATACTTTTGCTCTTTTTCTCTCTTTATTCAACAAAGCCAACTGCAGTTGAAGAAAAAGCTATTAAAAAAGTGGATGAGCTTCTTGAAACATACATGGGGATAAGAGATATTGAATTAGGTGAGTTTTTAACAGATACTTTACTACAAGATTAAATAATTTCTCCTTTTCTGTAGGCTGAACTTTCTCTTGATGTAAGCAAAACAAAATTTGTCCAGCATGCAGTCTCAAAAAATTGCCTGTATTTCTGCAAATGTGTGTCTCTGATAAAAGAATGTCTCACTCCAAGCCTTATGATGTAATTAATGACTCTTCTATTCTTCCTGCACGTTATCTATATGCTATTGCGTGAGTTATTTAGTTGTTTGCTATTAACTGTCATCACAGTATTCTTCTGGCATATTTTTTCTAGTGGAGCTTGTGTGTACTGCGTTTAAGGATTGCTAAAGATAAGCTTGTCTATTTGTTTTTTTTGCTCTTTTGCCCCTTGGCTTAGACACATCAAAGTTGATCACTAAAGTTTGAGTCTGAGATCTTCATCAGTGAAAGGGCAACTATTTAGCCAGGGAACTGACAGAGTAATTGCACAAATTTATCAAATTCTCTAAAGCCTCTGTTCTGAAGAACATGGGAAATTTTCCAGAGGATTTGCTAGCTACGACAATCATCAATTTATAATGAAAGATGCTGTTCAACCCCAGTGCCATAAATTCCTTAAAACTGCACCAAACTTGTCCTTGCAGCGGTTGCTTCTCCCTGTTAGTCTGACAACAACTAAATATGAACTTCTGTTTGCATGAGAAGAAGCTGCAGTCCATCCGAGTAAGACGTGCTGCTGTAGCTGGCTGTGGCTGGGTGTAGTCCTCATACGATCTTGTGGAACTGCTAATACTGAGATGAAAAGAAAGGTGTTTATTGTTACGGTAATATCTAAAAAAATCAGCCAGATATTAGGAAAGGATAGGCTAAATGGGAAGCAATCTGGAGAAGAAAGCTGTTTTGAGGGAGAAGTGGAGGAGGCAAAGCAGAAGAGAAAATAGGTCTGGCACAAAGCGAAAGGCAAAGCATGGGGGTTGGACAGGCAGCAGTTAGCATGGAGGAATGAGAACAATAGGAGATTATCTGAATAGCCAAAAATCCAAAAATCCTTTGTTGGCTCCTACCTGAAAGAATCTGATTGGCAGCTCCTGCTAGTTTTCTTGCAGGAAAAACTGTAGGTCATTTTGTCCCTAGCCGAAGGTAGAGGTGTGCTTCCTGGCATAGAAGAGAGAGTGGAGCTGCCCAAAACATGTGAATTCTGTTTTGTTAGTAATATCTAAACTTTCCAATTCCTAGAAAACTAAAATTCCATTCCCAGAGACTCTAATATGTGATGCCTCTGCCGTGCTCCTGGGAGCCCTGTGTGGTGCTGTCCCTTTCAGTTAGGGAAGATCCCGTGTCCTGTCACTCTCTTGCAGCCTCTGCTGCTCGGTCCATCTTTGGCTCAGGCTTCAAAGCTCCCGAGTCTCATGCCAACTGTCCCTCTGGGAGCTGTTTTTGTCCTGCAGCTGTTGCAATTCCGGCTTGAGCTGGGCTTCTGGAGGCTCTTGACCTTGCAGGTTACCTCCAGGGTCCCCAGGCTCCTGGGCTTGCAGGGGCAAGCAGCTACAGGTGTTCTGGTTTTGGTGTTGATAGCCTAGAACCCTGAGATCCTGGGCTAGAGCACGGTTTCTTGGACTGTTGAGATGTGCTATGCTCTGCTCTGGGACAGGGAAGCAAGTTCCTGTGGGAACCGGTGTTCCCTGTGTTTTTGGCTCTCAGTGCTGTAACGGGGTGGCTCTTGTACAGTAGACTGAGGAGTTCAGCTTTCAGCACATACGGCTGAGCCAGTTGCCAAGCACCTGGTAGAGTTTTCCCATGAAATCCTTGATTTTTATTTTTTTTTTCCCCAAAAGATCTAATGTCATTCATCTTTCAGTATGTAGTTTGGAAAGTTTCAAACAATGCCTTAAAAGAACACTCAAAGAAGGAAGAGGTCTTTGTCTTCAAAGATACTCTCTTCTTCCGAACTGGGTTGTTGTTTTACCCTTCACCATCTCTTTCTCTTCCTCCCCAAAAGGCAGTGAAACAAAGAGAAACTGTCAGGAATCAAAGACTACAGGGTTCATGTAGCTTTAGTACCTTTGAAGCCATTTCCTAAAGTTGAAATCTTAGAGTCGAGAGCTAACAGTGACGACCAAAAAACCCCCTGTTTTATCAATTTTAAACAATTAAACAGCTCTAGGACTCTTTAGGAAAGGAGAGCTAATCACCTGTCACAAATCTGTTCAATTAACATATGTCAGTTTTTCATATACTGGATGTGATCAGTCACCCATGAAAATGAAATATGAGGAAAGGATTCATTCAGAGAATGCCAATCATCACTCAGCTAGAAATTTCACTCATTACTCAAGCCAGATTAGTTGAAAATGCAAGTCATCACAACGCGACAGCCGACAAGTGATTAAGATCTCAATCATTGCTCACTCCCATGCAGTTCTGTTTGTCAGAAGCTTTGGATGTCAGTTAATATTGCTCTTTCATCTCCATTAAAATGACACTTCCATGGTGTGATTGAATTCTAAAACAGTGCCCCAGTTTTAAGCCAGAAGTTAGAAAGAAAGGAAAGAAAGAATAATGTAAAATTACAGACAGAATTAAAGATGAGATAAAGCCCTTAATTTTTGCATAGTTAAGTATCTTGACAGTTTCAAGAATGCCTGACTGAATCTACACACAAATCCCTAAGTTGGAGCAAAATGCTTGGAAATCATTTAGTGGAAATGCATACACTTACTTTTTTTTTGGCACAGTTTTTTACTTTCAGAGATCTAAATGCTGCTGCCTTTTGAATGCACTTTTACCTTTTTACCTCTTATTTTACTGAAAATTTGACTTAATCTGCAGAAGAGATGCTTGGCTCTGGAAGTGTATTCCTCAGCCATTTTATGGTCACATTAGAAGTTGGGCCAAGGCTTGACTTCAGCCTTCTTTAAGACATAATTGCGCCATTGAGAGATAATTCAAGTTATTTTAAATCCTGTCAGTGCTTTCTGGTAAAGGGACGTGAACAGTTGATTAATAGGAGGGACTCAGGAAGCAGTGCTGGTGAAAAATACTGGTGGCATCTATTTCTTAAATCAACGAGGCTTGAATTGTTATGGACTCTCTTTGATCCCAAAGATTCTGGGTGGGAGGAAGCCTGGATGTATGGGAACCAACCCCAGAATGCTACTGATAGGAAAAATGATGGCAAAAAGGGGTTCCCATCCAACATTTTTTTCAGCATCTTTTGGCTAGCTCCTTACCCACTGATATTTTCTTCTATTTTTATGCTTTTGGATGTTTATTTCCGTTGTTCCATATAATATTGTCAGACATTACATGTCTTTGCATATTCTCTGTCTCTCTTTAGAAGAATGTAAAATCTGCTCTCCACTCTTGACTTCATTTTTCAAACTTACCATCTAGTCAAAATGTCCTAAGGGGTTTAAACTTTTTGTCACCCAGCCTTCTTTTTTTGGCTCACTAAGCCAACCCAGCAATACTGGATGGATGTTTTTATCTTGAAATGCTTTGACTAACGTTATATTCACTCTGAATCTGTTGTTTTCTGCTCCTCCTGTCACCTGACTTCTTTTTTCCCAAAGGATTTTATTGTATACACTCTGGGGTATATTGTTTACGTTCATTTACTCTGAGAGAATAAGGGGAGTTTTGTGAAAAAGGGAAAGGTGGAAAGTCTGGTTAAACAAGAAAACTTCTCCATTTCAGGAAGAATTAATAGTTAATAAAAAGAAACAAGAAGAAAGGATATCTTTTATGGTTTTTTGAGTGCCAGTTCTGACAGTGTTCAACGTGAAATTAAACTAAGTGATGTTAAACACTGGAAACTGCAATGACAGTTCATTTTCTGTCATGTTGTAGGGAATCTTGAGTGTAAATTTTGGCTCATTTATGGTGTCAGGCCAGAATAATAATATTTGTTACCTTTTGATGAAGGCAAAGCTTCTGCTAGAATTACAGCTAAAGAAATTTGGAAGTTTCTGCTAAGACTTTAAAAACTTTTTTTAGAAGTTACAGGCTAGGATACAGGTAGCAAAACCCCTATGTAAGGTAGATAACAGTGACAGGTAGATCATAGATTTCATGGCTTGTGCTGCATGTGTCTTCAAAAGTGAAAATAATGGTTTTGTGGAAGATCTTTGAAGTTATTGTAAAGTGACTAGGTTTAAAACTACTGTTTTGTTAATACTCTGGGAAACCTGATATTGAGCTTCTCATTTAAAGTTGAGAAGACTTCTAATTCCTTTCATCACTTTTAAATTTGCTGAACTTTTCACATTTTATGTAAAAATTTCTCAGGTATGAGCACTGCCTGAAGTGAGATTAAAAAAAAAAACAAACCACAATCAAATCTGAAAACAATTGGGGCTATCTGGAGTGTGGAAAAATATTCTATTGGAATAAAATTCCTGTAATCAGCTATTGTGCAGCTGTTACAAGAAGCAGTGGGGGAAAGGGAGGGGAGCAGAGGCAATTTGGCACAGAGCTGTCACCCTCTGAGAACCAGTAAAGTTTTCTTCAAGTTGGCAAGTATCTGCTAAAATGCCTTGGCAATCAGTAGCTTGTGATTCGCCTTGGGAATTATGCGCTGCAAATGTCATTGTGTAAACATGGATGTTCTGCACAGCTGTGGCCAGGAGGGAATTCCATCCCCTCTCTGTGGGAAATAGGAATACGTGCACTGGGTGACAGAGAAGGCTGGTCAGCTGTAGCATCCCTGTATGTGTGACAGCAGTGAAGCAGGGTTCAGATTTGCCCCTCCGTGTAACATCAGTGGCACAGTTTGTGTGTGACAGTGGGGCGGGATGGCTGGCATCCTGCCTTCGCTCACCGGGCGGTAATTCGGGGCGGCTGACACTGGGGGTCAGCACCAAGCTGTCGAAAACTGCACCCAGCAGCGACAACCTGCAGCCTCTCCACAGATGCCTATTTCACTGCATCAGGGGAATCTGGGAAGGGGAATGTGCTTTAATAAATGCAGTACATTAAACGTACCCTGGTAGTGCTGGTTACCGTTGCTGAATGCAGCTAAAAACACTTTATTTGAGGTTGCTGCTTCTTTCGCATGGAGGTGACGTTCTGACTTCTGCTTGATTGGATTTAAAGTTGTCTTGATTGTTTAAGTTTAGTGGATTTTGTTTTCAAGTTTGGTAAATCTCTAATAAACTATTTTTAAAGTTCTATTTCATAATTTGGGAAGCTCAATCTTTAAAGAAAGTTGTTTGAATACCGTTTTCTGTTAATGACAGTTTATTACTGTGCCGTTCTGAGGTTTCAACTAAGGCAGTTGGACTGAAATATAATGCTGTGTTATCTTGTTTTATCGCTGCTGTCTGTGTCATCATATGGCTCTTTCATGTATCTTAATCAATTTATCTTAAACCTGTCTAGGTTTCTTGTGCCCATTCTTTCTGCCGGAACAGTTGTCTAGATCCTCGCTCTGTTGATGGCAACTTTTTAAAAATATTTTGAGTAACTATAGATATGTTTGCTCCTGTGTCACCTTGTACAGCTCTTCTCCTTTCACCCCTCTCCTAGTGTCTATACACAGTAATTTCATATCCTGGTTTATATCCAGAAATCTGTAAAGCTTGAATTACATCCTTCATTTCATTGCCTCCAGGATTGCTTCTCTGCAAGTACCTTCTTATACAAGGGTGTCAGGGAATGTAGGGTGGTGCTGATAGAACAAATATTTGTCCCCTGTTCAATGCCTATTTCCCATCCAGACTCCTCTGAGTCAGTGTCCCGAGGACTTCACAGGGAACACAGAAAGAATCAATGCAACAGGGATAGGGTTTCTTCTGGCAGGGAAATGGGTCTTGAGAGTCCTTGAGAACTTGGTGCCCGAGAAGCTGGGTTCCACTTGAACTGTTTCCATCACAGCAGTTTGTTTGTCAAGATTTACATAATTTTTCCTTGAACTGCTTTGTGTAGTTTGGCACACTGTGGTTCAGTTTGAAGCCTCATGTCTGAACGCAGTTAAAACCAAAACGTCCAATTTCTTCAGCATTACTCTTGCTGACATCTACAACGTGGAATATGGCTCAAGTTTGCTCACAGCTTGTTACGAGTTTGCATAACAGCAAGTACCGTTTCCCAGAAGTTCATAACTGTCAATAAACTTGAGCTGAGCTTCAGGTCAATAAAATAATGAGTACATTTAAGAAAACTTCAGAGCTGGGAAAGTTTCTTTTTCTTTTTTATCGGAGAGTTTTTTCCATGTTGATACAGCACAGTGCATGCAGTAGACAGCAGACTGTCCCAGTGAAGATAGTCTTCTGTAGCTTCAGAACTTCCTTCCCTTTCTTAGGCACTGTAATGCATGTTTTCCACACAGATATCCCTCTGAGAAAAGGCTAGAAGCTCTCAAATCCTTCAGTGTGACACTTGAGTTTGATATGCTTATGAAGAAAGTGGTGGCTACGTGATGTGTAACAAAGGATGGAGGACATCTTGCAGTTTAAGGCAGATGTGTAAGGTAATCATGAAATGAAGCAGACTTTGAGGGTTTAATCTGTTCTATAATACCGTTATTTCTTCTGAATGTGAACAGAGGCTGTGGAGCAGAGATACAGTTCAGAAAATAAACTACCTTCAGCAGTGCAGTTTGTGCTGCGGCTGTTTGACAGAGCATTCTGCATCCCTCAAACCATGATAGCCTGCTGCCAGTAGTTCTCCTGGCCTAGCTTAACCAGAGAGACTCCTGTCCTTACACTTTTCATCCTTTAGGGAAGTTGAGCCCTCACAGCTTTCATTTGCTCTAATATCCCTGGCTTGTCAGCATCCAGTGCTGTTTGGCGTAGGCTGTGCAGTGGCTGAAGCTGAGGGGTGAGAACAGCAGCTGAGGACTGAGTTCTATGCAGTGACCCCAGTGTAGCCATTTCCAAACTTGATAAATTCTGATACTTGGGTGCTAAATAAGAGAAAATGCCAGACAGCGTGGGTATACAAGATATCACAGTCTACATCCATTGTATTGGGCTTCTGTGCTTTATCATTCCTGGGTACCAAGATGTTCATAGTCTTTGGTGGCTCCAGTTTATTGTGCACAGCAGCAAGGTCTTTCCCTTGCTTTTGCACAATTCAAACCACCTGGCTGAGACTTCCAGGAGTAACTTTGATCTTTTTCACTTCCTAGTGACATAAGCACAAACTTTCCCAGCCTTGAGGGTGGTACAAATTAAGGATTTACTTTTCAGAGCTGGAGGTAATAATAACTGAAGCAAACTCATGCACTAAAATTAGTTACTCTTGAGTTTGGATGGCATGGAAAAAAACGTAGATTCAAGCAGAAGAATAATGTGACTTGCAATAAATGCCTCAGTCTCTTTACTACCTGAAGGAGGCTTTCTTTGGGTTAAAAAATTAAGCTAAAGTTAGTTAAAATTAAATTAAGATGAAAAATTAAGCAAATCTGTTTGAGGTCAAACGGTAATTTCCTGAGAGCATGAAACATACTGTGTCCAATACCTAACAAACCAGATATTAATTTTCTCTGTATTTTACACAACACACTAGTTGAGCCTAGTCTTCGAAATCTTGTTTCACAAAGTAGGATATTCAAGTGTTTTCTCCAGGCATATTTATCATTACTCTTTTCTAAAGGCAGGTCATGCTCAACATTTAAACCTTTAAACTCGTAAAGCATGGGTTACTAGCAAACCCATACTAGCTCGGTTGCATGTATCTATTCTGCAGGCTGTGTGTTGTTTTCCATGTTCAAACCCTGTACTTTTTGGCTTTCTGTGAAAAACCCGTCCACTTTAAACTCTGAACTATTGAGATCTTTACTTCATTGTTTAGAGGAGAAAAACATTCAGGTTTGCCTTTTGATCTTCTGCTTTACATCAGCAGGACTCATATCAAACTCACTGAAGCTGGCAATGAACTGGCATAGTCTTGTTATGGCAGAAGAGTTGTGCTTAACCTTGTTTTTAGACCTATGCTTCATGTGCCTTCAGTAATGAATACAGAATATAATTTAATAAGATTAAAACGAAGATTCATTGAATTAAAAGTCAAACCTCTGCCAAACAGACGGAAGAATATATAACGAGCACTCCAGAGAAGCTCTCCTGTTTATCAGAGCAGAATGTAGCTAGTGAGGGGGGCATTTAAGTACATAATGCTACTGAATCCCGAATTCAGTAGGTAAGCTTTACATCTCCTTAAGCTGACCTTACCCAGATTTGAAAATAGATGTTGAAAAACTAACTGTATATATTAGCTGTCACTTTAATGATAATGACTTTTTTTGGTTTTGTTGCTTTTTAGCTGCAACAATGGTGGAAGCTGGAAGAGACAAGAAAAACCCGGATGAATTTGCAGTAGCATTGGATGAAACTCTGGGTGACTTTGCATTTCCAGATGAGTTTGTCTTTGATGTATGGGGAGCAATAGGTGATGCTAAGCAAGGACGACTGGAATGAGAACTGTGCAGTTTATCAATCCCCGTTTGAAAATACAAAATGATTTTCAAATATGTACATCAGAATTTTAATAGTTTTATTGGTGTGAATCCAGGGTGCTCTGTATAAGTATTCTTACCTGAAACTTTCTTTTGCAAAGGAAGGTTTCTAACAGAAATATGAAGATAAACCCAAAGTTCTGACAACTGCACAGTTAAAACGTTTAATTTACAGGCAGAAATCACTGTGAGGAGTGTGTCAAGGAGATGTATTTATACAGACATTTTATGAAAATTAGGTATTTTTTATTGTACATACACTTTGATATCAATTTTCTGAAGAGTGTTAATCATATGCAACAAAGAGTTTGGATTATGTTATCTGTTCTTTAGAAAGGTGTATAGACTATTTGAAAAACTACCTAGCTACACGCTGCAGTTCCTGCAGGTCTTCTGCTGTCCTTATGTATTCGCATACACAAAGAACTGTGGAAAACCTAAAGCCTTAGATTTTCTTACAGTTTGGCCTGGCTATAGTATTTTCTGTGGACAGAAGTGGGAAGAAGCTACCCTTTTTTCCTGAGCCCAGGAAGAAAAAAAAACATTTCCTCTGAAATGTGAGAACTAAGATCTTTGAATGAAAAAGACTTGCTTTCACTTGAGTCATAATACAAACTCTCTGGGTATTACTGAGTTGAGTAAGTAAAGTAGAAGTGCTTAAACCAGGAAGCTGCTGCTTTGTTCAGATGCCATATTATTGCAATAGCAACTGCATAGGAAGAAACAAATGTTAATTTTGATTACTGTTCATATATTTGAATAATATCTGTGATTTGGCGCTGGAGACTATAGTGTATGACTAAGTACTTAATTGATCTTTGCGTTGGCTAACTGATTTGCTGAGATCCTGTGGAGTTCGGCTTTTGTCTGGTAGTTGGTTTTTTTTCATCATGACAACATAGGAGAGACATAGAAGGTGTTCAGACCTAGAAGAATATATTGTAAAGTCACAAGCAATCACAATTTGGATGAAAATGCATGCCTAAACCCTGAAAAATACAACATCAGTGGCACAGTTTGTGTGTGACAGTGGGGCGGGATGGCTGGCATCCTGCCTTCGCTCACCGGGCGGTAATTCGGGGCGGCTGACACTGGGGGTCAGCACCAAGCTGTCGAAAACTGCACCCAGCAGCGACAACCTGCAGCCTCTCCACAGATGCCTATTTCACTGCATCAGGGGAATCTGGGAAGGGGAATGTGCTTTAATAAATGCAGTACATTAAACGTACCCTGGTAGTGCTGGTTACCGTTGCTGAATGCAGCTAAAAACACTTTATTTGAGGTTGCTGCTTCTTTCGCATGGAGGTGACGTTCTGACTTCTGCTTGATTGGATTTAAAGTTGTCTTGATTGTTTAAGTTTAGTGGATTTTGTTTTCAAGTTTGGTAAATCTCTAATAAACTATTTTTAAAGTTCTATTTCATAATTTGGGAAGCTCAATCTTTAAAGAAAGTTGTTTGAATACCGTTTTCTGTTAATGACAGTTTATTACTGTGCCGTTCTGAGGTTTCAACTAAGGCAGTTGGACTGAAATATAATGCTGTGTTATCTTGTTTTATCGCTGCTGTCTGTGTCATCATATGGCTCTTTCATGTATCTTAATCAATTTATCTTAAACCTGTCTAGGTTTCTTGTGCCCATTCTTTCTGCCGGAACAGTTGTCTAGATCCTCGCTCTGTTGATGGCAACTTTTTAAAAATATTTTGAGTAACTATAGATATGTTTGCTCCTGTGTCACCTTGTACAGCTCTTCTCCTTTCACCCCTCTCCTAGTGTCTATACACAGTAATTTCATATCCTGGTTTATATCCAGAAATCTGTAAAGCTTGAATTACATCCTTCATTTCATTGCCTCCAGGATTGCTTCTCTGCAAGTACCTTCTTATACAAGGGTGTCAGGGAATGTAGGGTGGTGCTGATAGAACAAATATTTGTCCCCTGTTCAATGCCTATTTCCCATCCAGACTCCTCTGAGTCAGTGTCCCGAGGACTTCACAGGGAACACAGAAAGAATCAATGCAACAGGGATAGGGTTTCTTCTGGCAGGGAAATGGGTCTTGAGAGTCCTTGAGAACTTGGTGCCCGAGAAGCTGGGTTCCACTTGAACTGTTTCCATCACAGCAGTTTGTTTGTCAAGATTTACATAATTTTTCCTTGAACTGCTTTGTGTAGTTTGGCACACTGTGGTTCAGTTTGAAGCCTCATGTCTGAACGCAGTTAAAACCAAAACGTCCAATTTCTTCAGCATTACTCTTGCTGACATCTACAACGTGGAATATGGCTCAAGTTTGCTCACAGCTTGTTACGAGTTTGCATAACAGCAAGTACCGTTTCCCAGAAGTTCATAACTGTCAATAAACTTGAGCTGAGCTTCAGGTCAATAAAATAATGAGTACATTTAAGAAAACTTCAGAGCTGGGAAAGTTTCTTTTTCTTTTTTATCGGAGAGTTTTTTCCATGTTGATACACCACAGTGCATGCAGTAGACAGCAGACTGTCCCAGTGAAGATAGTCTTCTGTAGCTTCAGAACTTCCTTCCCTTTCTTAGGCACTGTAATGCATGTTTTCCACACAGATATCCCTCTGAGAAAAGGCTAGAAGCTCTCAAATCCTTCAGTGTGACACTTGAGTTTGATATGCTTATGAAGAAAGTGGTGGCTACGTGATGTGTAACAAAGGATGGAGGACATCTTGCAGTTTAAGGCAGATGTGTAAGGTAATCATGAAATGAAGCAGACTTTGAGGGTTTAATCTGTTCTATAATACCGTTATTTCTTCTGAATGTGAACAGAGGCTGTGGAGCAGAGATACAGTTCAGAAAATAAACTACCTTCAGCAGTGCAGTTTGTGCTGCAGCTGTTTGACAGAGCCTTCTGCATCCCTCAAACCATGATAGCCTGCTGCCAGTAGTTCTCCTGGCCTAGCTTAACCAGAGAGACTCCTGTCCTTACACTTTTCATCCTTTAGGGAAGTTGAGCCCTCACAGCTTTCATTTGCTCTAATATCCCTGGCTTGTCAGCATCCAGTGCTGTTTGGCGTAGGCTGTGCAGTGGCTGAAGCTGAGGGGTGAGAACAGCAGCTGAGGACTGAGTTCTATGCAGTGACCCCAGTGTAGCCATTTCCAAACTTGATAAATTCTGATACTTGGGTGCTAAATAAGAGAAAATGCCAGACAGCGTGGGTATACAAGATATCACAGTCTACATCCGTTGTATTGGGCTTCTGTGCTTTATCATTCCTGGGTACCAAGATGTTCATAGTCTTTGGTGGCTCCAGTTTATTGTGCACAGCAGCAAGGTCTTTCCCTTGCTTTTGCACAATTCAAACCACCTGGCTGAGACTTCCAGGAGTAACTTTGATCTTTTTCACTTCCTAGTGACATAAGCACAAACTTTCCCAGCCTTGAGGGTGGTACAAATTAAGGATTTACTTTTCAGAGCTGGAGGTAATAATAACTGAAGCAAACTCATGCACTAAAATTAGTTACTCTTGAGTTTGGATGGCATGGAAAAAAACGTAGATTCAAGCAGAAGAATAATGTGACTTGCAATAAATGCCTCAGTCTCTTTACTACCTGAAGGAGGCTTTCTTTGGGTTAAAAAATTAAGCTAAAGTTAGTTAAAATTAAATTAAGATGAAAAATTAAGCAAATCTGTTTGAGGTCAAACGGTAATTTCCTGAGAGCATGAAACATACTGTGTCCAATACCTAACAAACCAGATATTAATTTTCTCTGTATTTTACACAACACACTAGTTGAGCCTAGTCTTCGAAATCTTGTTTCACAAAGTAGGATATTCAAGTGTTTTCTCCAGGCATATTTATCATTACTCTTTTCTAAAGGCAGGTCATGCTCAACATTTAAACCTTTAAACTTGTAAAGCATGGGTTACTAGCAAACCCATACTAGCTCGGTTGCATGTATCTATTCTGCAGGCTGTGTGTTGTTTTCCATGTTCAAACCCTGTACTTTTTGGCTTTCTGTGAAAAACCCGTCCACTTTAAACTCTGAACTATTGAGATCTTTACTTCATTGTTTAGAGGAGAAAAACATTCAGGTTTGCCTTTTGATCTTCTGCTTTACATCAGCAGGACTCATATCAAACTCACTGAAGCTGGCAATGAACTGGCATAGTCTTGTTATGGCAGAAGAGTTGTGCTTAACCTTGTTTTTAGACCTATGCTTCATGTGCCTTCAGTAATGAATACAGAATATAATTTAATAAGATTAAAACGAAGATTCATTGAATTAAAAGTCAAACCTCTGCCAAACAGACGGAAGAATATATAACGAGCACTCCAGAGAAGCTCTCCTGTTTATCAGAGCAGAATGTAGCTAGTGAGGGGGGCATTTAAGTACATAATGCTACTGAATCCCGAATTCAGTAGGTAAGCTTTACATCTCCTTAAGCTGACCTTACCCAGATTTGAAAATAGATGTTGAAAAACTAACTGTATATATTAGCTGTCACTTTAATGATAATGACTTTTTTTGGTTTTGTTGCTTTTTAGCTGCAACAATGGTGGAAGCTGGAAGAGACAAGAAAAACCCGGATGAATTTGCAGTAGCATTGGATGAAACTCTGGGTGACTTTGCATTTCCAGATGAGTTTGTCTTTGATGTATGGGGAGCAATAGGTGATGCTAAGCAAGGACGACTGGAATGAGAACTGTGCAGTTTATCAATCCCCGTTTGAAAATACAAAATGATTTTCAAATATGTACATCAGAATTTTAATAGTTTTATTGGTGTGAATCCAGGGTGCTCTGTATAAGTATTCTTACCTGAAACTTTCTTTTGCAAAGGAAGGTTTCTAACAGAAATATGAAGATAAACCCAAAGTTCTGACAACTGCACAGTTAAAACGTTTAATTTACAGGCAGAAATCACTGTGAGGAGTGTGTCAAGGAGATGTATTTATACAGACATTTTATGAAAATTAGGTATTTTTTATTGTACATACACTTTGATATCAATTTTCTGAAGAGTGTTAATCATATGCAACAAAGAGTTTGGATTATGTTATCTGTTCTTTAGAAAGGTGTATAGACTATTTGAAAAACTACCTAGCTACACGCTGCAGTTCCTGCAGGTCTTCTGCTGTCCTTATGTATTCGCATACACAAAGAACTGTGGAAAACCTAAAGCCTTAGATTTTCTTACAGTTTGGCCTGGCTATAGTATTTTCTGTGGACAGAAGTGGGAAGAAGCTACCCTTTTTTCCTGAGCCCAGGAAGAAAAAAAAACATTTCCTCTGAAATGTGAGAACTAAGATCTTTGAATGAAAAAGACTTGCTTTCACTTGAGTCATAATACAAACTCTCTGGGTATTACTGAGTTGAGTAAGTAAAGTAGAAGTGCTTAAACGAGGAAGCTGCTGCTTTGTTCAGATGCCATATTATTGCAATAGCAACTGCATAGGAAGAAACAAATGTTAATTTTGATTACTGTTCATATATTTGAATAATATCTGTGATTTGGCGCTGGAGACTATAGTGTACGACTAAGTGCTTAATTGATCTTTGCGTTGGCTAAGTGATTTGCTGAGATCCTGTGGAGTTCGGCTTTTGTCTGGTAGTTGGTTTTTTTTCATCATGACAACATAGGAGAGACATAGAAGGTGTTCAGACCTAGAAGAATATATTGTAAAGTCACAAGCAATCACAATTTGGATGAAAATGCATGCCTAAACCCTGAAAAATACATTAAACTAATTTTAGACATATAATTTTCAATTATATTGTACATAAACATTTATTTTATCTGATAATATTTTACTAATAAATCTCAGATTATGAAAAATGAACTGTCTCTTTTAACACATCTGCTGTGCCTGTGTTTATCCTCTTGTTCACTCTGTGTTTAATGAAAAACAATGCAGTAAGTTTTGTTTTTACTCGTAACGAGATTCTTTTTTTCAGTTTTTGTTGTGCCTAGTTTTCATTAAGACAGATATTTGCTCATTTGTTTAGAAAAAGCTATTTTCAAGTGATTGTTATAACCAATGACGTGTCATGAGTGTCCTTGAAAACAAAAGTGAACAAGAATATGAGGCCTGACCTGGAAAGGTGTCATAGCTTTTTAGTATTTTTATATTTGCATAAGCATATAAAATAAGAAGTATTACAAAAGCTTTTCCTAAATCACTGCCTAGTTACTTTTCTTTTAAGGAAATTATCTTTCACTCTTTTGTGGAGTTATCTTTAAAATAAAGACTATGCCAATGATTTTACATGTTCTACATCAATAATTTTTTTTGGTCCAAAACCATGACACTTTGAAATCCTCAACAGGTCCTCATTCTCTTACGTCAATGATTTTTTTTGGGTCCAAAACCATGATACTTTGAAATCCTCAACAGGTCCTCATTCTCTTTACTATGTTGTTTAGGAAGGCTCCTAAACTCCACTTCAGTCTTTTACAGATTACAATAAATGAATATTTTTTTTCTAGTTATGAAATATTGCATGAAGTCTTATTAATACTGTTCAGTGTTTTTTTTAATGGGGACAATCTCCAGGTGTATAGATGATGTTGTGAATATTTTGCTCTTGTATCTCTGATTTAAGATAAAGCTTCACGTAATACAGAAATTCCTTTTTATGAAATGATTAGTACAGAGCAGTATGCAGGTCATATATTTTATTGTATCTAAGAAGTTCAAAGGTGTCAAAATTTCGTTTCATTGTATTAGTACCTCCTATTGCCAGGGTGGGATCCCATGTATATGTATCTTCAAACAGGTATGATAATTATAAATTTCTATATGTAGAAATACATGTAGATAGAGAACTTTAGGCTATTCTCAAGTTATGTAAGGAAAAATATATAATTTTTCAAGAAAATTTGAGTTAAAAAAAATATAAAAATAAAGAAACTTTGTAAGAAGGCGGTTACATTTTATACATTGCTCAGAAAAATGTAATTTTAGGACAAAGAGCAGAAGGTGGATAGCATTTCTCTATTTAGTAATTGCAAGTCTGAGCCCACAATCTTCTGTTGCAGTTGTGCACTCTCTGTCTTGCATAGGGCTACTTAACTAATGTGCTCTTCGTAGTGAAGAGTTAAATTATTGTGGGCCATATAATTTATTCTTTAAACTTATTTTAGATGAAAAGAAAAAAATGAAATGTCAAGAATTCCCTGTTGGTTTTAAATTGGTTTATATAAAACTCAAATGTCAAATTTTGTGGAAATGTTTATATACACTAATGTTAGTAACCAACATGCCACTGAGTATAAAATCAATTAAAGAACTCCTTCTTAAGCAGCAAAAAAATGTACTATGGAAGAGTCATATTCTGAAATAATAGATAAACTGTTACCTGTAGCAGACAGGTAACAGTGCTACCCCATGTGTTTTGGCTGTTGGTTTTATTTTGAGAAATTAATGTTGTCCAGTCAGTTTATACTCAGAGAATAATTTGTTGCATTACTGTGATAAAATAGCAAGATAAAAATAATTTCTGAAGCTCTAATTCTGCACGGAGCTGTCTTTTGTCATAATGGGCTATCTTTGTGGAGTTTATTTCAAACTAAGATTTAAATAGCAATTGCAATTTTACTAGCAGTTACTGCAATAAAATATGTTTCCAGCATAAGACATAACGGTACCAGTACCCAGTTTGGTAGCTTATTTCCATTTTTCAGCTGTGTCACATAAAAATCACACTAACTTAGAGAGTATGATAAATACTTCCTGCTCTTTTTAATGATTTGTGTAGTAAGTGAATGTTCGTTTACTTACGAAATACAGCCTGCAGACCCTTTAAAACCTGGTCAATAACAACACTAAAGCATTTGCATGCTTTGTAGGGTGAAAATGTCATTAAAGGTCACTACAAAAATCTCCCAAATTAATTTGAAGTAGTACTACTGGTTAATGTAAGTGCTGATCAGAGTAGGACTGTAAACATCTTGTTATTAGTGTGTGTTGAAGGTGGAGGTGAATGTTGGTGAATAGTCCTCTCAAAATTGGAGATGAAATGAGACAAGGTAGTAACTCAGCCTGAATGCTGTTCAAAAAGTAGCTGATCCCTTATTCTTATAATTTGATGCACAGTTTGCAGAGAGCTGGCAGATGTATGCAGTGCTTGTGCCTTCACTTCTAAACTAACTGCTGTATTCCAGATAATGGAAAATACATCAGTATTTTTCTCTGTAAGCAGTAGTCTTTAGATGCAACAAGGGGATTTAATGAAATCTGGTGTTCATAAAGTTCTGAGCTCATAATCTTAAAAATATGATGAGCGATGAGTATTTCACATTTTTAAAGGAACTAATTTTGCAAATTACAGATACATCTTTTGCAACACCTTTGGTATACCAGATGTTCCTTCAGTTAGATTTGATTTTATGGAACCCTATTCATAGTACAGTTGGTATTCAAATAGCTATTAATATAATCAGTGTATTTGGGAAAATCTCATCTGCTATTCAGATTTGCACCTTGATGTGAATAGCATATATTCTTGTTTCTGTATATGATTTTCTTCACGATTTGTCTTTCTTCTTTTTTTTTTTTTGAGATAAATGAAATATGAATCTTTGAAAATCTTGTTCTTTGTATTTGGGAGTGAAACACTGAACGTCAAGATAAGCTAATTTATAATATTTTGTTAAGAACAGGCTATCAGGGAAGTTATAAAGCAAGGTATAAAGTTTTTAAAATGCTGACTGTGATGACAAAAAAGCAAATTGTAGATTTTTTGTTTTTTAGTTCTACTTTTTAATGTGAACTTCTGCTACTTTTCAAATTACATATTGTTTTTCATGAAAACCACTCTGAGAATTTCTATTCCAAAGCCTGAATATGGTAGTAAATGATATATTACTCTTTCTTTTTGCCAGGAGGTATTTCAGAACAATTAGAATTCAGGGTGTTGACTATTTACCCTTTTGAAATCAAATGCATATTTGCATGAACTTCAGAACTCAACTCTAGCATTAAGAGCTTAATCTGAAAGTTATACTCAGTATTGTTTTCTTTTCCAGTTCTCTGACTCCCTGTGTTTCTAAGGTATTTTGCCTTTAGGTGATGTTATACTTTGGAGGATCTGTGATTTAGTGTATGAAAATATAACAAATTTACAGGCTTGGAAGTCAAAGATAGGGAAAATGACCAGCATTTATTCAAAATACTTGTAAAGAGTAACAGTCTTTGATTAAAAAATATGCAGCTTGCTGTACAGATTTTGTCCTCAGAAAAGGTATATTCAGTGTGAGAGATTCGGGAAACGACAACTAAAAAGAAGAAAAAAATTGAGATAGCATAAATGTAAAAAAAAAATAAATCTCTTTTTTTATTGAAACACATGCACAAGGTCTGTAGATTGAACAGATGCAATGTCCTGCTGTCTTTAGGCTGCCCTATCTCTCAACTCTCGTTGCTTGTAAACAAAGGGGTTGTGAACAGCTTTTTCTGTTTTCTTTGAATAATGGCAGTCCTTACCTAAAAGTCTTTCGGTACGTCAGAGATCTTTCAGAAAACTGTAGCTGCTGCTGTTGTAGCTGAATCATTAGTCTGTGGGGTCCTTCCAGTTTCCTGAGAACTAATGCAGGTTTTCAAGTTGTCATAAAGTTAATTTTACTATATAGTATTTGAAAGAGGAAAAAGTCAGGGAGAAATAGATTTCTACTTTTCTTTGAAATGGAAGGGTATCTGGCAGTTCCACTGCTTGGAGTCGTTGCTGCAGTACTGCTGCAGTGACCTGTGTGTAGGATGCTGAAGCATAACAGAGAAGATGGTACCTGCTAAAATCTTTTGTCTGAAAATCATGCCAAAACAATCACCAGGTAGTAAGAATGGCTTGTTAATTATTAGCCTTGTTAATTATTATCATCACCATGGAAAAAAAAGTAACTGCTATTCAGAAGCTCAACAGGTTACCCCAGCTTGCTATATAAAGTAGAAGTTTTCCAAAAGCTCAGATGAAGAACGTGACTGAACATGGGAACAAATCCAAACCTTTCATCTCATATCTTCATCTCACTTCCTTTAATCTTGGTGTCCCGCTCATCTTTGCTGAGTGTGGTCTCAGGAAATTGATGCATAAAACTGTGTTGACAGCACAGGAACTCACAGCAGGGACAGACAGGGCAGTGAATCAGAAAAGGGAAGTGACCTTCTTCACATGGGACGAAGTGTTAAGCTGTTGCAGTTACGAGGATAATAATTTGTAGGTACATGTGAAGAATTGGTCCTATCTTACTTCTCCCTAGTTTCCCGACATATGCACCAGACTGGCTGGGCTATAAATGACCGAGTAACGATGGGAGAACACTGGCTGCATACTTTAGTTTTGAACCTTTGCAGCTGCTAAAGAGGGGGTTAAGTCTATGGGTCAGACTGGAGCTAGGTCAGTGTAAACCCCTGACACAGCATTAGTGTGGATGTTGGATACTCGGCCCCAGTGGTTTTGGTCAGCAGACCTGCTGCTGTGGTTCCTTGACTGCTTACCAAGGTGCACCCACTGTCCTGCTCTGTTAAGGTTTACTAGCAATATGGACTCATGAATGTAGTGTATAGTTATTGCCTAATGAGTTTTGTAAGCCTAAGTGTTTTATCTTGGAAATTAACTGTAATTATTTTCTCTTTGGAGGGAGATGGGCTTGTCTGAACCTAAAGGTTACAAACAATGGTCCCCAAAGCTTTTCTAGCCATTGCATGTCTGAACTTTTCATGGAGGCAGAGAGCATGAAAACAAGATTCACTGTAATATTCAAATTTTTGATTACTAAATATGTTTTGTATTGTCTTGTTTTTTCCAGACCTCTTTTGGGATGAATAGTTAAATATTTTATTATTAATGTTTCTTTTTGGAGCATGAACTGCATTAATTAACTATGTAAAAGAAATTAGGTATTTGAATTTCAGATGAGCCCTAATTGGGGAAACATATTGCACGACAATACTTGGCAATATCTAAGAATGCAAGTTTCTGCTTACTAAAATGGTTGTTTTATTAAGTGTCCTCAAATCTTTTTCTTTGTCCTTTTAATAAGGAAATAAGTTTACAGAATGGTGAAGAGCCAAGGAGGAAAACTTAGAGTTAGTTTGACCAATTTGATAGCCTTCTATGATGTTATAACTAGATGGCTGGATGAAGGGAGAGCAGCAGATGTCATCTACCTTGACTTCAGCAAAGCTTTTGACACTGTCTCCCACAACATCCTCATTAGAAAATTAAAGAAGTGTTGGCTACACGAGGGGGCAGTGAGGTGAATTGAGTCCTAGCTGTGTGACAGAACTCAGAGGGTTGTCATTAATGGAGCAGGGTCAAGTTGGAGGCCCGTAACCAGCGGTGCCCCCCAGGGGTCAATACTTGGTCCAGTCCTGTTCAACATATTCATCAATGACCTGGATGAGGGGACAGAGTGTATCCTCAGCAAGTTCGCTGATGGTACCAAACTGGGAGGGCTGGCCGACACTCCAGAGGGCTGTGCTGCCATCCAGCGTGACCTGGACAGGCTGGAGAGCTGGGCAGAGAAGAACCTAATGAGGTTCAACAAGGACAAATGTAGGGTCCTGCACCTGGGGAGAAAGAACCCCAGGCACCAATACAGTTTAGGGGTGGATCTTCTGGGAAGTACTACTGAGGAAAAGGATTTGGGAGTCCTGGTGGATGGCAGGATCTCCATGAGCCAGCAATGTGCCCTTGTTGCCAAGAGGGCCAATGGAATCCTGGGCTGCATAAGGAGAAGTGTGGCCAGCAGGTCAAGGGAGGTCATTCTCCCCCTCTACTCTGCAATGGTGAGGCCACCACTGGAATACTGCGTCCAGTTCTGGGCTCCCCAGTTCAAGAGGGACAGGGAACTACTGGAGAGAATCCAACGTAGGGCAACCAAGATGATTAAGGGATTAGAGCACCTCCCTTACGAGAAAAGGCTCAAAGAGCTGGGACTCTTTAGCCTGGAGAAGACTGAGGGGAGACCTCATCTACGTTTACAAGTTCCTAAAGGGTGGGTTGAAGGATGATGGAGCCGGACTCTTTTCAGTGGTTTCCAGCGATAGGAGGAGGGGCAACGAGCACAAGCTGGAACATAGGAAGTTCCACTCAAAAATGAGGAAGAACTTCTTTACAGTGAGGGTGACGGAGCACTGGAACAGGCTGCCCAGGGAGGTCGTGTAGTCCCCTTCTCTGGAGATTTTCAAGACCCGCCTGGATGCAGTCTTGAGTGATGTGCTGTAGGCAATCCTGCTTAGTAGGGGAGTTGGACTGGATGATCTCTAGAGGTCCCTTCCAACTCTGTTGAATCTGTGAATCTGTAGTGGAAAAAGCTTTTCATGACAGACTTGTGGTTACAAGTTGTGCTTGTAACACAAATGATCTAACAACAGTTTGTCTAATCCTTTCACTTCTCTTCAGTGAAGAGACAACTCTTCCAGTAAAGGCACCAATTTTTACTTCATACATAAGAACTCTCTCTGGCTTGAAATGGGAACTTGCATGGTAAATCCATTGCATGTCATATTCTCCAGGCATTCATAATATTGAAATCTCTGTCAAAACCCTTTGCACATCCTTCTAAACATCCTTATTTTCACAATGAGGATTTTGTTTCCAAGGAGTAGTTTTACAGATTTTTTTTAATTGCTGAGCTTAAGTTTTGAAACCAGTAAGCCTTTTTTGAAGTATCTCTAGGCAAGCTAAATTTTTGATTATCAGATACAGAAACAGATCAACAGAATGACATACATTTCAGCTCTGTTGGCAAGAATTACCTGAAATGCCCAAGGGATGTCTGTCATTAGCATGAACAAAATTGGTAGTGAACAAATTCTAATTGTTGGACTACAGAAGTAGAGGTTGACCATACACCTCTGTATGTTAACAAAACAAAATAGCATGTTGTTTCATGGTGGTTATGCTTTCATTATCTATAAAGTGAACCAAGAAATAAAGGGACCAACTATGATCAAAACAAATGTTACATAGTTACAAGTATGACCTCTTTCCAGGACCAGAAGTGTTATGAATTGAGGTGAAGCTCTAGATAAATATGATACCAGCAAAAATGCTTTCTCATTTGGTAAAGAATAAGGTAATACTTACCTTGCAATATCACAGATAAGTGAATATAACTTTAACGTTACTTATCTGTTCAAATATATTGAACTGTGTATTATCTACAGCTTGAGTGGAGAATGGCAGGATAGCATCTCTGAGGAGAAGGGCTTGGGGGTGTTGGTGGATGAGAAGCTTGACATGACCCAGCAATGTGTGCTGGCAGCCCAGAAAGCCAACTGTATCGCGGGCTGCATCAAGAGAAGCGTGGCCAGCAGGTCATGGGAGATGACTCTGCCCCTCCACTCTCATGAGACCCCACCCAGGGGTACTGCATCCAGCTCTGGAGTCCTCAACACAGGAAGGACATGGACCTGTTGGAACTAGTCCAGAGGAGGGCCATGAAAATCATCAGAGGGCTGGAGTACCTCTCCTATGAAGACAGGCTGTGAGAGTTGGGATTGTTCAGCCTGGAGAGGAGAAGGCTCCGGGGTGACCTTATAATGGCCTTCCAGTATCTGAAGGGAGCCTACAGGAGAGATGGGGAGGTACTCTTTATCAGGGAGTGTTGATGAGCAGTTACAGTTTTAAACTGAAAGAGTGAAAATTTACATTAGATATTAGTAAGAAATTCTTTACTGTTAGGATGGTGAGGCACTGGAACAGGTTGCCCAGAGAAGCTGTGGAAGCTCCGTCCTCCAACCAGGCTGGATGGGGCTTTGAGCAACCTGCTCTAGTGGGAGGTGTCCCTGCCCATGGCAGGGGGGTTGGAACTAGATGATCTTTAAGGTCCCTTCCAACTCCAGCCATTCTATGATTGTATTGAACATGCAGCTTTTTGGGCAAGGTTCTTGGCTGCAGTGAATTGACAGTAAGGAAAGATGCATGAAACTCAGCTCAGATTGATGGTTTGGTCCATAAGGTCCAAGGTGGCTAAAGCATTGCCTGAGAGGGAAACAAGTCTTCTGAGTTGTGCTAATGGTCAAACTTTTGAGCTAGAGAGTTTGCCAGAGGACTTTCTCAAGAATTGATCCTGGGACTGATCTCTTTTTTTTTTTTGGTTTGTGCTGCAGCTGTTTGACAGAGCCTTCTGCATCCCTCAAACCATGATAGCCTGCTGCCAGTAGTTCTCCTGGCCTAGCTTAACCAGAGAGACTCCTGTCCTTACACTTTTCATCCTTTAGGGAAGTTGAGCCCTCACAGCTTTCATTTGCTCTAATATCCCTGGCTTGTCAGCATCCAGTGCTGTTTGGCGTAGGCTGTGCAGTGGCTGAAGCTGAGGGGTGAGAACAGCAGCTGAGGACTGAGTTCTATGCAGTGACCCCAGTGTAGCCATTTCCAAACTTGATAAATTCTGATACTTGGGTGCTAAATAAGAGAAAATGCCAGACAGCGTGGGTATACAAGATATCACAGTCTACATCCATTGTATTGGGCTTCTGTGCTTTATCATTCCTGGGTACCAAGATGTTCATAGTCTTTGGTGGCTCCAGTTTATTGTGCACAGCAGCAAGGTCTTTCCCTTGCTTTTGCACAATTCAAACCACCTGGCTGAGACTTCCAGGAGTAACTTTGATCTTTTTCACTTCCTAGTGACATAAGCACAAACTTTCCCAGCCTTGAGGGTGGTACAAATTAAGGATTTACTTTTCAGAGCTGGAGGTAATAATAACTGAAGCAAACTCATGCACTAAAATTAGTTACTCTTGAGTTTGGATGGCATGGAAAAAAACGTAGATTCAAGCAGAAGAATAATGTGACTTGCAATAAATGCCTCAGTCTCTTTACTACCTGAAGGAGGCTTTCTTTGGGTTAAAAAATTAAGCTAAAGTTAGTTAAAATTAAATTAAGATGAAAAATTAAGCAAATCTGTTTGAGGTCAAACGGTAATTTCCTGAGAGCATGAAACATACTGTGTCCAATACCTAACAAACCAGATATTAATTTTCTCTGTATTTTACACAACACACTAGTTGAGCCTAGTCTTCGAAATCTTGTTTCACAAAGTAGGATATTCAAGTGTTTTCTCCAGGCATATTTATCATTACTCTTTTCTAAAGGCAGGTCATGCTCAACATTTAAACCTTTAAACTTGTAAAGCATGGGTTACTAGCAAACCCATACTAGCTCGGTTGCATGTATCTATTCTGCAGGCTGTGTGTTGTTTTCCATGTTCAAACCCTGTACTTTTTGGCTTTCTGTGAAAAACCCGTCCACTTTAAACTCTGAACTATTGAGATCTTTACTTCATTGTTTAGAGGAGAAAAACATTCAGGTTTGCCTTTTGATCTTCTGCTTTACATCAGCAGGACTCATATCAAACTCACTGAAGCTGGCAATGAACTGGCATAGTCTTGTTATGGCAGAAGAGTTGTGCTTAACCTTGTTTTTAGACCTATGCTTCATGTGCCTTCAGTAATGAATACAGAATATAATTTAATAAGATTAAAACGAAGATTCATTGAATTAAAAGTCAAACCTCTGCCAAACAGACGGAAGAATATATAACGAGCACTCCAGAGAAGCTCTCCTGTTTATCAGAGCAGAATGTAGCTAGTGAGGGGGGCATTTAAGTACATAATGCTACTGAATCCCGAATTCAGTAGGTAAGCTTTACATCTCCTTAAGCTGACCTTACCCAGATTTGAAAATAGATGTTGAAAAACTAACTGTATATATTAGCTGTCACTTTAATGATAATGACTTTTTTTGGTTTTGTTGCTTTTTAGCTGCAACAATGGTGGAAGCTGGAAGAGACAAGAAAAACCCGGATGAATTTGCAGTAGCATTGGATGAAACTCTGGGTGACTTTGCATTTCCAGATGAGTTTGTCTTTGATGTATGGGGAGCAATAGGTGATGCTAAGCAAGGACGACTGGAATGAGAACTGTGCAGTTTATCAATCCCCGTTTGAAAATACAAAATGATTTTCAAATATGTACATCAGAATTTTAATAGTTTTATTGGTGTGAATCCAGGGTGCTCTGTATAAGTATTCTTACCTGAAACTTTCTTTTGCAAAGGAAGGTTTCTAACAGAAATATGAAGATAAACCCAAAGTTCTGACAACTGCACAGTTAAAACGTTTAATTTACAGGCAGAAATCACTGTGAGGAGTGTGTCAAGGAGATGTATTTATACAGACATTTTATGAAAATTAGGTATTTTTTATTGTACATACACTTTGATATCAATTTTCTGAAGAGTGTTAATCATATGCAACAAAGAGTTTGGATTATGTTATCTGTTCTTTAGAAAGGTGTATAGACTATTTGAAAAACTACCTAGCTACACGCTGCAGTTCCTGCAGGTCTTCTGCTGTCCTTATGTATTCGCATACACAAAGAACTGTGGAAAACCTAAAGCCTTAGATTTTCTTACAGTTTGGCCTGGCTATAGTATTTTCTGTGGACAGAAGTGGGAAGAAGCTACCCTTTTTTCCTGAGCCCAGGAAGAAAAAAAAACATTTCCTCTGAAATGTGAGAACTAAGATCTTTGAATGAAAAAGACTTGCTTTCACTTGAGTCATAATACAAACTCTCTGGGTATTACTGAGTAAGTAAAGTAGAAGTGCTTAAACCAGGAAGCTGCTGCTTTGTTCAGATGCCATATTATTGCAATAGCAACTGCATAGGAAGAAACAAATGTTAATTTTGATTACTGTTCATATATTTGAATAATATCTGTGATTTGGCGCTGGAGACTATAGTGTACGACTAAGTACTTAATTGATCTTTGCGTTGGCTAAGTGATTTGCTGAGATCCTGTGGAGTTCGGCTTTTGTCTGGTAGTTGGTTTTTTTTCATCATGACAACATAGGAGAGACATAGAAGGTGTTCAGACCTAGAAGAATATATTGTAAAGTCACAAGCAATCACAATTTGGATGAAAATGCATGCCTAAACCCTGAAAAATACATTAAACTAATTTTAGACATATAATTTTCAATTATATTGTACATAAACATTTAACTGATAATATTTTACTAATAAATCTCAGATTATGAAAAATGAACTGTCTCTTTTAACACATCTGCTGTGCCTGTGTTTATCCTCTTGTTCACTCTGTGTTTAATGAAAAACAATGCAGTAAGTTTTGTTTTTACTCGTAACGAGATTCTTTTTTTCAGTTTTTGTTGTGCCTAGTTTTCATTAAGACAGATATTTGCTCATTTGTTTAGAAAAAGCTATTTTCAAGCGATTATTATAGCCAAATGACATGTCATGAGTGTCCTCGAAAACAAAAGTGAACAAGAATATGGGGCCTGACCTGGGAAGGTGTCATAGCTTTTTAGTATTTTTATATTTGCATAAGCATATAAAATAAGAGGTATTACAAAAGCTTTTCCTAAATCACTGCCTAGTTACTTTTCTTTTAAGGAAACTATCTTTAACTCTTTTGTGGAGTTATCTTTAAAATAAAGACTATGCCAATGATTTTACATGTTTTACGTCAATGATTTTTTTTGGGTCCAAAACCATGATACTTTGAAATCCTCAACAGGTCCTCATTCTCTTTACTATGTTATTTAGGAAGGTTCCTAAACTCCACTTCAGTCTTTTACACATGTTACAATAAATGAATATTTTTTTTTTCTAGTTATGAAAGATTACATGAAGTCTTATTAATGCTGTTCAGTGGTTTTTTAATGGGGATAATCTCCAGGTTTATACATGTTGTTGTGAATATTTAGCTTTTGTATCTCTGATTTAAGATAAAGCTTCACGTAATACAGAAATTCCTTTTTATGAAATGATTAGTACAGAGCAGTATGCAGATCATATATTTTATTGTATCTAAGAAGTTCAAAGGTGTAAAAATTTCATTTCATTGTACTAGTACCTTGTGTTGCCAGGGTGGGATACCATGTCTATGTATCTTCAAACAGGTACGATAATTATAAATTTCTATATGTAGAAATACATGTAGATAGAGAACTTTAGGCTATTCTCAAGTTATGAGAAGGAAAAATATATCATTTGTCAAGAAAGTTTTTGAGTTTAAAAAAATATATATAAAAATAAAGAAACTTCGTAAGAAGGCAGTTAAATTTTATACATTGCTCAATTGGGGCTGTGAGGATATATTATTCTGAGAAAAGTGTAATTTTAGGACAAAGAGCAGAAGGTGGATAGCATTTCTCTATTTAGTAATTGCAAGTCTGAGCCCACAATCTTCTGTTGCAGTTGTGCACTCTCTGTCTTGCATAGGGCTACTTAACTAATGTGCTCTTCGTAGTGAAGAGTTAAATTATTGTGGGCCATATAATTTATTCTTTAAACTTATTTTAGATGAAAAGAAAAAAATGAAATGTCAAGAATTCCCTGTTGGTTTTAAATTGGTTTATATAAAACTCAAATGTCAAATTTTGTGGAAATGTTTATATACACTAATGTTAGTAACCAACATGCCACTGAGTATAAAATCAATTAAAGAACTCCTTCTTAAGCAGCAAAAAAATGTACTATGGAAGAGTCATATTCTGAAATAATAGATAAACTGTTACCTGTAGCAGACAGGTAACAGTGCTACCCCATGTGTTTTGGCTGTTGGTTTTATTTTGAGAAATTAATGTTGTCCAGTCAGTTTATACTCAGAGAATAATTTGTTGCATTACTGTGATAAAATAGCAAGATAAAAATAATTTCTGAAGCTCTAATTCTGCACGGAGCTGTCTTTTGTCATAATGGGCTATCTTTGTGGAGTTTATTTCAAACTAAGATTTAAATAGCGATTGTAATTTTACTAGCAGTTACTGCAATAAAATATGTTTCCAGTGCATAAGACATAACGGTACCAGTACCCAGTTTGGTAGCTTATTTCCATTTTTCAGCTGTGTCACATAAAAATCACACTAACTTAGAGAGTATGATAAATACTTCCTGCTCTTTTTAATGATTTGTGTAGTAAGTGAATGTTCGTTTACTTACGAAATACAGCCTGCAGACCCTTTAAAACCTGGTCAATAACAACACTAAAGCATTTGCATGCTTTGTAGGGTGAAAATGTCATTAAAGGTCACTACAAAAATCTCCCAAATTAATTTGAAGTAGTACTACTGGTTAATGTAAGTGCTGATCAGAGTAGGACTGTAAACATCTTGTTATTAGTGTGTGTTGAAGGTGGAGGTGAATGTTGGTGAATAGTCCTCTCAAAATTGGAGATGAAATGAGACAAGGTAGTAACTCAGCCTGAATGCTGTTCAAAAAGTAGCTGATCCCTTATTCTTATAATTTGATGCACAGTTTGCAGAGAGCTGGCAGATGTATGCAGTGCTTGTGCCTTCACTTCTAAACTAACTGCTGTATTCCAGATAATGGAAAATACATCAGTATTTTTCTCTGTAAGCAGTAGTCTTTAGATGCAACAAGGGGATTTAATGAAATCTGGTGTTCATAAAGTTCTGAGCTCATAATCTTAAAAATATGATGAGCGATGAGTATTTCACATTTTTAAAGGAACTAATTTTGCAAATTACAGATACATCTTTTGCAACACCTTTGGTATACCAGATGTTCCTTCAGTTAGATTTGATTTTATGGAACCCTATTCATAGTACAGTTGGTATTCAAATAGCTATTAATATAATCAGTGTATTTGGGAAAATCTCATCTGCTATTCAGATTTGCACCTTGATGTGAATAGCATATATTCTTGTTTCTGTATATGATTTTCTTCACGATTTGTCTTTCTTCTTTTTTTTTTTTTGAGATAAATGAAATATGAATCTTTGAAAATCTTGTTCTTTGTATTTGGGAGTGAAACACTGAACGTCAAGATAAGCTAATTTATAATATTTTGTTAAGAACAGGCTATCAGGGAAGTTATAAAGCAAGGTATAAAGTTTTTAAAATGCTGACTGTGATGACAAAAAAGCAAATTGTAGATTTTTTGTTTTTTAGTTCTACTTTTTAATGTGAACTTCTGCTACTTTTCAAATTACATATTGTTTTTCATGAAAACCACTCTGAGAATTTCTATTCCAAAGCCTGAATATGGTAGTAAATGATATATTACTCTTTCTTTTTGCCAGGAGGTATTTCAGAACAATTAGAATTCAGGGTGTTGACTATTTACCCTTTTGAAATCAAATGCATATTTGCATGAACTTCAGAACTCAACTCTAGCATTAAGAGCTTAATCTGAAAGTTATACTCAGTATTGTTTTCTTTTCCAGTTCTCTGACTCCCTGTGTTTCTAAGGTATTTTGCCTTTAGGTGATGTTATACTTTGGAGGATCTGTGATTTAGTGTATGAAAATATAACAAATTTACAGGCTTGGAAGTCAAAGATAGGGAAAATGACCAGCATTTATTCAAAATACTTGTAAAGAGTAACAGTCTTTGATTAAAAAATATGCAGCTTGCTGTACAGATTTTGTCCTCAGAAAAGGTATATTCAGTGTGAGAGATTCGGGAAACGACAACTAAAAAGAAGAAAAAAATTGAGATAGCATAAATGTAAAAAAAAAATAAATCTCTTTTTTTATTGAAACACATGCACAAGGTCTGTAGATTGAACAGATGCAATGTCCTGCTGTCTTTAGGCTGCCCTATCTCTCAACTCTCGTTGCTTGTAAACAAAGGGGTTGTGAACAGCTTTTTCTGTTTTCTTTGAATAATGGCAGTCCTTACCTAAAAGTCTTTCGGTACGTCAGAGATCTTTCAGAAAACTGTAGCTGCTGCTGTTGTAGCTGAATCATTAGTCTGTGGGGTCCTTCCAGTTTCCTGAGAACTAATGCAGGTTTTCAAGTTGTCATAAAGTTAATTTTACTATATAGTATTTGAAAGAGGAAAAAGTCAGGGAGAAATAGATTTCTACTTTTCTTTGAAATGGAAGGGTATCTGGCAGTTCCACTGCTTGGAGTCGTTGCTGCAGTACTGCTGCAGTGACCTGTGTGTAGGATGCTGAAGCATAACAGAGAAGATGGTACCTGCTAAAATCTTTTGTCTGAAAATCATGCCAAAACAATCACCAGGTAGTAAGAATGGCTTGTTAATTATTAGGCTTGTTAATTATTATCATCACCGTGGAAAAAAAAGTAACTGCTATTCAGAAGCTCAACAGGTTACCCCAGCTTGCTATATAAAGTAGAAGTTTTCCAAAAGCTCAGATGAAGAACGTGACTGAACATGGGAACAAATCCAAACCTTTCATCTCATATCTTCATCTCACTTCCTTTAATCTTGGTGTCCCGCTCATCTTTGCTGAGTGTGGTCTCAGGAAATTGATGCATAAAACTGTGTTGACAGCACAGGAACTCACAGCAGGGACAGACAGGGCAGTGAATCAGAAAAGGGAAGTGACCTTCTTCACATGGGACGAAGTGTTAAGCTGTTGCAGTTACGAGGATAATAATTTGTAGGTACATGTGAAGAATTGGTCCTATCTTACTTCTCCCTAGTTTCCCGACATATGCACCAGACTGGCTGGGCTATAAATGAACGAGTAACGATGGGAGAACACTGGCTGCATACTTTAGTTTTGAACCTTTGCAGCTGCTAAAGAGGGGGTTAAGTCTATGGGTCAGACTGGAGCTAGGTCAGTGTAAACCCCTGACACAGCATTAGTGTGGATGTTGGATACTCGGCCCCAGTGGTTTTGGTCAGCAGACCTGCTGCTGTGGTTCCTTGACTGCTTACCAAGGTGCACCCACTGTCCTGCTCTGTTAAGGTTTACTAGCAATATGGACTCATGAATGTAGTGTATAGTTATTGCCTAATGAGTTTTGTAAGCCTAAGTGTTTTATCTTGGAAATTAACTGTAATTATTTTCTCTTTGGAGGGAGATGGGCTTGTCTGAACCTAAAGGTTACAAACAATGGTCCCCAAAGCTTTTCTAGCCATTGCATGTCTGAACTTTTCATGGAGGCAGAGAGCATGAAAACAAGATTCACTGTAATATTCAAATTTTTGATTACTAAATATGTTTTGTATTGTCTTGTTTTTTCCAGACCTCTTTTGGGATGAATAGTTAAATATTTTATTATTAATGTTTCTTTTTGGAGCATGAACTGCATTAATTAACTATGTAAAAGAAATTAGGTATTTGAATTTCAGATGAGCCCTAATTGGGGAAACATATTGCACGACAATACTTGGCAATATCTAAGAATGCAAGTTTCTGCTTACTAAAATGGTTGTTTTATTAAGTGTCCTCAAATCTTTTTCTTTGTCCTTTTAATAAGGAAATAAGTTTACAGAATGGTGAAGAGCCAAGGAGGAAAACTTAGAGTTAGTTTGACCAATTTGATAGCCTTCTATGATGTTATAACTAGATGGCTGGATGAAGGGAGAGCAGCAGATGTCATCTACCTTGACTTCAGCAAAGCTTTTGACACTGTCTCCCACAACATCCTCATTAGAAAATTAAAGAAGTGTTGGCTACACGAGGGGGCAGTGAGGTGAATTGAGTCCTAGCTGTGTGACAGAACTCAGAGGGTTGTCATTAATGGAGCAGGGTCAAGTTGGAGGCCCGTAACCAGCGGTGCCCCCCAGGGGTCAATACTTGGTCCAGTCCTGTTCAACATATTCATCAATGACCTGGATGAGGGGACAGAGTGTATCCTCAGCAAGTTCGCTGATGGTACCAAACTGGGAGGGCTGGCCGACACTCCAGAGGGCTGTGCTGCCATCCAGCGTGACCTGGACAGGCTGGAGAGCTGGGCAGAGAAGAACCTAATGAGGTTCAACAAGGACAAATGTAGGGTCCTGCACCTGGGGAGAAAGAACCCCAGGCACCAATACAGTTTAGGGGTGGATCTTCTGGGAAGTACTACTGAGGAAAAGGATTTGGGAGTCCTGGTGGATGGCAGGATCTCCATGAGCCAGCAATGTGCCCTTGTTGCCAAGAGGGCCAATGGAATCCTGGGCTGCATAAGGAGAAGTGTGGCCAGCAGGTCAAGGGAGGTCATTCTCCCCCTCTACTCTGCAATGGTGAGGCCACCACTGGAATACTGCGTCCAGTTCTGGGCTCCCCAGTTCAAGAGGGACAGGGAACTACTGGAGAGAATCCAACGTAGGGCAACCAAGATGATTAAGGGATTAGAGCACCTCCCTTACGAGAAAAGGCTCAAAGAGCTGGGACTCTTTAGCCTGGAGAAGACTGAGGGGAGACCTCATCTACGTTTACAAGTTCCTAAAGGGTGGGTTGAAGGATGATGGAGCCGGACTCTTTTCAGTGGTTTCCAGCGATAGGAGGAGGGGCAACGAGCACAAGCTGGAACATAGGAAGTTCCACTCAAAAATGAGGAAGAACTTCTTTACAGTGAGGGTGACGGAGCACTGGAACAGGCTGCCCAGGGAGGTCGTGTAGTCCCCTTCTCTGGAGATTTTCAAGACCCGCCTGGATGCAGTCTTGAGTGATGTGCTGTAGGCAATCCTGCTTAGTAGGGGAGTTGGACTGGATGATCTCTAGAGGTCCCTTCCAACTCTGTTGAATCTGTGAATCTGTAGTGGAAAAAGCTTTTCATGACAGACTTGTGGTTACAAGTTGTGCTTGTAACACAAATGATCTAACAACAGTTTGTCTAATCCTTTCACTTCTCTTCAGTGAAGAGACAACTCTTCCAGTAAAGGCACCAATTTTTACTTCATACATAAGAACTCTCTCTGGCTTGAAATGGGAACTTGCATGGTAAATCCATTGCATGTCATATTCTCCAGGCATTCATAATATTGAAATCTCTGTCAAAACCCTTTGCACATCCTTCTAAACATCCTTATTTTCACAATGAGGATTTTGTTTCCAAGGAGTAGTTTTACAGATTTTTTTTAATTGCTGAGCTTAAGTTTTGAAACCAGTAAGCCTTTTTTGAAGTATCTCTAGGCAAGCTAAATTTTTGATTATCAGATACAGAAACAGATCAACAGAATGACATACATTTCAGCTCTGTTGGCAAGAATTACCTGAAATGCCCAAGGGATGTCTGTCATTAGCATGAACAAAATTGGTAGTGAACAAATTCTAATTGTTGGACTACAGAAGTAGAGGTTGACCATACACCTCTGTATGTTAACAAAACAAAATAGCATGTTGTTTCATGGTGGTTATGCTTTCATTATCTATAAAGTGAACCAAGAAATAAAGGGACCAACTATGATCAAAACAAATGTTACATAGTTACAAGTATGACCTCTTTCCAGGACCAGAAGTGTTATGAATTGAGGTGAAGCTCTAGATAAATATGATACCAGCAAAAATGCTTTCTCATTTGGTAAAGAATAAGGTAATACTTACCTTGCAATATCACAGATAAGTGAATATAACTTTAACGTTACTTATCTGTTCAAATATATTGAACTGTGTATTATCTACAGCTTGAGTGGAGAATGGCAGGATAGCATCTCTGAGGAGAAGGGCTTGGGGGGGTTGGTGGATGAGAAGCTTGACATGACCCAGCAATGTGTGCTGGCAGCCCAGAAAGCCAACTGTATCGCGGGCTGCATCAAGAGAAGCGTGGCCAGCAGGTCATGGGAGATGACTCTGCCCCTCCACTCTCATGAGACCCCACCCAGGGGTACTGCATCCAGCTCTGGAGTCCTCAACACAGGAAGGACATGGACCTGTTGGAACTAGTCCAGAGGAGGGCCATGAAAATCATCAGAGGGCTGGAGTACCTCTCCTATGAAGACAGGCTGTGAGAGTTGGGATTGTTCAGCCTGGAGAGGAGAAGGCTCCGGGGTGACCTTATAATGGCCTTCCAGTATCTGAAGGGAGCCTACAGGAGAGATGGGGAGGTACTCTTTATCAGGGAGTGTTGATGAGCAGTTACAGTTTTAAACTGAAAGAGTGAAAATTTACATTAGATATTAGTAAGAAATTCTTTACTGTTAGGATGGTGAGGCACTGGAACAGGTTGCCCAGAGAAGCTGTGGAAGCTCCGTCCTCCAACCAGGCTGGATGGGGCTTTGAGCAACCTGCTCTAGTGGGAGGTGTCCCTGCCCATGGCAGGGGGGTTGGAACTAGATGATCTTTAAGGTCCCTTCCAACTCCAGCCATTCTATGATTGTATTGAACATGCAGCTTTTTGGGCAAGGTTCTTGGCTGCAGTGAATTGACAGTAAGGAAAGATGCATGAAACTCAGCTCAGATTGATGGTTTGGTCCATAAGGTCCAAGGTGGCTAAAGCATTGCCTGAGAGGGAAACAAGTCTTCTGAGTTGTGCTAATGGTCAAACTTTTGAGCTAGAGAGTTTGCCAGAGGACTTTCTCAAGAATTGATCCTGGGACTGATCTCTTTTTTTTTTTTGAAAAGAAAAAAACATAAATACATTGACACAAAGAATAGGCTTAGGTTAACGAGATTGCTGATGACACAGACTGGGAAAGACTACGTGACTAAAAAGAATAGTGGAATATTATCCAAAAAGATGGCCTTTAAGACTTGACTAATAGATTTTTAGTAGTTTAAAATGAAAGGTCATAACTTCAGGGACTAATAACTGAGGGAAGTTCTTCATTTGAGATGACAGATGAAAAATACCTTGATGCACTAGTCATTCATAGAATGACTGCAAGCCACCAGAGGTCTGCATCTGGGGAAAAAATGACTGTGGTGTGCATCACGGGGAGGAAATCCAGGAGAAACTGGGAGGTAATGTTATTATCCAGGACAATAGTGAGATTTTTATCCACAACGATGTGCTCAGTGCAGGCTTCCCCTGTTTGTTTAAATGTTGGACAGATTTAGAAAAAAGGTCTAATAATATGATCACAAGAATCCTTGAAGATTAAACTGAAGAACCTGCATTCTTTGGCACAGTAAAAACAACAATGAAGTGTTGGCAAAAAAAAAAAAGGATGGCAAAAATCTTAAATAGAGAAGAGTTCTTCAAGCTAACCAGCTGTACTGCCAAAAATACAAGTGTGTATTATGTGTCCATGGACAGCCTTCAGTCTGGAAACACTAAGGAGGATTTCTAACCACAGATGAAACAATGCAGTGGAAGAGTAGGGGGACAAAAACCAGGCTGGTTTTAGGGCAGAACATGAACCTTTATGAAGAGAGGTTATGTGGTATAGTTGTTGGAGTACCAGCAAACAAGATGTGATCCCCCAGTATGTTCCTTCCAGTCCCAAGAATTGTTTTGGCTGTGTTTTGAATTGCCAGGTGTTTCAAACTTGCCCAGGCTCATTTAAACGTGGACAGATTTGGAAAAAGCAGGTAGGATTATAGAGAGTCTTTTAAAACTGAAATGAAGGAACTTGCCTTTTTGACTGAAGAGCAATGCCAAAGTCCACTTGAGGTCTCTCAGCAGGGTGGGTGATTTTGGATTTTGCTGCTCCAAAGGTGTGTAGGGAGATGGCTAAGCCAAGGCTTTCCTACTGTGTGCCAAACAGAAGGGGAGCAGTGTCAAGGAAGGGAAGGAGACGTCTCTGGAGTGTTGAACTTACTACTCCAGCTTGGCTTGGAATTAATTGCTTCCACCAATAATTACTGGTCCAACTGACTTTCCCCTTTGGTGTCAGCAGCTGGATCCTGATTTTTGTATGGATTTGGTGCAGTACAGTCATTTTGCTGACCTAGACCTATGCTTAAAGCCAGCACTACAACTTTTGAGTGTGGAGAATGAGTGTGCCAAGGTTTCATTCTGTCCCTGGGAACAGATGAGGTTAAGTTTTGATCTTCAGCAATATTCAGGTGTAGGCACTGAATTGCCCAGGACATGTGAGAGGGAAGAGCTAAGTCCTGCTTAGCTTCTAGCTATGATTGAATGAAGAAAGTGTGCAGACAACATAGTTGGCTATGCTGCAGACTGTTGCTCAGGACGATATTTTCTCCACTGTCTAGAGTTCTAGTAATAGAACTGTCTAGCCTCTAGTAATACAAAAATGTCTGAGATTTGGACCTTGCTAAACTTGCTACAATACAGTTTCCCCCTGTATTTCTGGCCTTTCAAATTCGTGGTTTCTCTGGAATGATCAGGGAAAAGGAATTAGTAAACAGCTTTGGCTGTAATCTGTATTCAGCACTGTGTTGAACATCCATTATTTTTATGGCTATAATAAAATGAATAGCAGTGGAACAGCTGCCTTGGGTTTTCAATTAAATGCATTAATACATATGCAAGAAAATAGCCTGTCTCAATAGTATTTATAGGGAAGAGAATATTTTTCAAGATTTGTTGCAAATCATTATTATGTCGTATTTATATGGTATTTGGAAATGTGAGAGTGGAATTGCAAGCATGCTGCTTTATTACTTGCAGGTGGAAAGTGTGATAATCAGCCTGACCACTTTGCAATATTTCTTAATGATGACAATTTTCAGTGCATAAAAATATGGCTTTATAAGCTTGATGAACAAGTCTGTATGTAGACAGTGCTGGTTTTAGTAAGAAGGTGGTTAATGTTCACAGAAGGGCCTGATTGCGTATTTACAGCTTTGCTGCATTATTTGTAAAAGAAATGTTGATGGCATGAGTGCAGTGTGTAAATTCCTGGTTTATTTCAATGGTTTGAGGGCAGGGGGTAGTCTGGAAACAATGAGTAAAGCAACTGCTTTCTCCAGCGTGGGTTATTTTCTTCATCTTCGCTCCATGTCAGAATCATGCCTTTTGACAGTTTTATTCGCTTACAGCTTTCATTCTTCTCCTTTGTGGCGCTCAGCTTGCCAAACAGCACTGAACAATAAGGGACTCGCTTTGTCCACCCAGCGTAGCTTTTGTCAGACTTTGCACTACAGCTCATTTTTCTATTCTTTCCAGCCGTATCTTGTATTTGGGGCCTTAATGTTCCTGCCAATGACTCTGAAAGAGTGGTCTTATCACAATATTTTTACAGATGCTATTCTTTGTATGTGAATGATAGGCTCCCTAGTATCTATTAATATCTCCACCGTAACAAACGCAATGGCAAAAGTTGTCTGGAAATTGGCTGATTAGAAAAATAATAATTACCATTCTGCTATATTTTCTGCTTCAGCTCTAAGGCACATAGGAGTTTGGAAGTGTTTTATTAAATCTTCATTCTCATATCCAGAGTAAGTAATAAATCTTCATTCTCATATCCAGAGTAAGTAATAGCAAAAAAAGCAAGGTAGGATTAGTGTAAGACAAGTAGTCTTATGTGCGTAATTCAGTCATTTTACTTTTAGCACTAAACTGATTTTATTGAATTGTTTTACTGCAGAAATAATTGAATTTTCTATTTCTGAAAGTACTTTGGATAAATGAATTAATAAAATACTGAATAATCTTGAACCATTTGGACTGTGAACTTGATAGCAGGATTGCAATTTTCTTTCTTCCCAGTGCCACTCCATCTCCCATGGTCTCACACCCAAGATTCCTTGACTTTCCCGCTTACCAGACTGGTGTTTGCTAGCTTACAAAGAAACAGAGGTGGGTAACAGAAATATGTTTATTTTAATTAATTGGGATTTCTTAATGTTTCTTTATGTGTCTTCTGAAATTGTTATCTTATATCTCACCATGCATAACAAATTGCCAAAAAATTAAGCTAGACCGGAGTGTAGAATTGTTGTGACCATCTGTCATAAATAGTTCTCAAAACATTACACTCAAAAATCCTCACAGAAAGTACTTTGGAATCCATGGCAACTGGCTCAGAAGGATTTAAAAACACACTGAAATTATTTATACCTGATACTGTCACTGTGATAGTAAACTGTCACTGAGATAGAAAACAGGTCTCGTGATACATTTAAGTGGACAGACTGCAGATTTTATGAATTTGAGGAGTTCATTTTCTATAGCTCATCACCATGAATTATTTATAAAGGGGTGATGATTGATGATGGGGTTAAGTAAGCAGAACAAAATATTTCAATTTAAACACTTTAGTTTATGGAACAGGAATGTATTTACTTTATCTGGAAAAAGAATTCTTTATTGTTTGTAGTGCAATAAACCTGGATTTTCATATCAGGTTTCCACTGTCTGAGGAAGTACGTAAATTTATTCTCAAGCAGCTGTCCTGAAAAGCATATAATCTAAGCCAAGACTAGCTCTCTATAGACAAAAGCATAATGCAAAATGACTAGGGAACTGAAAACTGGAGATTAACAGAAGATTTTTTTCGAGTGCCTCAGGGAATGAGGATTTTCAACATCTTGCCCATGTCTCACAGAACATGTTGGACAGAGTGAGCTGCACGACTCAGATCTGCTTTCACCCTGATTGGTTTTCCCTCTAGACTCTGTTTCCCCTCGGTTCTGTATGATCAACTCTTAGTCAGTATGATTTAGAAAAATAAAAGCCTTATATTTACTTACAAACATATAGGAACAAATAAATGAGCTCTGCTTTGTCAGAGTTCATGGAGATGTAGGTAGCATAATTTATCCTGGAAAATGTGGAATGACGCTTCCTTCTCTGTCAAGATTCAAACAACCTTTTCAGCAGTTTCTGCTTCGTGCCTCTTCCCTCAGATTACTTCCAGCCAGCTTCTTGTAATTACCTCCTCATTATGTTCATATGGGGTGGGAGTTTAAAAGATGACATCACTCAGCCACATATTGTGATATGTATGAGTAATCAGTAGTTAACAATGCAACAATTAATTTCTCTCTGGCATTTTATTTGTCACTTAAAGATATTCCTTTGACTCACAGAGTAAGTCATACCCTGCAGGAAAAAATCTCAGCTCATTAGAGCTGATCTGCAGTTATCATTTGGCTAATATCTCCACTGATGTCAGTGGACCTCATTTATTTTAACCTCGATCTGGTATATCACCTCTTTTTGGTGTTTTTTTTTTAATGTCCCCCCTTTTTTTTTTCCCCCAGTGGAATATCAGTCTTGCTTCCAGGCAGAGCGAAGAAGTGAAACAACACTATTAAAAGCAAATAATAATAATAATAATAAAAAAGCAGGGCTTTCTTTTTTCAACAAGCTGTAGGATAAGTACAAAAATGGCTAAAATAAGGTATGCCACTGATGAATATTTCTTCTGAGGTTTAGTCTCAGTGAAAAGAGGCATCAGTGTCTTCCACAGTGTTCTGATTTGCACTTACTTACCTCTCCTAGACATCAGTCCTACTTCTAGTCTTTCTGTGAATCTACTTATTTCTTTAAGAGTTTATCCTTGCAAGAGTAAAATTTTTTCACCTCTTTACCTGAATCTATTTTGAATATGGCTGGTAAAACTGAAAAGCCTGGTTTTCTGGTTTTCTGGTTTTCTGCAGGCCCCGCAGGTCTTGGGTCTTCTATACAAGGTTGATCTGCACAGTAGAGGTCCTTTGGAGCACTTTTTTCTTTTTTTTTTTTTTTCCCCGCAGGGAATCTCCCAAGTGACACGGTTTCAGGTCTCATTATAAGGCCTTGTCCAGAGTGCCTGAGGAAAGATGCTGTTGTGCAGGTGAGGTGTATGTACAGCAGCACTCTGAAGTTTCTGAGTGACTTGGTTAATTCAACCAGTCTGTCTTGCAAGGACCTTAGAAGAGTGGAAAGGAGGACCAGCTTCTGATAGAAATATTTTATGTATTTGATTGTCCTTCATGTTTTTGAGTGAAAATGTGAATGTGGTAAAACCAGGGTGAATGATGGGCTTCTACACCTGTGTGGAGCTTCTGCCTAGGTTTCCTGCTTGGAGCGTGGAAAAAGGATTGGCTTGGCACTGGACAAAGGATCATGCAGCCAAATCACTGTTCATAGAATTATAGAATGATTTAGGTTGGAAGAGATCTTAGCGGTCCAATCCCCATGGCAGGGACACTTCCCGCTAGACCACATTGCTCAAAGTCCCATCCAACCTGGTCCTGAACACCTCCAGGGAAGGGGCATCCACAACTTCTCTGTGCAACCTGTTTCAGTGTCTCGCCACCCTCACAGTAAAGAATTTCTTCCTAGTACCTAATCTGAATCTCCCCTCTTTCAGTTTGAAGCCATTACTCCTCCTCCCATCACTATATGCCTTTGTAAGAAGCCCCTCTCCGGCTTTCTCGTAGGCCCTCTTCAGATTCTGGTGAGACCTTATTGCAGCTTTCCAGTGCCTTCTCTTCTCCATGCTGAACAGCCCCAACTCTCTCAGCCTTTCTTCATAGGAGAGGTGCTCTACCCCTCTGATTTTCAGGGCCCTCCTAAGGACCCACTCCATCTGGTCCATGTCCTTCTTGTGCTGAGGGCTCCAAAGCTGAATGCAGTACTCCAGGTGGGGTCTCATGACAGTGAAGTATAGGGACAGAATCACCTTCCTTGACCTGCTGGCCATGCTTCTTTTGATGTAGCCCAGGATGCGGTTGACTTTCTGGGCTGTGAGCACACATTACCAGCTCATGTTGAACTTCTCATCAACCAACAACTCTAAGTCTTCCTCAGGGCTGTTCTCAACCCTTTGTCTGCCCAGCCTGTGCTCGGGATTTCTCTGACCCATGTGCAGGACCTTGTGTTTAGCCTTGTTGAAGTTCATGAGGTTGGCATGGGCCCACCTTTCAAGCCTGTCAAGGTCTCTCTCGATGGCGGTGAGTCTATTGCATCTGGGAACCAAAAGCCAGCTGGGAAGGCAATTGCGATGGAGGACTGATAGAGAGAAGGCTTGTGTCCTGCTTAGTGTTCACCATCACAAGACCTGTTCATAGGGTGTGGACTAGGCAGCTGATGCTGCAGTTGATGTAAAAAAGGCAGTGGTGGTGATAATGAAGTCCAGAGGACAGTATCTTGTGCCACTGGAGTGACCAGCTTGCACACCTTGCACTTCTGTGGGAGGGCAGGGCTGTGGGGTGTGCCTGTTGATGGAGGATACGGGAAAGGCTGAGGTACTCCCTGTTGTCTTTGTGTCAGTCTTTTCTGGTGGAATCTGCTCCCTGGCAGTGCCTCATGGCAGCAGAGGAACAGAATTTTTCGACTCTAGTTCAAAAAAACACTTCTTTGTGTGGTGGGGAATGCTTTCTCATCCACCTTTCTTATCGCTGAATGAATGCACTATCAATCAAGTATTTCACATGCCATATACAAATGCATCATTTAACACTGGGTTATGCAAATTCATACCCCATACAATTTGTCCTCTAAAATGTTTTCTCTGTTATATTTTAAAGTCCTTTTCTATAGTAAACCTTGCTATACACTATCATTATTGTACACATCATGCAGCTGAGGCAGTGATGGAGTAAATGGCCTGCTAATGATCTCACAGAGGCAATCAGAGGGAATCAGAGGCAAAGCCACTTTCACTCTATGCAGGTAAATCATGACGTTTTACTGCCAAATTATTAATATCTTGCTAGAAATAGGAAATCAAAATGAGTTATAAAGGGATTATAAATGTTAAGGCAGAAGAACATTTAAAATGCAAGCAGATAACTACTGTGTACTGCAAGTGAAAATGCCCATATTCTTAAGTGGCAATGCCTATCTAGAAATATCTGAAACATGTTTAAGTGCTGCAGTACATCCTATCTGAAATTACAATGGTTGAGATGGTTATGCATAAGCTAGATTTATTCTTTTGATAAATCTGGTATGATAGACTTTTTTTTTTTTAAGCTGAAAAATCTGATTTGTCAAAATCAAAGCTTTTCCTAAAATCATTGAAGATATTCGTTTATACAGGGAGTTATGCACCCCTTCAGCCAGAGAACAGCCAATCACTTCATTGCAAGGTGTACAGTCAAGCTGATGAAATAAATATTTTGTCACTTGTAAAAAGCAGAATAGCTCAGTCTACCTAGAAGGCCTAATGACTTAAGTTGTGCACTTAACCGAAGTGGAAAAATGAGGTTCGGTTCCCTAATCATAGTTGTGGAAAAGAGGGCCTGGGGGCAGGTTGGTCATATCCCTGGCAAATACCCCTCAGCATGTGATTTGTCTACCTTAGAAGATCTTGGGGTTGTTTCCATTTAGTTTCAATTAGATTAGAAATGTTATTACAATTTTTATTTTATTTCTCTTTTTTTGGACACAGTTTCATACCCAGATCTTGTTATAAAGCCATATGAGCAAACGATATGGGCAAAACCTTGTGAGTATATCAGGACATCCTCTGAGGAACAGCTTTGGGAACATGCTGCAGCCAGAGGCTGAGACCCAAACCACTGACAAAGGGAAAGGAAAACAGGAAAAAGATTAGAAAGATATGAAGCATCAAAAGCACAAAGGACAATTAGAAAAATATGCTCTGGAAAAAGGACAATCTGCCAAATGTGTGAAAGTGAACCACATGCAAATTTAATAACAGGGCTGGATAAGTTGAACAACTGCCATACAAAGTAATCTGTATTAGCCTCTGAGAGAGAAATGTTTGTAAAAAGGTATGTTTTTTATTAGAGCAGAGAGCATGCCAAAAGGTAAAGAAAAATATATATGGAAAAAATGTCCATTTTTCCTATTTGGTTTGTTGAATGTGCCAACTTAACAGAAATACTATCAAGGATCCAGTCAGAGCAATAAAAGGACTTGCAGTCATTTTTCAAAGTTGGATAATTCTAGCCTCTTGCATAACACTTCAGTACTCATCTGGTAATTCCTGCGGCCATCTCGTAACTTCTGCCTGAGGTCTTAGCATATCTCTGCAATGTGTGGATGGTGATATAAAGGCCTTCAGGAAATGAAGGATCTACTCTGTTGCCAGGTAAGGGACTCTAATGGGTCAATTCTCTTCAGTTAAAAAAATCTGAGCAACAGAAGTGCTACTTCTTGACCTAACTGTCAGCTCCCTTGTGGCTCTTTCTGTTATGAGAAATGTCTTCCCCAGCCTGATCTTTCTAGGTAGTCTGGTGGTAAGTCTTGTACTTTAAAGGTAATAGTGCCTCTATTTTGGTCCCTTACATTCATGTATACCTGTTCCTGTATCCCAGAAGTACAACTACAATTGCTTTCAGTAGAACACGTGCACTGAACGTTTCTGACTACATCTGTGATAGTTTTATTATGCCTTTGTTCCTGGTCTTGTTTAAATAAAACAAGATGAGATGTACTACCAAAACCAATCCAAATCTAAATAAAAAAATCAAAAACCAGAAGGGCAACAGCCATATGATTCTTAGAGGGAGCTCTTGGTTCTGACGTGGCTGCTAAACAAAAGTTTGCCTTCAATATGTTCAGATCTTTGTTTACGTTCATTAGCCAAGACATTTCTCTGGAAAGATGGGATTTATGTCTCTGGAGGGTTAAAGTGAAGGGTTCTCATCTTCTCTGGTGCTGGCTGTGAGGTTATGCTTGGGAAAAAATGACTGATGCTTGTTCTGAATGTTCCCCTTCATTTTGCCTGGCACTGAGGAAAGAAAGAGCACCACACACAGGGACCAATGGTGCCCTGCATCCGAGGGATGCGTAGAGGACCACAATGGTGCCCTGCATCTGAGGGATGCATACAGGGAGGGTGTGGAGAGCTGGAGAACAGCCTGCTTGAGGATAGCGCTGCTTAGCTATTACACAGTCTCCTTGCGATCTGGAGACTCTTTAACTGGAGGATGTATGTCCTGATGTGTTGTTTCTATGAGGGAAGGCTGCCTTGGGAAGCAATGACTCAGAAAAGGATTCTTGGGGAGAGGGAGCTCCCAGTGCAACATTATAAAGGTGATTTTTAATTTTTTTTTTCCTGTCTGAACAGAGGAATACAAATTTGTTCAATATGTCATTAGCCACAGTACAATGGTTACTAGAATATCACATGCAGGTCTGGAAGTTTATTAGTCAGGGAGGTCTAAGAGAGGAATTCCGAGATTTGGAAACCTTTCTTTTCAGTGGGATCCAGTAAAGGTTATTAAGGAGAAGATAAAGGACCAGCTTGACCGTATGTGAAGCAGAGATTTGATAACAGCAGCTCTCCTGTCTGGCTGGCAGAGGTATAATGAGATCCGTGCAATTAAATTTAAGTCTTGGCAATTTAGATTCCAAGCAGGCACATCTTAAACAGTGTGAGTGATTTGCCAGTGGAATGATTTAATAAAGATTGCAATAAGTTCCCCCTTATTGGACATTTTAAAATCTGAACTGGATGCTTTTCTGAAGGAAATGCTCCAATTCAAACAAGCTGAATACATAACAGTCTTATGGCCCAATTTATTCAGGAGGTCAGACTGGAAGATTATAACGATCCATTCCATCCTTCTATTGTGCAAAAAATTGCTCAGTGGTTGGTCTGTGCACTTTTGTCATGTGCACAGGATTATTTCTTTAGCAGACCCAAAGTATATCAATTTAACAGAGAGCTATCAAGTTCTCTTTTATGATTCTAGCTTTTGTACTAAAAGGAATGGTGACCCAAACTCTTTTGTTTTTATTGCACTGAATTGGTTAATGAGGCTAAGAGCCGATAATGTGTTTAATGTTGCTCATATATCTTGAGCCAGTATGAGGTAACAATGAAAAAGGCAATTACTAGCTTCATTTTGCAATTGTAAAAATCCACGTCAGGGGGATTATTGCACTTTTCACTCGAGGCGATACAAACGTGGCTTCATACAGCTGATTTCTGACTAATGGAAACTGCTGGTTTGTGAGCTCTTCCCGCCCAAGCTACCTCCAGATACTGCTAAGTCATGGGGAAAGCACAGGTCGCTGCTGTGGGTTATCTAGCAGAATGCAAATGAACACACTATCTTACCCTTCATTGATGCATTGCTGCTCCTCTCTGCTTGGTTTCTCTGCTCTATTGGAATATAAAATCCAGACAGCTACTAGAAAAAAGCTATGCTATTGCAGAGTTCAAATTAAGATGATACTAAGAGAAACTTTCTCAAAACTGGGAAAACCACGGCAAATCTGGAAACGAGATAGTTATGCTAAATAAATGTTAAAACCAATTGATAAGAGAAATGTAATTTAGAGCAGCTTAATTAATGGTTAAAAATACACATAATTTACTTATTTGAAATGTCTTCCATTTGGTACTCCAAGCACAGCATAGCACAATTCTCAAAGATTAGCATTATCCTGTGCTGCCTTAAGAACTAATATTTAATCTTAATGAGTCTCACTTATTTGCATATTCCTAGACTTTCTGAATTAGATGTTTTCAGTGTGTAGGAGACATTGCTCCCAGACATTTCACAACTAGAGGGAATTCTCTTCATTTCTCCCCCAAGAAAACTGTGTCCTTCCTGCTTACTGTTTTGCACTTTTAGTTCCAGAAGACTGTTATCTTCCCTGCACCCTTGAATTCCTTCAGATGAAGATTACTTTTTTTTCTGCAGCTGCTGGAAATACTTCTGCTTTCTCTTTTATTGCAGCTAGATGCCCTATTTCTTTATTCCTGATTACAGGCTTTGTCCTTGATTAGGTACATTCCTTACCTCCCCCTTTCCTTTTGTAACATTAATTTAGACTTAAATGTAAACATCTTCTAAGGAATATAGGAATAATCTCACATGTGAATATGTAACAATTCAGTTATTCCATATCTGTTGCTTATGGGGTCATTGGTTTGGTTGTCCAGCTGTACACACCAAAGCTCAGAGCCTGTACTCCCTAAGTAAAGAGGCAGAGAGCTAAGTCTGGGTATGATGATGGTATGATCTGGGTATCTGCTGGCATACATGAGCAGGCTTTGTGACTGTACTCTTCATTAATTTTTCATCCATCATCTCTTAGCTTCATTTTCTTGAACTGGGTTGAAAGATCAGTCCTGTGGTGTTCAGTGAAGTCAGATCCAGTCTAACACTGAAACTGCCTCCTTCCTCCGGATGCCCTCTGTCAGTGCTGTTCTACTCACCTGCCCCTTCAATTCTGTCTGTCCTAATTGAGCAGCAGAAGCAATTGCTCTGCATAGTGGAATCACACAAAATACAATATTGATCTAGTTGTTTCCATTTTATCTGATACGAAATGCACACAGAAATCTTAAATCATCGTTATACCAGCTGCTTGTAAACCCATGACCTATAAAGGCTACGAAGTGTGAGTACTTGAAGAGGTATGTTTTTAATGAGCTTTCTATAATGCTGCCTGTTTTGATCCAGCTGTTCACGTCACCATAAATTTACAGGTTTTCTGAGAACCAAATACATGCACATGATGATGTAGGTTTGCAATATTTGCAATTGCTGGTAATTAGAAATTTTTCATTGAATGATTTATTTCTATTTAGATAATCTTTATCTCCCTTTGAAAAGAAATGTTAAATTATTCATAGCCTATATGTTTACTTTTCTCTATACTTTAGAGAATGGCAAATATCTGAGAAGAGAAGTCTGTCTTCTATTACTGTGTTTGAAAGGTTTAGGAACTCCTACTCGGCAGATCAAAGAGGAAGTGAAGAGTCTTTAATCACAAAGAAAACAGAGATTTTTCTAGTCTAGTTTTGATAAAACATACATAATTTTTTTTTATGAGAGAGGAATAAAATTAATCAAAGTAAATTCAGATTCAAAGAAAAATGTATCTTGGCAGTTTTGAGGTTAAGTAATCACTTATGACAATAAGAACATTGGTGGATTCTCCCTTCATTTTAAAATCAAGACTGGATTTTAAAACCAATATTTTAAAAGAAATATTCTGGGTCAAACAAGAATAAGTGCAGAGATATCTTCTTGTTCCTTTACAGAGATTGCCTTGCAACTGGTCTTTGGCAGGTCTTACACAGTAATTTATTTAGTAGACATAAGGCCTGTAAGTTTTAATATGCATCTTTTGAACCTTCTTAGAACTGTGACTCTTGTTTTCATAATGAAAAGCAACAGGAATCATAACTTAGATTTCTAGAAATACATTTAGTTTATTTTAATGGTGGTTTATGTGAATTAGTGAATAAATCCAATGGATAATAATGGTTTTTAATGTTGCATGTACATCTTAAGGTGATTATGTGGCAATAAGAAGGAAAAAGCAATTCCTGACCTCTTTTGGCTAGTTTATAGTCAATAAAAATGATTGTATGCCTCCTTAGGAAGTTGAGGCAGTCTGAAACGTGGATTGAACATCAATAATTTTAGAAAACAAACTGTTCTTGAATTAGAGTGAATAAGCATGTCTGAGTCACTATTTTAATGACACCAGACTGTAGGATCTGCCACTTGGCCCTTCACTTAGTAAGTGTGATTGTCATACATGTGGTTTGGTTAGAAATACTTAATATTTGGTGATTGCATTTAAGCTAGCTCCAAGTGAAAGCAAATGCTGTTATGAAAAACACTGCAGTTAGAGTTAAATTTAATAAAAGCTGTTAAAATACGTTAAAAGAAAACATGGGAAGATGAAACAATTCAGTAAAATTGTTCCCAGTAATTTGTTTACACATTGTCAAGGAATGTTGGATATATTTATGTTTCTTACAGATTATAATTTTTCTTAATTGGAGTGGAGAATTAATTTAAGAAATATGGGGGTTGATTTTCTCTAGGTGGACCAGGCCAGACAGTGACAATATATAAGTTCTGTATATTGATCCTTTTCAGACTTCATACCTCTGCTAGAACAAAAATTTGAAGAAAACTGCATAGTATTCATTGCAGATTTATACAGTACTGAAAAATTATTTCAATTTACAATCAGATAGTGTCCAGAACTGAAAAGATCAGTTTGAAATCTTTTGTTCTTGCTGCTTCTGCTGGGGCTGCAGTTATTCAGATTTGCATTTTTGCCTCATTAAGGAGGTGGCATGGCCATGTATGCTCTGGCTTCCCCAGGGAAGTTTCTGGCATGACCACGCTGGCAGAGACTCTGCTGTGTGAATGTGTCCTGGGTGCATATTTTCTTATGGGGGAGTGGAGCAGCAGTCAACACTTGACTGAAATTCTTGAAATGGTGTTCCCTAGAGGTTCCCCACCTCCCTTCCCCCTTAGATCTTTGCATTCTCCATCAACTAGATTTAAAGATGATCAATGGAAATAACATTTTTTATTTTTTTTATATATATATGTTATTTATATGTATATTTTTTCTGAGTAGACCCAAGACCTAGAGAGAGACTGCGAGACATAGAGAGATTGTGGTTCATTAACTGCAAACTCAAATGAAAGCGTTAGTTTTGAATATAGGCTGAAGTTTTTATTTATTAGTAGATGGAAGCAGTCATCTGAAACACAGCATTCATTTACCGGATCAGAAAAATACAGTAATTTGCCCTGTATTTGTTTTTTAAAAGCTATGCGTAACTTTTGTGCAAGAAACCAACAACGAAGAACAGGTGACTTTGATTTTGGGCAGGGCTGAGGGGAAGTCAGGGATGGTCTTCCTGTCTTCTGCCAATGAGTGGTGACTCATCTATGCTTTGTGTCTTAGTCCGAGTGTCACTGAAATGAAAGAACTTTGTTCATTACTTTCACTGCAATTTGAACAAGATGTGAGGGATTGTTATCTGTTCCATTTTCCATTCTGTCTTACATTTCTCTCTATGTTCTGTGCTCTTGGTAAACAAGTCTTCTTTCCAGATCTTATTAAGACCCATTTCAGAGAACTGACTTAGAGAACCTGATCGTCTAATTTGAGCAACCGTAGCTCAGATGCTAGAAGATAATGTCTCCTAATATTTCACATAGCAGTGTATATAATGAATATAAAGGGTTTATATAACAGTACTATAATATTAAAAATAGTATTTGCTACCCCATTTCTTATGAACCCTACTTTTTTTTGGCCTTTTATACCTGGTATCAGCTGAGGAGATACTTTAATCTGTGCACAGTGACTACCTCATCTCCTGCCTATGTACTTACAACCAGCGAGGAACTCGACAACATGCAGAAGTAATGGGACAGTTCCTTCTCACATACAGCTCTTTGCCATTTACCATTATTGACTTTCATTTGTCTTTATGTTGCTGCTCTATTCAGCTGTGCTTAGATTTAGCAGAAATAATTTTTGTGGTTTGGTTTTTTTTTTTTTTGGTATGATAAATGTTTTGAGCAGATTTCCCTTCTGGCACCAGACACGGTAGTTCTCTTTTTTTTTTTTTTTTTTTTTTTAACTGACCTCCTCCAACTTTGATTTTCAATTACATGAAGGCATTGAAAATGCGCGTTCAAGTGGGTTTAAAGGTAACTCATGGAAAGTTAACTGTGGGAAAAAAAAACAACTTGGAAACGAATAAAACACCTCATCCTGGTGCATCAAGGAGCTGCAGAAATTAGACTTTAAAAATGAAGTAGAGTCTCTTAAAGTTGCTCTCAATGTATTTTTTGAGTGGATTCTTCTTTCTGAAGAACTCTTTTGTTTTTATGTTAGAAGGTGACTTGTTTTATGAAGAACAAATTCTTAAATTAAATTTTTTCTCAGCTTTTAAGGGAAAAACAAGGTTAGTCTAGCTCACTAGTGACTAGGGATGGTGACAAGGGAAAAGTAGGAGTCCTGGCTTATTTCCTAGGACTACTTGCAAATTTTGAATGAGAGATCCAGTAAATAAAATAATAATTAAAAAACATCCAAGCAGAGTCAGAAGAAATGTATGATGAACCAACCACTCCTGCTGTGCAGATTTTTTTTTTTGGAGACCAAGCTGAGCAACATTTTTGCTCTGCTGAGCAAAAGCAGAAGTAGTCTCAGGGTGACTTCCACAATTCTTACAATGTCTGTAGAGGTGTTGTCCTAAAATAGTCCTCTACCAGCTCTTAGTCCATGTCTTCTGAGTAACACAATGAATAGCCTTTCGTTTCCTCTGAACAACATTCTCTTCCAGATCAAGAGAGTTTTCTTATAGTTTGTTGTTATCCCATTATATCAGGGTCTCAGAGACCTCATGCTAAGGATGTGTATTCTCCTAAGAATTTATAGCTGACAAACCATGCCCGTTTGAAATTTCATTCTCTTAGGCGATGAATTCTGCTTCCCTGTCTTTTGTCATGTCTTTGATTGCCAATGTACTGCATGTTATGGAAAAATACCAGGAAACCACATGTCCTTATTTGTTTAGATTTTCCATTCTTTCCATTTCAAGGTAAGTAGGAATTATGTTTTGAAATGGGTGATTCACAGGCATAATCATTTTGATTTGGCAATGATTTTGAATCATACTGTCACATCCTTTAAATACAGCACAAAATTTGCTAGTATAAAGAAAATGGTCTTGCTAATACCTCTGAAACTTCCTTGGTCTTATAGTTCTTTTTTGCTTAACTTTCTTAGTTCCCTCTTCTAATGGTGCTACATATTCTTGTAGCAACAAAGTCAGGAAATCAGACCTTTCTATTTAGTCAGGTGTGCAAATATACTTTACTTGAGGTATGTCGGAAGATTAAAGAAAAGGATTATTTATAATATAAATAATTAAAGTGACGCAGAGAGGCGGATAGACTGACTCAATGCAATTAACAGGAAGAACATTTCCAAATGGAGGGATATGAATTGATGGATATAAAATTTTATTTACTAGGTCTGTGAGGCCCTCTTCCCCTCACTGGATGGGCTTTGCTTCAATGGGATTTTTATCAGTGGGTTTCTTATTTTTTTGACTGAAGCTTGGCAAAGCCACAAGATTTTTGTTTGTTGCTTCAGTGGTTTGAAATTATTTTGGCTACCAGGAAATATGAAAAGCATTGTCTTTGCACTGATGGTTATGAGATACAGTTTTGAAACTTTTCCAAGGAAGTCCAAGCCCATGTAAATCCCCAACCCAGTACTCAGGTAAGATCTCATCACTAATTTGCCAAGCTACATGCCTGTCACATTTGGCCCTCTAAACAGTATGAACTGACAAGCAACATTGTCTGTGTAAGCGTGACTTGGCAGGGCATTTCTTTTTCCATATATGTCTTTACCCATACAGATGCAGTAAGAAATCATTATAATGAGATTAATTCATTTGCTTGGAAGAGCCAAGTTCTCTGTTTGGCTACTTTCGAGATAGTGGTGTGTTTTGCTCCTGCAGCATCCTGGAGGAGCTGCTGCAGGTGGCCCTGTCCCAGCACCAAGTGTGCTCACCCTGCCAGCATCTCCTCATCGGAGCTGGCTCCTCCTCTTCAGGGGGCTCTGAGGGGGGACGGATGGTGGGACCATTAATGAGACGTGTTACCCTCAGGAAGTTCTCTTCCAGTTCTTCAGCATAATGCAGTTGAGAGACATTGCAGAATTTGTTGCTAAACTTGAGAAAGCACAGAGTATGCCTGCATGGATGGGGAGGAGCTCTGCAGAATGAAGGCTGAGATAGTCCTTTCTTTTTGCCATGGTGCTTAGCAACGTAGTTAATATTGCGCTGAAGAAAAGGTTCTTACTTTACTATCACTTGTATATGGCAGTCTTGAGAAAGGGAAGTGACCTCTGCTGTCCAAATCAGTCATAGTTCAGATCAAAAATTTCGGTAGCTTGGTAGAAGTGGTGGGACTTGAATGCTTTGAGAATGCTTTGTGTAACAGTCATTTAATATACCCCAGCCTTACTCAGTCTTCTTCCTTCCCTCTGGAGCTGTGGTCGTTACAACCCACCACACTCCAGACCCTGGAAGAAGGTGTCAACAGCCTGCTGTCCTGCCCTGTGACCCGTTGACTGAAAAGTACGTTCCTTGCCATGTTGCAGTCACGGTCCTGTGGCATCCTTCTAGCCCCATTTGGCTCTCATAAAGTAAATGAACTACTCAGTCTGTATCAGACCAGTAACCAACAGAGCTGCTGACTGTTTAGAACAGAAGACATTTTTATATATATTTTTTTTTTCCCCATGCATGCAATACTGCAATGGCAGAACTATCTCTGATTTTATTCCTGCAAGAGTAGAGCATACCCACAAATTATTGTCAGTTGTGCTTCCAAGTTATAATTTTTTCCAGTTACACTTTCTTGCTTTATTCCATTCCATTGCTTTATTGATAAGATATAAAGCTTTTAGAACTGAAAGCAAAAATTCAGATATGGTTACCTCAGGGGCCTCTACTGTGAAAAGTAAATGAGCTGTTTACCCTCCCAAGAACACCAGCTTCTTTGATTGCTTCAGCTTGCATGACCAGTGAAAAGATCAGAACCTGGAAGGTGGTATAACTTTCTGGAGTCTTATTTTTTTCACTGTAAATGCTTAACATAATAGTATTTAATTGCATCTGCTAAGCTTTTTAAAGTTAAAAGTAAAATGGATCTCAAAATGATGGATGGAGATAAGGTCTAATGTGCTTTTTCAGGAGACAAATGCATTATTGCTTCATCCTCACTCACTCTGGCTCCACTTTGCACAGTTTGATCAGCTGGGCTATTCTCAGCCAGAAGCACTAGATCAACAAATGGCTAATATTGACTCCCTTCCCGCCTCATAGAGCTTTGTCTTTGAAGGCTACAGAGATTTAAATGCTGAAAGTACAAAGCATTGTTCAAGATATGGCTACATTTCACTGCTGGAAGAAGAAAGACAGGAAATTCAACATCTCAACTAGAAAGCAGCATAGTTTCTATTCTATTGCAGGGCCATTTGGTCTGCCTGAAAAACACTCCTTATACTTGTCTGATCCTTCAGACCTGTCACTTTTGTGACAAAAGAAAAGGGAAGTGGCCCTCGGAAGCAGGCCACAGACAAAACTAATGATGTTATTTCTCTGCACTGAATCACACTGGAAAGGCAGCTCCTATATGTCTCTCTTAAAAACAAGATAATGTGGTTTCTGTTCCAGAAATGTGCTAGAATAAATCACCTTAAGTAACAGCATAGATTTCAACTTTCATTTTTCTTAAGTCCCCAAATACTCTGATGCTTTTTTGTCTTTTGTTGTTCTTTTTTTTTTTTTTTTTAAATAATGTCTTAATTTAATTTTGCTCTGTCTACTTTACTTGCTTAATTTCCCATTTATTATGAGTTAAATCCCTTTGCAGGTCTGGCTTGTGCAGTTTAACCTTTCTGCTTTCCTTTCTTAATGTGTCTGTCATTGTAAAACGACATCTCTCTTTGAGAGTGCAGTAAAGGTTATTTCATGAAACATTTGAAGGCCTTGTAATCGAGTAAAGTCATGAGGCAAGATGTAGGAAAAAATATGTATGAAACGTAACATTGAAGGCATTCTGACAAAAGAACTATGCATCCTGTGCTGTGCATGAGGTCTGGGAAAAAAATTCAGTTGCGTTGTTAAAGTTTGTGTCATAATAGAGAAGCTGCATTAGGCAACCTTAAATCTAGCATTTCTTAACTTTGGAGAATTTGGCTTTGCAACCTCAGCAATGTTGGTTTTTCTCTGTGTGTACTTCATCTACTGTTGTCACTTAAAAAGGAAGATAATTATGGTACAACAGATCTTTATTCTGAATGAAGGTCAGGGTCCTTTCAAGTAAATCTAACCAAAGTAAAGAAGAACTAACTTACAATAACATCCAGCAGAAAATGTGTCTATATCATCCCTTTCCCACTTACGCTTTTTGTTTGCAGATTTCCTTCCAATGCCTTCGGCTAATTTCTGTCTTGATATTTCTCTTAAATATGTTCTGAAGATTAAATGCAAACCAACATGTCTGAATCCTCAGTTGAATAAATTGCTATATGTCCATTTTCAAGTTACGTTTATGTGAATACCAGTGGAGAACCTGCATGATATTTGAAACTTTCAGACTTTATTCCAAACAAAACATTTGGGCACTGCCTTGCCTGAGTTGTTTGGTAGCTGTATTAATACTGTCATACATAGAAGTATGAGAAGGGGAAATGGGCTAGGGCAAGGGATGGGTTTAACCTGTGTCATGCAAGATTGTTTCCAGAGACAAAAATCTATTCAGCACATCACTGTAGTTGAGTTTCTTCTGAAAGCAAGTGGCTTCACAAAGACTGTATCCTAGAACTTCTGCACATTTTTTTCACCCTGCACTTTCGTAATACAAACTAAGATTTCCCACTTTATTTCTAAAATTACTCATTTGTTTCTGAAATACTGTAAGTTAGTCTGTTAAGAAGAATTGTTTAATTTTTCTTTGATATAATACACTGAGAGACAAGTTTTTCTTAATCTGCCTACAGCTGAAAACCAAAACCAAACCAAAACTCCTAGCCTGCACTGATAGTCCTATGGGAAAATGACTTGGACAGGTTTATAAGCTCTGTCTAGAACTCTTGGTCCAGAAAGAACAGTTTGCCTAAGTGTGTTTAGGCTGTCTTTCTCTAATGCCCCAGGCATTTTTGTCCTGCCTCTAGACTCCAAGAAAGTTCCAGTTTATCTGTTGCTTTTTTTTAATTACAGACAGCTTTTTCTTTTGACTTGGAACTCTACTTAGTACAACCATGTGATTTGTATTCATCTACTTGTCTTTTCCACTGGCTTACAAACTGTGGAAGAGAAGTCCAGGGACAAGTTAAATTGACTAAAGTGAGTGGTAGCTTTTCCATTGACTTTAGAGGATTTGGACTGGACCACAGTAGTTCAAAAAGATGAAGCTAATTTTGTACATATGCACTTAAATTTGGCTACATCCTTTTGAGGGAGATCAATGACTCATTTCAGTTGTGTAACTAATTAGGTGTCTACCCCTGCAACCAAATACTTCTAGTAGCCTGTTGAGAGAAATGACTAAGCTGTCAAAGAGTATTTTTCTTCCTCTCCTGCCATTCCCTTGAGGGATAATATCTATAGCTTTTTAATATAACTTTTGCTGATTATTTTTTGGATAATATGAATTGGAGATGGATATTTTGCATTGGAGTAAGGAATGGTGAGGTTTGTGACAGCTTTTGATTCCAGGTACAGGCTGGCCTTAGGAAAGGGTTATTTATTTCTAAGGAATATCTTAAAATGAGGAGCTGGAGTAAAAGTTTTCAAACACCTTTTCAAAGATTTTTCAGTGATCTTTTAATTGCACTATTTTTGGAAACCAAGTGCTTGGAGTAGGAGAGCTCAGGTCTAGAATTTGTTTCTCTGCTCTATGACAAATGAGTGTAGATTGTCAAGAACAGATTGCTATTGCTTCACTTGTTGAAGAGACCAGCTGCAGCTCCCTGTACGAGCTAGAGTTCGCTAACAGTGGTAGCTTTAATCCCAAGTAAATTGCATTGCTTGAATCCACTTAGGATGTGACGACGGACTTAATACTTAGGCATGGTCATAATTCATAAAGATGGGATAGTTATGTTAGCCCTAATGAAAGGGTGAATGTAGTTGTTGAGAAAGAAAAATAAGAGTACAGATGCTGCTGCAGCTGGAAGCAAGGTATAAATTTAATATACAGAGCTAATGGGTTCAAAGGGAACAGACAGTCTCTTTTGGCAGAATTACTTTTGCAGCTCAGTTTCATTTTGCAGCACATTTCCATCCCCAATTGCAAATATAGCTCTGGACTTTCTTTTTTTTTTTTCACTCTGAACTCTAAGCTGATTTACAGGCCAGAGACCACATTCTGTTGAGAGATTAAATACTTCTCAGAAGAAATAGTAGCATCATCCCTTAGTTTGCTTTCAGTTGTACTTTCTAACTACATACTCTTTTCCTCCTAACCTTAGGCTGATCTATAGGAAAGGCATAATAATTCCAGTTCTTCCCTGGCGTGCAGGAAAAACGGACATGTTAAGGTGCACATCTGATGGTTCTCAAATAAGCCTTCTGGACTAGAGCTAAAATATAGCAATGACCTATGGTCTAGAAGGATGGAAGGTACCTATGACAACTGCTGACTCATTTCTTTCATTTTAATGCATGTTTTAAAATTATTTTTGAAAGCCAAGAGAAGTCAGAAAGAGGTAAAAGATGTATAAGGGAATACTAATATTATGAAAGAATTGGCTGTCCTTTAGCATGGGGATAAAGACATGAAGTAATCTAACAGAGGAAAGCAAAAGTTTCTGTACTTCATTGTCTTCTGTAAAGTGGGAATAGCCGGACACACTTGTGCCAGAGGAAAGGGAAAACTTGACTATTCCTCGCTCACAAACTGACTCAACCAAGAATGTAATACAGCTATGAAAAAACAAAAGTCTTTCTTGGAAACATCAAGGGAAGTATTACTGGTGAAGGCAAGGAAATATCCAAGTTGTTGTACATGTCAGTTAATTCATAATAATGGTGTCTGCTGCCTTTATAATTGTTGCTTAAGAAAGATTTATTCAAACTGGGACTGGATAGATATCTGATAAGTTATACTAAAAGACTTCAAGTTGTTTAGATAGCAAGTGAGGATGAAGTGGAAATATGACTGCTTTGTTCAAGTGTGTCAGAACAGTTTCAGTTCCAGGATGGGAAAACAGTTGAAACAAAACAAACAAACACAAATCTGTGCAGGAAGAGATGACTGAAACCTACGAGACTAGGGCATGGGACTAGGTTTCTCTCTCTGTCAATTATATCCCATTCTATACAGTGCATATTTCGATGCCATTTAGGAATAATAATATAAAATGAAACTGAATTTTTATTTTTAAATGCTCTCACATCTTGAGGAAAGTCTTATAAATATTAGGGATTACAATTATTATTAATCATGACTTTTGGTAAATTTCTTCTGTCTGTGGTATCTTTACAATTTATGGACTGATCTATATTTTTAGCCCTATTCTGAAATACCACTTATATTTTAACACATTATTGCAAAAGTGTTTGTTCTATCTCATATGCACAGCCCCTTGCTCTCTAACAGCACTGGAAATTTTACTAAGGTCATTAGGCTGCTTTTCTGCTGTTCATGTGTGCACAAACTTTATAGACAATATTGTACAGGTCCAAAACTGTGGGGAGCCTAATGTGTTCAGAAGAGTTGATATAGCTGTTGGATGCCTAGAAAGAAAGTTTTGCTTTGTGCAGCATACCAGCCCACAGCTGAAGCACAGGTCAGACAGCAGCTCTAACTCCGTTGTACAGAAACCACGTCTGTACTGTGGAGGAGCCAGGTGATCCGTACTCACAACTGGAAGTGCTGTACTCTATGTATAATGGCAAATCTGTCACTAGAGAGGGTGAGGAGACATCATTATTAAGGTATTAAAACCATAGCAACAGAGACACGATGTTATTAGCAGTGGTGGGGATTATCATTTGCTGTGCTTCACTGCTTGCAGAGTTGTTTGGGTACCACATACTTTACAGCTGTGTGAAGCCTGGAAAGACTGGTTTCTGCCACAGCATCTCTAGTGCTTCCTCCCACTCCTTGGTGACTGAGACCGGAGGAAAAGAGAAGTGGTATAATGTTTTGAGAGCAAAGTGAACTTCAGTGAGTTTTTTTCTGCAGGTAGTCTACTGACTGTCCAGTGTATTTCTGGACACAGTGAAAAAAATAGATTAGGCCAAACAGACTTGGGGAGGATGAATTGTAGAAGGTGACCCTGAACATAGTTAGGAGAGCCTGAGTTGTGTTAGGTAACTTGTAGAAGAGGAGAAGTTGCTTTGCTTTGCGGCTATTTTTATAGAAAAGCGGTCTGGAATTTGAAAATGTTATTAAAAACAAAGAAATAAAGAAGACACGATTTATGTCAGTAAGGCATTAGTGAAAAACTGCTAAAAAGTTCGTTCAGCAGTAAAGTGAAGGAGAAGTCCTATCAATTATATCTGAAAAGATACAGACAATTCTAGTAGATACGGTGCAGTACTGCAAGGTTATATAGCCAAATAAATCATGGTGTAACTAAACGGAATTTATTTCAAAAGCTGTCTTGTGTTCTAAATACGATTTTAAAGGTCAATTTAAAAATTTTCCACAAAAACTTCTGTCTGCCTTAGGAATGGTCCCTCCAAGCACCTTAAGCAGAGATTCCCATATAGTTAGTGAAATTACATTTGTCTGGTTTTACAAAACATGACAGGTTCAAAGTTGTTTCATGTGATTGAATATTTTGAAAAAGAATATTTCTGCTCTGGAGGAAGGCACAAATGTCAGTAGCACCTATGGAAAGTGCTTGAGTTTTCAGACAAAACTGAAGGTACAACTAATATGCATGCTGATGAGGTCTAGATTATTCCCATGTTCCTTTGCTCCTCATTTCAAGAGGGAAATATCATTGTCACAGGCAGAAGAACAAGCAAAACTGAGAAAAGATGAGTCCTTCAGATGATGAAGAGGTAAAGGAGAGAAAGAGAGAATTGATGGAGAGAAGGCAATGGTCCTGTCAGTAGGTAGTGGAAACAAGCTATTTTGCTCAAAGACGAGGTTCTAATCCTATTTCTAGCTGATATAAATCAATATACATAGTCAATGTGTTGCACTTCTCCTCTAAGGCCTCAGAAAATTATTTTTTACAGCAGGATAACCGGAGCTGTCAAGTTTTCATTATTTACCAAGGACCAAAGTGAAGTTAAGGCGTAGTGTCTTGGTTTCCTGGCTATAAGCCAGGAAATACCCTCTCTAATGAAATAGTTTCAATTGGAAAAGATATCTACAATACAGATGCTAAAAATAGAGTGTCTGAAGATAGTTCCTGAGATAAAGAGAAACTGGATTGTTTTGCCTTCATAGGAAAAGGTCAGTAGATGGAAATTAAATATGAAGTCACAGAATTATTTCACACTTCAGCACCTAAAAACATTATTTTCCTTTCCACTTAGTTTATGGACTTTATTTTTTTTTTTTTTGCCAGTGCTGTTTGCTATCTATTCTGGCTTACCTGGCAGCTCCTGGCAAAAATTTCCCCAGTTGCAAGCACATGATTTTCAAAGTGTTATGAATGAGCTAAAAGATGCATTTGCTTGATTTCTACCTCGAACAATTTTGTCTATTTGTAATCAAGTGAAAAAACTTATGAAAAAACTTTATTTATAGAATCAAGAACTAAGTGAAAGAAGGTTTGAAGATGATAGAAGATTTTTTGTAATTAATTTAACTAGTTCTTTGAATCTTTTCTCCTCTCTAGATTTCATGTGGCAGTATTCAGTTTATTTCTGTGACATTAAATCTCTCATGTAATCTCAAACTAAATGGAAGATCATTCAAATGAAGCAGAAAATTCAATATATGCTCCTGCTGCCTTTTGGGTAAAACACTGCAGAGGTTTTTGGTTCCCCTCTGCTTGCTTTTTGCTTTGGAGACAAGAACTCCCTGATCTACATCTACCTAGAGGGTCCAGTGCACTGTATTTTGTGTCTGCACCCAGCTGAGAGAGAAGCCCATCCTGTGCTATCTGAGGTGTTCTCTCTTATATCCCTTGTAGTTGTATTTTAGAGTTTCACCTTTGCATTCAGCAAAAACAGGCCATGGACGTTTATTTTGACATTGAATTTTCTAATGTTTTTGATTTCATACCCTTACAAAATTCCAAGTTGCCTGTGGTTTTGTCAGCTGTTTTACTTTAAAGCAATGCTGTTGTGCTGCAACTTTTCATTCTTGCTAGAACCCCAAATGTTTCAATTTTTAGCATAATATATATGTTCCGCCACACAAGAATGATCAATAACTATCCTGTCAATAAAAATATAAGTTAAGTTTGCAGAGAATTCTCATGAAGTTCAACATGGTTAAAATAGTTGGGATGTTTTAAATCACGGTTTATATGGATTACTACCAAATACTTTTATAATTAGAAAGCCAGTTGGAAAAGGGATACCCTGGTAAAGGACATTCAACTTTAAAAAAAAGAAAAAAAGTTTTTTTTTCTTTTAGGCTGCTAAGGTTTGATCTAGGAGTTTAGCCAAAAGGAATCATGACACATCTGGCCAGTTGAGTTGAGTGTCTGTAGTTCTGAAATCTGAAACATTCATCCTTGCCTGAGATGTTATAACAGCAGAGGAGTACTGGCATTGCTTTGTGGCTGTGTTACCATGATCTCATGGTGTGATAATTCTCTGTTCTCGTACTGGGAAAGGCCTCGTTGTGGTGGCTGAGAGAGGAATACTATGAGTGTGCGTGTGGAAACAGTCTGAGGAGGTCCTTGTATGGGGTTGATAGAGGTCTACCATGACTGTAATGTCAGAATTATGTGGGTCACGTAATTAAAACACTAACAGAGCCAACTGGTGTTTGCGTGTGTTAGTCTGTCCAGTGCTAAGCACAATTACTTCCCTGTTTTATATAGGAAAATAATTTATTTGTAAGATGAAAATTAGCAGCAGTTAATGAATTGCTCAGTAAATAGCCTGGAGAACCCTGGATGAGTCATGGTTGTCCAGCAGCATGACTATAATGCACAAAACTTCTCTACCATTCACAGATCTTCCGCTATCCACATTTTTCATTTCTTTTTTCACTTCGAGAGTAACGTGACGAATTCTTATAAACCAGTTATTTACTCTGTTTTCTACATACACTTTCCATGGAAGAGATCAAGTGAATACAGTGTATCTTTTCTTCTCCATTAGGATCACTCTATAGATCTGGTAACTGTTTTCTTTCATTACATAAGTTTTGATATGTACAATTCTCCCCCTTTTCCTCATCCTTACGTAGTCTTCAGAATTAAATCTGGTTTGTCAGTGCTGTGTTCTAGGATGTTCATTATTTAGCTGATTTTTAGGTAGATCTGTGAGTAGCTCATGGTAGTAAATCAGTGAAGTGGTATCAAGATTTCCAAGATGATGATAGTGGTGATGTTCAGAGTCCTGCTTTATTCTTATTTTTGCAGTAGTTGATGCACTAGATGGCAACTGAGTGAGTAAATAAGGTTGAAAGTATTTTTACAAAAGGTGCATTCCCAGACTGGATTCAATGACAACAATATTCCTGATTGGAATTAGAATCATGCCATATTTGGTTATTGATAATCTTTAAAAAAAAACCTCAAGCCAAACAGAAGACCAAAGCACGCACGCACTCCACCCCAAAGTAGGAGTGAGGAGTTTCTTGCTGGGATTCTTAAGATTGTATCTTTTAGTGGTGTTGGCCTGAAGGTTGAATAGATTCAGGGTTTTACAAGAGCAGGCTGCTTGTTAAGATAGTTACATTTTATACTTTGAAATTATGGTTTGCTGAACTGATTTATCTGTACTTGCATTTTTATTTTAAAAGACAACTCTGTGTGCCTTTACGTTGTCATTTCATAGTATTAGCAACAATATGGGCAGTGGGCAACATTAATGAGAAGAGGTGATAAAATCTTAGGTGTGAGGTTGGATCTGCTGATTCCACTGCAGTGTGTGGAGTTGTAAGACAATATTTCGAAGCAGTAGGGTTTGGCTGCATCTAGACAAGATTTTGGTCATTGTAGAAATCAGGAACATAGTATAGTAGAATGGTTGTATTGAAGGTTTGAGGGAGACAAAATTGCAACTAGAGTGGCTTTTTGGGGACTCTATTTCCTCTTAGAAAATGTAATTTGAAAAACCGATATGAAACTTTTTTCTAAAAAAAAAAATCCCTCTTTTGTGTCAGTGAGAGGTATTACTAATGACAAGTACTGCAGATTGATTTTTTTTGAAAGCTGTAGACAATCACAGCATGTTTTATTTCTATTCCATTTTTTTAGAATAACTTAAGTTTTCTTAGCCTTGAAGAAATAGTAACTGCTTTTTGTACAACATACATGTCTTAATAAGTTGAATGAAATGTAAAGTTTTCCTAGCTAGAACTAAACAGTGGACACTTAAACTAGCACAATGAATGCTTGCATATAACTTCTGTGTTTTGATGTGCATTCCTGAGGAAGAAGTTGAGCTCTGACTAAAAGGAGAGATAAACAGTCTCAGCAATGGATGGAAAGTGGTTACTCATTGTAAATAACATACAATCAAAGATGAAGTGGTAGAAGAGGAGGTCTGAGACTGTCAAAAGTGGTTTTTCTAACTTAATTATATACCATGTATTAGAGAGGAGAAGGTTTCTTCAGAACACAGGTGACCTGTCACGTTTGTGAAGTTTTCAATTAGAAACTATTACAAGGAAGAAATTATAGACATTGTCTGTTTAGAGTTTAGCTCAAACTATTTTTTCCTTTCAAATTATTTTTCTTTTTAATAAGAAAGGGTCATTTCATTTACGTAAAGAGCGACTCTGATTCTGTATTCCTTGCTTTTATTTGCATAAGAGCATAAACAGTGCTATTAACTCTGAAAGGACAGTCATTTCAAGTATGGCTTTTTTAGAATAAGACCCAGTTACCATTTTTTATTATATTCATTGTATTTATCCCATAAAACCAATACAAATAGTTTGCACAGAATCAGTGCTAATGGGTAAACATGAATTATACCTAAAATACAGGACAATTCTATAATGGTTTTAAGAATAAATTCTTACCCTTTGTGTTTAAATCAGCAGAGTAATGATATCTCAACATATGTATTTGATTTGGGTATATTTTCTGTTCTGGACCACCTCGTATTCTTTCTTAAGAGCCAAGAGTGAGTGATCTCATATTATGGAATTCCAAATGGTGCTAATTAAGGACTATTCCTGCCAGGTGCTCAGCGTGCTTTGCCCTTGCTGCTTTTCGGTTGTGGTTGAGGGCATGCTGCATTCTCTGGGATACAACTCTATTGTTTATGAGTTTAAGTTAGCGTTGCCAAAGGGAGTACAACGTTAGAAAACAAACAGCACTGAGGTTTACTTTGAGAATCCCCTGAATTGGCTGGGTTTTTTTCTTTCCTTTTTTTTTTTTTTTTTTTTTTTTTTTTTTTTTTTTTTTTTTTTTTTTTTTTTTTTTTTTTCTTGGGAATATCAAATTCTACATCTGGAAAATATCAGTGTGACATATGAATACTGTCTGACCGCTAATTTCACAGAACAGTCTTTATATACAACTTGTGGGAAATAAGTTTTATGTTAAAGGAAAAAGGATCTGAAGTCTCCTACTGACTTAAGAGCTCTCTGGAGCAGTAACTAACTCTGCTTTTCTTCTTGTAACATGATCCAACCTCTGTTTCAAAACTCAGTGTTGTGGCCAATTAATTATCATGTAGTTTCCTGATAAAGCCTCAAATAGGCTAATCCTTGGAAATAATACTGTGTATGGTTACTACTGACAGCTTCATTTGTTTCTGTAAACTGCAGTATGTGCTATTTACTTTCTTTTAAGAAAAAACAGATCAGAAATGTGAAATATAGTAGGTGGTTGATATTTTCATTAAATTGTGTATGTGAGGTCTCTAGGAATGAAAGGGGCATTTTCTATACATTTAGTGAACACTAGAAGATAGATAGAACTCTTCTATTTCCCTAGTCATGGAAAAATAATATATTTTTTTTTTCTTGAAGAAAAATACAGTAGAGAAGCAGGTGTCCTCTGGTTTCCTATATATTCTTGTTGGGTTTTACATTTAGGATTCTGCTTTGGCATTTCCAAATCATCATAAGAGATACCTATTTCAAAGGCAGCCTATGACAGCTGGGGAAAGCTAACTAGTGCTGATGTACTGCTGATAAGAAAAGGAAGGTTTTTTTTTTTTTTTTTTTTTTTTCAAATGGAGGGGTTTCTTTTCTTTTGGTTGTTTTTCTTTTTTCTTTTTTTTTTTTTTTTTGGTGTTTCTCTTTAAATGGAAAAAATGTTTGCATTTCAGAGGGAGAAGAAAGCAAGACTTGTTCACCCCTTAGTGAGTGGTTAGCTCTGTAAAGCTACTCTGCAAAACACAGTTTTGGATTTCCATCTGGTTTTGTAAATGCCAGCCCTCTGTGGTTCAAGAGTTTGAATTTCTTTGGAGTGATGCTGTTAAACATGGTGGGATGCTTACACACAGTAAAAACAGTAGATCACTTAAAAGACTTCTCTCCTCTGCTAGTATCCATGTGAAACTACATCTACTTAATCAGCTGATTTCAAACAGAACATCTACAAATCTACAAAGCATCTACTAATCCTTCAGCACTTTAGCCTTTTTTTTTAGGATTTACCTTTCATCCTTTTGCCATGAACTTGTGATTTAGCCAAAGCTCACAAATTAAATGGTCTTGAGGTGAAATGAGATGCTTTGAGGAATGGTCTTGCAGGAAGTGATGTTTCCTGTGGTGCAAATGGCAGCCTTCCTTTATGTCGTACAGTTCAGTTGCTATAGCAGAAGGATATTAGAAAGTGCAGCGCTGCTTGAGATCCTGTTGTTTTGGCTCAGATGTAGAACAGCAAAATCCTTGGACAACAAAGTTAATTAAAGATCTGATCATGCTTCTGAAAAATAACGGTGCTGATCTGTCATCTCCAGTGGTTAAGGGCAGACATCCATACAATTACCAAAGAGAAACTGATAATCTATATTCAAAATGCAGGCTACACTTACAGAAACGTGTCTATGTGCTTATCTTTTACTTTAGCACAGTGAATGTTAGCTACATTACACCTACCCTACAGGAATGTGCAAATTCAGAGGCTCATAAATAACAGATACATGCTATTTTCTTGCAACTTGATTGAGGATTTTGCTAACTAAGTTTTCCCATAACTTTTGATGTTTCAGACTCAAAGCTTCTTTACCCATTAATCTGGGAAGCCGTGACTGGTGCTGTAAAAAAGATATTTGAATTTCCAGTCTTGCTTATCCCAGGCTAGAGTCACAGTGCTCTGCAGTTAAGTGTGAACTTTTGCTACTGCAGTCTTTGTTAGACCATCCCAATGGGGGAAAAAACGGTTTATTTGTTGTAATGATAGCTTCAGATGATCTTCTTATGTCTTATTATACTGTGCTTCTCTGAGGAGATTTGTCCCACTGCTCCAAGTAATTCTCATTTTGTACAGTTAAAAATCATTTTATCCAAAGAATTGATCCAACTTCTAGCTGTTATTAGATGAGCATGATAATTGCTTTGTGAATGTCCCAATAAAGTATGAAAAGTAAGTTGACATTAAATGCTCGGATGAAAACATAACTGTGTATTGAAAATGACAAAAAGGCAATGCTGCAGAATTCTCACAAAGCACAGGAACAATTTCCAATGACAGTGTATAAGATGTTGTAATGAATTTTTAACAAGTCAGTATAAAATGAGTTCAACTGAGCTAGTGAGGACAGCAGCAAATAGACAACACTGTAAAATTCAAAGTTCAACAATCAGACAAATGAAAGAATATTTGTAGTGTCTCTCTGTCATTGCATTACCAGACCAGTTGTTAAATACAATTTTCACATCACTGAGTAGTAAGCTTCACACGACAAAGAAGTTACAACAGAGGTGGCTGATCTCTTTCAGTGCCTCTGAGCAAGGTAAATTAAAAGTACTGTGATGAGTACTTTTCCTTTTTCTTTTTCCAGATCTTAGCAAAAAACTTAATAAAACCTGCTCCCCCTCAAATTGGATTTTAATGCATTGCTTCTTTAATCTTGAGATCTGCTTTGGAAAGAAAATACATTGCTGAATGAAGGTAGACAAGTTATTCTTGAGATGTAGCTTTTTCAGAACAACCTCTGCATTTTAAAAATTATTTTAAAGTCATAATTAAAATACATTTCTGGACTTACACTCTGTTGAGTGCTGCATGGAGAACTTCAGTGAGCAAGAAGGGGTTTCTATCAGCTATGACTTCGGAGATGTTGCAACATTCCAGCTGTAAAACTCAGATGCTATCTTAGGTGATAAATGCATCTGAGCGGTAGGGAAAGATTAAAGTTGTCTGGGGAAGAGGAGTTTAGCCAAAATGTTGTGTAATTAAATGGGACAGCCCCTGACTTCCTGGAACAAGGTATAGTGATGCATTTTCTTAGCCACCACCATGTCATCTGAGAAGCTCAGCACTGCTGGAATTTGATCTAGTCCAAGAGCTATTGCGAGAGGGCGAGCGGCGCTGCTGTGGTCTGGTGCCTGAGAGCGCCTGCTTCTAGTTCCAAGAAGCTGTAACAGGCTCATGTTATAAACACTCTGTTATGTTTGCACATGAAAATTTAAAGTTTCAGTAAGGCATTTCTGGAAAGTTTTCCCCTACAGCCTTTCAGTTTAAAATAGTGTTTTATGATCAGGATTCCACTTTCTTTGAGATGAACGACAGCACTTCTGGTAATTTCATGGCCTATTGGAAACCAGTCCCAAGTTAGTATGCATGTTGTCCTGCTGCAGTGCAACTTATAGCTAAGCTCTACTGAAAGAAAATGTATAAAACCAGTGTTTTTATTAAGCATTTTTGAGGGTGCAGAAATACGATGGTGTTGTGTCAAATACCTATTATTTTCACACACCTGGACAAGGCTCGTGTGATACCCGGGCCTGCAGAGGGAAGACTGCACAAATGTGCTCAGTGTTTTCATGCTGCCAAATGAGGATGACTGGATTTTGTCTGGGAGAAGCTTGACCGAACACTCCTACTGAGCCAGCCGGTGCTGGGGAATATCATGTATATTTTATGATCTGTTAGGGAATGCAGATGAATGAACACACAAGTTTGTCTTCCTAAAATGGGACTGAAGTGGAATCTAGGTGCCTACTTCAGAACCCTGCGGATGTTTATATCTGCATCTTTTAATTTCCTCCTTTCGCAGGTTTGTTGATCGGACAGGAGGCATTGGCCTGTGGCGTTGTGCTAGATCCATTTCTGGTGACCATAATTTCTGGAACAAATTTGTTTAATTAGCCACAGATAAAGTACCACTGTTTCTCCTCCAGCGTACAAAACTCGACAGATAACGTGTGGAGTAACTTCAGGGCATGGTTCCAAGGGCCCTTGGCTGCATCAAGTGCAGGACATTACTGATATGTCCTGGAATTTGATTTAGGGCAGCTTCTGGGAGAACTTACCAAAGCTGATGTCTGACAGAAAACTGAGTCTGTGTAAAAGGCGTATGTACCTCATGTTTTGTTCTCAGACCAGCAAGTCACCTCTGCCTTCACCTACTGCACCTCCTGCTCCTCTTGTCTTCCTCAGTGTGCAACAGTCTCTGCTTTCTTAAAACAATTTATTCCTTCGCGGTCACTGCCTGTGCAGAGCCCTGACACAGCACTCCTGGTTATGCCTTGATCTCAACAGCAGTGTTGAGGGAGAGACAGGGGCATTCTGAAAGGATATGGGTCCATCTGCATGTCCTTATTCTGTTTTCCAAAGGTCTGAGTCTTTGAGCTCTTAACACCATTAGTTCCTAGGAATTCCTTTCCTTTGAATGGATTTTATTATCCAGACCATGGCCCATGCGTGGGGAGGTTTTCTGGAGGCTCTTTCCTGGAACTCCTCCTGGCTACACAAGAAGCCAGTCTCATAGTTTGCTGGTTATTTTGGATCCATGCTGATGAGCCTAATTCTTTCCATGATTGTGTAAGGCTCTTTGACAGATAACTTGAAGGACAGTGTCCCAAAGTCTTGTTTTATGTGTTATGAACTTAATTTAGCACAGCATCGTGATTACTTTTGACTGTGTCTTAAAATGAATGCATTCTTGATTCTTTGATGGAGAAAGGTCCATGAAAGCACATATTAGCTATGGTTAGACCTGGCTTTGTCCCCCTGTCTTCTGTATTTACTTATTTCCTGGACTTTTGTGGGCACCATTTGTTGCCTCTGGTCCTGTGTTGAGGCATGTTCTGTGTGCACATATCATTCCATCCATCCCCTGCCTTCCCACGCCTCTGTAGCCACAGAAAGACAGCTTGAGCATCAGAGGCGCTGAGTGTGAAATGATGGGAGAGCCACAACGCTGGGATGGGCAGCAAGATGTCAGAGGTATAACTGCTATCAGTGAGAGTATTAGTTGCTAGTTTTTATTTATGAAATAATTGAGACACTGGGAAACTTGAATCTTGGCTATATGGTTGAGTAAGGAAAAAAGTTAGCCTATGTTTAATATAAAAGAAGCAGAAAATTTATTACTGACATTATTTAAAATAGTATCGCACCCCAGTTTTTGGAACTTAAAGGAGATTAAATGGTACAGCTATTACTGCGATGATTAATTGCATAATTCTGCCTGGATCAGGCTGTGGTCTGTGTATTCTGGAAGTTTGAATTCAAATCCATTGAGGGGAAACACTTCTGAAACACTTAGTTTCTTGTCAACAACAAAGCTGTTCTGTGGAGAAACGCCTGTTGCTTATTTTTCTACTGTATTCTACTTTTACCGCTATACTGTTGTTTACTATAAGCTGTTCAGCCTGCAGCTGTGTTATCAGTATTATAAAATGTGCTGAATTTTACCTGCTTGTCCCTCACTCTTCCTATCCCTTCATCTCAAATAACTCTCTATCCGGTATTGCAAACAGATAGGAGGAGGGGAATGATGCTGAAACAACTCAATTTCCTACAAATGTAATTGCGCTTTTCAGTTTTGAGAGAGAGTTTTCTTCTAATAAAAGTTCTTTTGATCTTGAAAAAGCTCAGAGCTGATTAGTGATGTATTTGTTCATCAAGGCTTTCAGTTTCAGTAGTATAATTGATTTTTCACCAGTGTGTATAAAAACAAATATTTGAAGATTGAGTTACTCCAGGAAAATTTGCATTTATGTTGTAAATAGTGGCATGTGTCAGTAACACGGTTTCAGTTGTGCTCTCCAGCTCGAGATCTTAAATGTCTTTACTCTGATTTGTTGTGATACAGAGGCTAGGGGAGCTGAAAATATCTTGCTAAGGTCACAGGTGATACCAGCAAGGGATAAAAATATTTCAGAGATTTGGACTAGCTTTTAGGCTTCTTCCTGGGAAGGTTTGCGGATCAGTTTCCCAGCTCCACCCTCAGCCTTGGGGTTCAGCTGGGATTCAAGGCTTCAACTGTATGAACTCAGATCAGTTACAATGGGAAAATTCTTCTTGAGGAGTGAAAAAGTACTTGAGAGAAAGCCACGCAAAGTAAGAAAAGTAAAAATTTGTTAAGTGTAATTTTGGAGATATCATAGATAGCAGGTCAAGGATTCAAGAGGAAAAGATATGATATGAAATGCAATAGAACTTATTTTTAAGAGGAAAGGAAGAATTTTGTGGCTCCCCCCACCTGAGCCACATAATAACCCAACATAAAACAGGAAAGAATGCAATGTACAAAGGATCACAATGTTATGGCAATGCCTTAACACCTGGACCACATGGCAACCTGGGCCACATAACAACCCAACATAAAGTAGGAAAGAGTGCGAAGGGCAATAGACCAGAACATCACGGCAACCCCTTAGCACTCCTGGTTCCCATGTCCCCTGTTGCTTGGAAACAGCAATAGGGATCACCCCCTGACAGTACATGGATTGTGGCTTAAAGAGGGGGGGATGATACCAGAACCTCAAGATCTAGAAAGTTCTAGGCTTGTGCAACTGATGGAAAGTACCAGAAATCCCATTGTCCTAGTTGGGCCAGAATGGAAAAGTACTTGATGAAAGTCCATTACTTTGGACCCTATAAATAGCACTGTAGCAAGACCCTTTGAGTTCTCTTGGATCACAGTGGGCTGTGACCAGCATCTCCCCCGAGCTGGGATGCCACTCAGGTAAACATTTTGAGGGTTAAAGCGTGAGTCAACTGTCTCAGTTATCACCTGTTGAAGAATGTTGGTGCATTGCGAGTGTTTACTCTGAACTGGAGAAGAGGGAAATTTGAACTATAGGCTAACCTATCTGTCCTCCACCTCTCTATCATTGTGTTTCTGATATGCACATTAGCTTTCATGGATGTGGGTATTCATATATTTTACTGGATCCAAATATTTTCTGTCTCCTTGTCAGTGTCTTTATATGTTTTTGTGTTCATATACACATATATGGATTTGAGAAACTGTCAGTTCACTGGAGTGACCTGCTGTGAAGGGACCTTGGTTCTAGGAGTCAAAAACTTGGGTGGTGTGTGTACATGACTCCTCAGATGGCGTGTGTTTATGTTTTGGTGTTTATACAAATATAATGATTTAGGATACCTTATAGTAAGTTAGCGTGAATCTTGTAACTTTTTAATCTGTTCAATTATTTTGTTAATTCACTTTTCAATGATTTTGTTAAATCCCCTTGTAAATCCTTAAATTGATTAATGATTAAATGCTGCTAAAATTAACCTCTTCATTTACCTCAAACTATTAATAAATTTTGAATTGCTGCTAAATCATAGCCATGGCAAACATTTCCATCCATGACAGCTTAAGAAGGGGTAGGGTGATATTTTGAAGCAGTTGCTGGTTTTGCTGTTCTCGACATCATCACTGTCTTACAAGTTTTTAATTGTCCCCCTTAAAAACTTTTACTAGATTAATGTATTCAGTTATTCATACATTTTCTTATTTTGGGCTAAGTTTGTGTATACTATCCGATTCTATAATAATTTAGTTTATGAATGTGCTAAACTAAACTGGCAAAGGACTGGAAAAAGTTAATCTGAACTAAACTTGCATTGGGAAAATAGAATATATGTTATAACTGCTGTAGTTACAGTATTTTGGTGTAAGTTTGTAAAGGGGAACTATGAAAAGCAATTGCTTAGAAGCGTCTGCCATGGTATAAAATGGCCAGATGGACATCACCACACTTATTTACTGGATCTCAGCAAGGAGATCATGTGAAATTTTCTCACCTGTTACTGTGCAAATTTAGTTGGCTTTGCTTAAATTTCCCTTCATCAGCCTGTAAAGTTCAGCTGAAGGTTATTTCAGCTGTGATGTCTTTGCAGGGAAGCAGGTAAGAAATGCTCATCCAACCTGCTACTGCAGGTCAGGAGGTGTTCAGGGGAGACTAGCTTGGAGCAATATTGCTGATTGTTTTAACTAGCTCCATAGAATACTTGACTGTTGGGTTTTTTTGTTTGTTTGGTGCTGGGGTTTTTTTAAGCATTGACTGCTGACGTATTTTCTAATGATCACTATACTTGTGTAATATATGTGTCTATACAATGCTATCAGATTTTTAATTTTTAAAAATTAGTATGAATACCTTTTATTAATTTATTGTTTTATGCACAGTGTATACTGTTTCACAACCATTCATGATTAAAATGTCTCCACCTACGAGCTGTATTCATTTAATATAACGGATTGATGAAAGATTTGTTCAAAGTAATGAGAATGAGAGTATGAATTTTACAGCTCAAATATTAGGTGATTATAATGGAGTTCAAATGTAACTTTGAATGTTTGTAACTAGACTGAGAAGATGCCATTTGTCTCAGCTGGAGCAAGCAGTTTGAATAGGTCACCATTTAAAAATTGAATTCACAAAGTATTTATTAAGTCCTTGAAGAATTCTGTAATTCTTTCCACTGGTACTTCAGAAATGTCCCAGGAGAAAATTCTGCAGCCATCAAACTGTAGCTCCATGGAAAAATTAAAAGATAAAAAATGACTTGCTGGTAACATGGTCTAATAGCTAAACATTTTTGTTTTTTATATTTTAGCCAGTAAAGAAAAAATGTTTTCTTTTTAGAAAACATGGGAATAGAAAAGAAGTGAAAGCAAATTCTCAGCTGTAGCCATGAGGCTTTATGTTGCAGATTTAGGATGTCAAGCCCGTGCTCTCAAAAATCACATCTTTACCTCATAAAATGATAGTGGGAATTATTGTTTCTTATTTCAAAAAAGCAAGCCATTATCTTGAATGTTCCTTTTCACCTTGTTGTAAAAGCTCATTTTTCACTAAGTGCTAAAACTATTTTTATAGCTATCCAGTGGTTCTCTAAATCCCTGGTCCTGCAAATAGTTTGTACATGTTTAACCTCAGGAAAATAAGAAACTGATTTTAATTGCTTGAAGATAACTGAGTTTGTAAACACTTTTACAGTTTTTTCTCCATGGAGATTTTAATGGAAAAGTAGGAAAGACTTCAATAAAAAAATTGAGGCGGACGAAGAATCATGGGTTCATCAACTGAGATCCTGTAAGTCGAGTGCTGCACATTGGATGTTTCATTCAAGGTATGCCTTGAAGACTTAAGGACGACTTTGAAATCTTTTCATTCTCTTTGGCAGTGGCTGTTTTTGAAATTTTCACTTCATGTACCTTACTACAGTACTCATGTGCCTTACTCATCTCTTTATATTATGATGCCTTACAGAGGTTAGTTACACAAGACAATTGTGCCATGCATAAAGCTGACTGAGGTTAGGCTCAAGCAAGGTTAATGGCAAGTTAGACGTAGAATCTCTGCATTACGTATTCTAACCACTTTGCTTTACTGTTACAGTTTTTCTTTTTTTGCTTTTTCTTTAATATACACGTAAAAGTAAATCTGTCTTTTTATACCTATATGTGTTGAATCAAGAGGGAATGGTCCCCTTTCATTGCTTGAATTTATTATTGGTTGCAGTCATTTGGCTTTGGATTTACCCAGGTTTGTGGCAATGGTTCAGTCTTGGAGAAGATGTGGAAAGGTCATCAAGATATCAGAGAATTACATTTTTCTCTGTTAGGCTTCCTGGGTATTCAATAAAAAATTAGCGCCAAGCATCTAGATTTCATTTTGCTGCTTTGTGTCAAGAATAGGAATTTGGAACAAAATTATTAACAACAAATTATTGTGCTGGCCTGTCCTTTTGCAATCTTAAGACCCTAGTGATTCTCTTGAAGGTCAAGCCATAAAGAAAAAAAGAGAAAAAACTTGCAGGGCAATTGTCTGTCTGCATTAAAGTGGGATTTCTACTGTGGCTATTGCTGGAGTGAGTGGATAAAGAGGAATGTAAATAGCTGTATTCTTTAGGATAGAATCTAAATAACAGTGTTAGTCATCACTGGCGTTGCTTGTGAATAAAGAAAATAAAAAAAGTGAGGTGAGTGCCCCTTTCTGTAGATCCCCTTAGCCATGTATGACAAATAATTTGCTTTTTATAGCCTGTGCAGCTTAAAAACTTGAAATTCCCTACACAGTGACTGAAAGAAACACAGACAGTTAGTCTGGGGATGAGATGGGATCTCCTGCTGCAGGCCTAGCTGGGTGAGCAGCTTAAAGTAGGGGTGAATATGTAACTGCCTATAGTTAATTCTCTACACAGTCACTTTCCTCTAGAGATGGATGGAAACCTTTGCTTTGCCTCCACCGAGTAATGATGAGATGGGTTAGCTGAGGCTACTAAGCCATGGTGCTGACTTGGGTGCCGAGCTGGAGAAATGTCCTACCACCAACTGCCTGCTATCCCTGAAGTCATGGTCCAGCAGCCTGGCTTCCACAGAAATACTCAATTTAATTTCACAACCCTTTTTCAGGGCCAAATTTATTTTAAAACTGTGCTTCAAGGGAATGTCCTCACTTTACCGTACGAACACTTGAATTCAGATGTGAGTCCTTATTTTAAAAGAGTATTTAGGCTGGAGAATAAGAGGTTTTTGAGGCATGTTTTTATTCTTCCATCTTCACTTAATTGGTCATTATGGCCTTCATTTTGCTAAGTCCTTATACAAATTGTGCAGAGGAGAAAAAAAAAGTAATTTAAACTTTCAAAACAATTCTGTGTAAGGATTTTGTTGGTACATTGAAAATACTAAATAATTTCTTCTTGCATTCTCAATAAGCTTTTCAAAAATATGTACCCAGTTTGTTCAAATTTTTCCCTAGAGAGAGGTTCCACTGATTTAAGTGGCAATTTTACATGAGAAGAGAATATAGTTACAATTCTTTATTTTGTTACTTTTAGTGATTATAGTCATTTGAAATTTTGTTCTTTTTTTTCAGTTCCTGTGAAATTCATTGGAACATTCTTCTACCTTCTGTAACTTGTTCAAAGATTCTTGCTTATTTGCATGTGTTTTATGACTACACTGTTATTTTTATTCTTTAAGAGAGGTACTATTTTAATCTATCTTTACTGTTGTTTAGACTTCCAGTCTGTGGCGATAAATATATTGTCAATATTCCATGTACAGCCTGACATTTCACTTTAATCTGCTGACAATTTAAGGCTACTATCACTACATCATACAAGATAAACTAGCTATATATGTGAAGTTCTCAACTGATGAAAGGCAGCATAATTTCTGAGGCTTTCTTAATTACATTCTGTATTTGAAAATATCCTACATGAAAACATTGTTCAGGATTGCAAGAGAGTCCTGTTCTGTAATGCCAGCTACTTAAAAACAGTATGCGAGTGCTATCTGAATTACTGACTTACCTCTTCTGAGCATGTATTATGCATCCTGCTACTGCTGATACTGAAAATGCACGTTAGTACAGCACCAAACGCTGAAAATGCACTTTAGTACAGCACCAAACAGCTAATAAATAAGAAGCCTAGATTTAGTTCTTTCTCTTGACTAAAGGGAATTGAATCAACAGCTTCCCAGGAAAATGTTCTGAGAAAGTTCGTTTTTCTATAAAGATTCTATGAAAAAAAATTGAGATTAATTTAGCAAAGAAGCATAAATTACAGTTTAGTGGTAAAGGTACTACCTGGTAGTGTGAGACATAGACACAGGTCACTGCCCCTAAAAAATTCTCTACTTCCTTCAATATAGAAGTTTCTCTCTGAAACTTTCCACTGTTAATAAACCCGTGTTACTGTTTAACTTCCCAGCCCTACCAGAATTTTCTCAGATTCTTTGATTTGTCACAGTTTTGCAAGATTCGCAGTTATTTACGGTTTGGGATTGAATGTTATGAATAGTTTCCTTCAGAGTGTGTGTGGGAAGAAATCCTAGCTAAGATGTGTCAAAATGTTTCAGTATTTATTGGTTTTGAAATGACATACTATTTGAAATATTGCAAAGCTTAATAGTGACTTAAACACAAGAAAAAGAAACACTTTAAACAGAATTAAATGTTTTGATTAACCTCAGAATAATTTGTTGTTATCCTCTGACTGCTTCTGTCAAATAGCATTTTTTCTCCTTGCTTTCTTTCTCCCTACTTTTTGCAAATCAAAAAATCAGCTATTTTAATAACTTTATTTATAGTATTGATAAATTTAATTGCCCGTGATAATTCGCTAATAATATTGTGTAAATTTCTGTACTCAGATTGATAGTCCTGTGTTGCTAAATAATTAATTATTAGTTTTGTTAAATGTCCATTTCTGTTTAAAAATCATGGCTTCTGCTAAATATATTCCCCACTGCTGCTACAGAGGAAGTCAGTCCTATTGTAGTTATTTTTCCCAGCAAAATTTCCACAATAATACCATAAGTTAAAATGTTTCTATGACATAAGGTTGGTGACCTTAAAAATTAACATAAAGAGGAATGCTGTGAAGCGGCCATGGTAGTAACTCTCTGAGTTTCTCCTTGTGCAGACATGCAAGTTAATGGCTTATAGCAAATTCACAGCCATCACTTGTATATCAAAGTCTTGGCAGTAGAGTATTACTCTTTAAATTTAGTTCAATTTAACATAAAACATTCGTTAATTACAACTCATCTCATATGAGGGCAGCTATTGACCCTTCTGATTATGCATTCCCTGTCATTTTTTTACCTAAGATGCTTTATTAATATTGAAAAATGTTAAATATTAAATAATGTGTTAATGACAGATACAATCAAATGAGATTGTATTGGTATTTCAGTAGCACGGAAAACAAAATCAAAGTACTTTGTTTTATTAGTATTTCAGTAGCACGGAAAACAAAATCAAACCCTCTCAGCTGAATCTACTTCACACCAAGTATGAGATTTAGTTCTATGTGTCACACCTCTATTTATTTCATTGCTAATTTGCAATGACCTTAATTTCATGGATTGTTTTGTTAATTTGTGCTTGGTAGGGTCAAGCACAAATATATTACATACGAGGAAATATATGCATATGTGTGTGCATAGGCATGTAAATATGCATAAAAAATATGAAAGCCTGAGTCAAACATGGAAATTGGAAAATATTGTACCTTGGCAGACTTGTGAGCAATGGAAAGTATTAGACAAATCAAAGAAGATGATTCTGCCATTAAAACATTGGACCAGAAATTAGGAGATCATTAAAATGAAGAGTTACGCTGCTGCTTCTAATTAATTCTGACATTTCTGTATGTAAGTTGTAAACTCTCCTATTGATCTCTTGGCCTGTGCCTGTAACTTACCTATCACAACAGACTGTCTTTCCAAGAAGAAAAATTAGGTCATTCTCTGAGATCAACTGGAGTAGCAGATATCATGTCATGCATTTGATTTGACTCAAAACAGGGTGGCAGCATCCAAACTGCTTACTGAGAGTTGTCCCCTGTGTTGTCCCTGATGTGGGCTGTGGCTGGTCTTATACTCATGCACTGTCTGGGAAGGTGATAATTTGTGAAGGTCTAAATTCTGCCAGGGGGCATGCTAGGAATTCAACAGTGGGTGGGTGAGGGCTTAATCCTCTTCCCTGACATGTGTTATTTATGGGTTTTGAAGTAGTCAGAGATCTCTGCCAAAATTGGAGTTTCAAAGCACTATTGTAAAATAGTAAGTATTAATACAACTAAGAAGGCACTGTGCTTCCATCTTTATATGATGCTGGTCTTCATTTTCTAGCCTAAGTCATTTTTCCAAGAGTTCATGGAAAAAAAAATCCTTAGGAGGAAAAATAAAGATGTGTAATATATTATACTTTTATTATACATAATCATAAAATAATTCCTAGTACCTGTGTTACCATACAGAAGGTACTAGAATTTCTTGCATTATTAATCCACCGCATAAATTTTATGGTATGAAAATTTTGTGAGTAACAAATATTTTCTGCTTAGTCAAATTCTTGTGTTAATATCCTTGTGGCTATGGTTTTATTTTAGCAAAACACTTCTCTTAAAAACAGGAAATATATTATTTTCATATTTAAAAGATGCCGAATTACTGTTAAAATCTTGGAAGAAAGCTAACTGAACTCTAAATGGCTTTTAATTATATTCTGAACATTAGTGTGTTGCTTTATTCTGCTGTTACTGTTAGTTCAGAATTGGGGTGGGCGTGGAACAGGACGTTATGAAGATACCAGCTTGGAGTTTGAATGATTTGCCAGGATCTCAAGTCGAAAGGGTCTGAAATAAGAAAGACCTATAGAAAGAGGAATTGATGGAACAAAAGCAGGAGCAGAAACAGAAGATCAAGCTATGACATACAAGTGGCAACAAACCTTCTATAAAGGATTTTTTCCATTGTTCACAGCATCAAAGGTGTCAAGGAGGGGGAAATGTAGAGTCATAGAATCATTGAATGGTTTGGGTTGGAAGTGACCTTAAAGATCATTAAGCTCCAGCCCTCCTGCCATGGGCAGGGACACCTCCCACTAGAGCAGGCTGCTCAGAGCCCCATCCAGCCTGGTCTTGAACACTTCCAGGGATGGGGCATCCACAACTGCTCTGGGCAACCCGATCCACTGTCTTACCACCCCCACAGTAAAAAATTTCTTCCTAATATCTAATATAAATATCCCCTCTTTCAGTTTAAAACGGTTACTCCTCATCCTATCGTTCCAGTCCCTCATAAAGAGTCCCTCCCCATCTCTCCTGTAGGTCCCCTTCAGGTACTGGAAGGCTGTTGTAAGGTCTCCATGGAGCCTCCCTTCTCCAGGCTGAAATATGAATCATAATCCAAAAGATGCTAAACACTTCCTTTACTAAGTGGAAAAAAGGGAGGGACTGAGTAAGAAATGAGAATGAGACTTCAGGAATTACTTAGGAAACCTGGCATACAGTATTTCCAATAGTTGTGTAGGATATGGTCATTGAAATAATGGCAGGAATGATCCACTGACAACAGGAAATGGAGATTTGGAACTTCCTTGGTCTGAGAAAGAAAGCATCTGGTTGAAAACTTTCCATAAAGACCTCACAGCTTCTGTCCTCAGTCTGTTAGAATCCAGATCTGCAAACTCTGTTTTATTTTATTTAATTTTTTCTAATTGGAATTTAAGGTGGAGAGGACTGGATACAGGATATGGTCTACACTGAGGGGGCTTTAGTAGACATGAACAACATGCTTATAAGAAATGCTGATAACTGACGAATAGTAGAATTATTCAGTACAATTTCATTACAAAGACTTTGCAACATAATGTAGTTTAATTCATTGGGAATGCAGAGATTTTGGTTGAATGCTGGCTTGAATGTCTAATATGCCAATACTATTAATATTTTAGTATGAACAACTGCTCTTAATAAAGAAAGAAGGTGGATGCATTTTTTTTTTTTTTAATTATTATTTCCAAAGCCAGATCACAATTGTTGAAAAGATCTTCTAGGCTTACAAAATAGAGAAATTTCTCTGGACTCAGTTTCAAATTACTTGGGATTTGCTGTACATAGTTCTAAACTGTGTACGACTCACTAAAGCTGTGTAGTAACTTATCTGCTGTGCTTATCTTGTTGTTGCAAATCTCTGACTGTATTGAAAGTTGAACTTCTGAAACAGGAGTTCGTGCTACATAACCTGCCTAACTTACACTGGGAAACAAAAAAATTGTATGAATCTCTGGGTCACAACAACCCCATGCAACGCTACAGGCTTGGGGAAGAGTGACTAGAAAGCTGCCCAGCAGAAAAAGACCTGGGGGTGTTGGTTGACTACCGGCTGAACATGAGCCAGCAGTGTGCCCAGGTGGCCAAGAAGGCTAATGGTATCATGGCTTGTACCAGGAACAGTGCGGTGAGTAGGACCCGAGAGGTGATCGTCTTCCTGTACTCGGCACTGGTGAGGCCTCACCTCGAGTACTGTGCCCAGTGTTGGGCCTCTTACCACAAAAAAGACATTGAGGTGCTCTAGTGGGTCCACAGAAGGGCAATGCAGCTGGTGAGGGGTCTGGAGAATAAGTCTTTTGAGGAGAGAGGCTGAGGAAACTGGGGTTGTTCAGTCTAGAGAAGAGGAGGCTGAGGGGAGACATTATCGCTCTCTACAACTACCTGAAAGGAGGTTGTAGAGAGGCGGGGGTCGGTCTCTTCTCACAAGTCACAGGCGACAGGACAAGAGGAAATGGCCTCAAGTTGTACCAGGGGAGGTTCAGGTTGGATATTAGGAAAAATTTTTTCACCAAAAGGGTTATCAGACATTGGAATGGGCTGCCCAGGGAAGTGGTTGAGGCACCATCCCTGGAGGTGTTCAAAAGATGAATTGACATGGTGCTCGGGAATATGGTTTAGTGTCGGTGTGTGTGTTTTGTTTGGTGTTGGTTTTTTTGGTTTTTTTTTTTTTTTTTTATATGAAGATACCAGCTTGGAGTTTGAATGATTTGCCAGGATCTCAAGTCGAAAGGGTCTGAAATAAGAAAGACCTATAGAAAGAGGAATTGATGGAACAAAAGCAGGAGCAGAAACAGAAGATCAAGCTATGACATACAAGTGGCAACAAACCTTCTATAAAGGATTTTTTCCATTGTTCACAGCATCAAAGGTGTCAAGGAGGGGGAAATGTAGAGTCATAGAATCATTGAATGGTTTGGGTTGGAAGTGACCTTAAAGATCATTAAGCTCCAGCCCTCCTGCCATGGGCAGGGACACCTCCCACTAGAGCAGGCTGCTCAGAGCCCCATCCAGCCTGGTCTTGAACACTTCCAGGGATGGGGCATCCACAACTGCTCTGGGCAACCCGATCCACTGTCTTACCACCCCCACAGTAAAAAATTTCTTCCTAATATCTAATATAAATATCCCCTCTTTCAGTTTAAAACAGTTACTCCTCATCCTATCGTTCCAGTCCCTCATAAAGAGTCCCTCCCCATCTCTCCTGTAGGTCCCCTTCAGGTACTGGAAGGCTGTTGTAAGGTCTCCATGGAGCCTCCCTTCTCCAGGCTGAAATATGAATCATAATCCAAAAGATGCTAAACACTTCCTTTACTAAGTGGAAAAAAGGGAGGGACTGAGTAAGAAATGAGAATGAGACTTCAGGAATTACTTAGGAAACCTGGCATACAGTATTTCCAATAGTTGTGTAGGATATGGTCATTGAAATAATGGCAGGAATGATCCACTGACAACAGGAAATGGAGATTTGGAACTTCCTTGGTCTGAGAAAGAAAGCATCTGGTTGAAAACTTTCCATAAAGACCTCACAGCTTCTGTCCTCAGTCTGTTAGAATCCAGATCTGCAAACTCTGTTTTATTTTATTTAATTTTTTCTAATTGGAATTTAAGGTGGAGAGGACTGGATACAGGATATGGTCTACACTGAGGGGGCTTTAGTAGACATGAACAACATGCTTATAAGAAATGCTGATAACTGACGAATAGTAGAATTATTCAGTACAATTTCATTACAAAGACTTTGCAACATAATGTAGTTTAATTCATTGGGAATGCAGAGATTTTGGTTGAATGCTGGCTTGAATGTCTAATATGCCAATACTATTAATATTTTAGTATGAACAACTGCTCTTAATAAAGAAAGAAGGTGGATGCATTTTTTTTTTTTTTTAATTATTATTTCCAAAGCCAGATCACAATTGTTGAAAAGATCTTCTAGGCTTACAAAATAGAGAAATTTCTCTGGACTCAGTTTCAAATTACTTGGGATTTGCTGTACATAGTTCTAAACTGTGTACGACTCACTAAAGCTGTGTAGTAACTTATCTGCTGTGCTTATCTTGTTGTTGCAAATCTCTGACTGTATTGAAAGTTGAACTTCTGAAACAGGAGTTCGTGCTACATAACCTGCCTAACTTACACTGGGAAACAAAAAAATTGTATGAATCTCTGGGTCACAACAACCCCATGCAACGCTACAGGCTTGGGGAAGAGTGACTAGAAAGCTGCCCAGCAGAAAAAGACCTGGGGGTGTTGGTTGACTACCGGCTGAACATGAGCCAGCAGTGTGCCCAGGTGGCCAAGAAGGCTAATGGTATCATGGCTTGTACCAGGAACAGTGCGGTGAGTAGGACCCGAGAGGTGATCGTCTTCCTGTACTCGGCACTGGTGAGGCCTCACCTCGAGTACTGTGCCCAGTGTTGGGCCTCTTACCACAAAAAAGACATTGAGGTGCTCTAGTGGGTCCACAGAAGGGCAATGCAGCTGGTGAGGGGTCTGGAGAATAAGTCTTTTGAGGAGAGAGGCTGAGGAAACTGGGGTTGTTCAGTCTAGAGAAGAGGAGGCTGAGGGGAGACATTATCGCTCTCTACAACTACCTGAAAGGAGGTTGTAGAGAGGCGGGGGTCGGTCTCTTCTCACAAGTCACAGGCGACAGGACAAGAGGAAATGGCCTCAAGTTGTACCAGGGGAGGTTCAGGTTGGATATTAGGAAAAATTTTTTCACCAAAAGGGTTATCAGACATTGGAATGGGCTGCCCAGGGAAGTGGTTGAGGCACCATCCCTGGAGGTGTTCAAAAGATGAATTGACATGGTGCTCGGGAATATGGTTTAGTGTCGGTGTGTGTGTTTTGTTTGGTGTTGGTTTTTTTGGTTTTTTTTTTTTTTTTTTAATGGTTGGACTAGATGATCTTAAAGGTCTCTTCCAACCTAGGTGATTCATGCCCAGACAGTTTAAGTTGTCATTCATATTGGTCAAAAAAATCCTTTTTTCGGAGACAGAAGAAAGAAAATCCACGAGGATAGCAAGAATCACAAGATATGTCTCTGTTACTCTACTATGCATGGATTTTCCCGGACATGGAAAAGTGTTGTAAAGTACCACTGTGGAAGAGTAGAAGTAGAAAGAGCTATGGGCTCCATAATTTTTCATCTGCTCTGAAAAGTATCTGTGTGGAAACGATGTACAATTCTTCTACTTGCTGTGAGCATTCCCTGTCACAGATGCCTATTTTAATGAGCAATTAAGTTTTATAGCATGCTTAATCACTATCAGCATTACAGAACCAATTATTTGATTTCTGGACCTTGTGGTAATTGCACTGACTTTACATTTTTCCACATGTAGGACTGAGTTATTGTACTAGGGATTTCCACCGATCTTGGGGTTGCACCCAAAATCCAGATAAACCAATAGCTGCAATCTTCTTAAATGCAGTGGGCTCTTGATAAAATTTAGTATTAATACTATTCAATCTCTAATAAGGTGATGTTTTATGGGCTAAAGAACACAGTTGCCTTTCAAAGATGTGAGCTGAGTTGACCCCTGTCTTTCAATCCACTGACCAGAAAGCTGAGAAAATGCAGGATGATAGCAATGTGCTAAAAGTAAACAGCCACATGCCTGACCCAGCGGAAGCCAAGGAGGTGATTTGAGTCATAGGTGCATCTCTGAGTCACAGTGCTTCCCAGGGTGATTGCTGGGATTGTGCTGAAGTTTATCACCTTAAACAAGCAACTCATTGACCCAGTAGCTGCAGAAGTTAATATTACTTGATATTTTCTCAGGGTCAGTTTTGCAGAGTTTCTTTTCACACAACAACTTTGTCTTTGTTGGGAAAAGGTGGGCACTGTGTTATATGACATAAATTTTCAGACATCAAAGGCAGAGGTTTCTCTAAAAGTTTTAAATGCTAAAAGAAATATTTGTGGTTTTGAATTAGAGATGAATACTTTCCCTCGGATAAGGGATGGGAACCTAATGGGGAAGTGAGGTGTAATCTGATTTGTATCTAGACAGGCAAATTGTCCAGAGATTAAAAGAATCAACTGCAAAGTTGAGGAAAGAATAAGAAATGCTGCATGATATTGCTAGAAAGTGGAAGTATATAATATTTCATGTTACTCTGAGGACAGCATTCTCAGTTGTTCAATTCACTCCACAGTTTATAGGTAGTTCCATTTGTTAATATGTTAACTATGTGTGAATGTTAGGGGGCCGTTTCAGAAACCAGTGTGGTGCCTCCTAAAGTTGATCCTGCACTGGTAGCTGTTTAGCTATTAATGGACTTCACGGAACATATATTAGCCTCGTGATTACCATCCCATCATTGTCCTTCTGTTATGGGAGGTGGCATCTGTGCAAAGCAAATATCTCTATTATCATCCTTCTCCCAGAGACATTATAAAGTTTAAAACGACACCTGTTCCATTTCCAGGATATCGTTTGCAGGTGGAAGCTGAATCTGTTACTTAAAAGACCTCTTAATATGACCAAAGTGTGGCATGTAAAGTCCTTACCTTTTGTTGTCTTTCTGCCAAATGTTGTGAAGTTTTCCAGAAGGGCTAATCTGCTCTGATCAGATGGTAGTTCTGGTTGGGGTCTGCAAACCAATTTGATTTGCTGGCATCCACAGCTTGTGCGTAAAATAAACAGTATCATCGCATGTTTGGATAAGGCAATTCTCTTTTTTTTTTTTTTTTTTTTTTGCAATGAAAATAGAGCCAACAAATCCTTGTTGAGATACAACAGTAAACAACTTGGTCATTTTCCACTGTCCTTACTCATCCTGCAAATGCCATCCTCCTTGTGGTTGTTAGCAGGGGCAATAGTAATAAAACCAGGAGTATACTTGGGATCTCTTACAGGCAAAAAAGAAGTAGTACTGTGTGACTGTTTCAGGCAGTGTAACCACAGACAATCAGTTTGAGGAGCTGTCTATCCAATAAAACAATGGTGTGAGGTAAAAAGGCTTTGTGTGCACAAAGGAGTTTCATCTAATTAGCATGGCTTACAAAATAAGAGCAGAGATGTGGTAACCCATGTTTTGCCATGTGTCAGTACCAAGGTTATGGATTCAATACTCTTGGAGAGTTTATTTCGTCTAAGAGTTGCCAGCACATGTTGATGTCTGTGGCTACATCTTCAGGGATGTCACAGCTAGATTAAGCAATTCTAAGAAAGTCAGCTATGTTTTTCTGAGTAGTGATGAATCCAATAGAATTACTTGAATTTTTTTATATAGTGAATGATCCATTGTGGTTTCTTCCTGTGATTTCACATGGCTTGAATTATATTTCATTACTGTGTGGGGTTTATGCTAATATTTTGGAATGATTGTGTGATGCCCATTTTTGCTATAACGTGTGATTGAAGATCCAGTCGGTGGCTTTATTTCCCCATAATTATCATAGCACTTCATCTTATTTCTGCCATTTTGAAATATGCTTAAAAATATGTTAATCACTTAAAAGTTTCAAGCAAAGACAATCACTCCCATGCTGTGATAAAAAAGGTACCAGTCACCAACTGAATTAAAAAGGTTATGCTTTGGTGATCTGAGGTATTAGGCCAAAATCCACCTGATCTCTAGTCCTAGATTCACTATAAACAAATGAGAGATGGGGACAACGTAATTTTTTACTGCTCTGACCATGGACCAAATTTGAAATTATAAACCAAACTGTACGTTCCTGCTGAAAACAAACTGAGCTCTGTCTACTCTTGACGCCATCATGGGATTCTAGTCATGGTAGGCAGGAAAGACAAACACAAAGGGGTTGTTCCTCTCCTTTTATGTATGCTTTACTCTGTGAGAAAGAAAGAGTTTCTCTGCTGAGACTGATATGAGGAACTGGTCCTGAATCATTGTTTCAGGTCCATGGTATTATTCGCATTTTGGAAGTTTGCTTTGCAACAACAGGCTTGGGCAATTTTTTTTTTTTTTTTAGATGTTGTCACTCATGGTATAAGTCCCCAGGACATTTTGCACACAATACCTATTCTTTGCTTGCACTAAAAATGTGTAGTTATTACTCTGATTACTCTAATTCTCAGCAAAGAATAAATGCGAAGATCAATTATTATTCTTCTTTTTGAAAATGCAGCCTACCCACAAACTTTGTTTTAAATGTATATCAATTCTCTTGCTGTATCTCCCACCTTTCTACATCCAGTTTTGTCTCATACCCAGTCCCTTCTGGGAATAGAAAGGATTGCTTTTTTCATTTGGTCTCTCACTGTGAATTCTTGATTAGTTTAGCATATTTAAGTATTTTAAGTTTGAGAAAAAGGATTTTAAAAGGCGAAATGGTAAGACTGCATTTGTCTCCATAGCAGCATACTTTTTTTGACTTGCATTCACTATTTTCAACTATTTTGTAATATTTAATGTTTATTTAATAGAATAGAAGAATAGAATAATAGTTTGGCTTGGAAGGGACCTTCAAAGGTCATCTAGTTCAACCTCCCTGCAATGAGCAGGGACATCTTCAACTAGATCAGGTTGCTCAGAGCCCTGTCCAACCTGACCTTGAATGTTTCCAGGGATGGTGCATCTACCCCCTCTATGGACAATCTGTTCCAGTGGTTCACCACCCTCATAGTAGAAAATTTCTTCCTTATATCTAGTCTAAATCTACCCTCTCTTACCCCTTTAAAACCTTACCCCTTGTTCTACTGCAACAGGCCCAGCTAAAAAGTTTGTTCCCACCTTTCTTATAAGCCCCCTCTAAGTTCTGAAATGCCGCAATAAGGTCTGCCTGGAGCCTTCTCTTTTCCAGGCTGTTCATTTTACTCTGTGGGCAGTACTACAGAAGAGAGTGTTCTCTTATTACCAGCTAAGTAGTAGGTTAGTAATATATTAGAGAGCTATTTATAAAAATAAATCAATATGGTGGATAAAAAGAAATGATGATTTACCATACCATAGTATTTGAAAGCTGGCCAAAAAGGCATTTTTAAAATAGGATCTTTATGATTAGAAATGTGTGATCAAAATTATAACTGTGAACACATAAATATTTGTAATATATTTACATATATTATAAATACGTTTATATTATTGGGTTGTCTGTTGCTACATCACTAATTCCATATTTGTCTCGGGTAGAACAAATACAATTTCCAGGGCTGACACAGCCTCACCTGCTTACTGAATACTAGTTGCCCTTATGATGCATGTTCAACTTCCTTGACTTCAGGCAGTGGATTTCAGACTTCAGTTTGAATAGCAGGAAAGTTGTAAATGTTAAGGTTAAATGAGATTTATGATCTGTCTGACTCAACAGGAGCAAATGTTGAAGGGATCAAGGGCATCTCTACTCCTGCATAAGACAATCTTCTTTTCTTGGTCCAGCTGTGCCAATTGAAGAACTCTCTGAGCCTTAACTCTTCATTCTCGATTCGATTTCTCTGCCAGTTGAGCAGGTAATGTAATTGCTCTCTTGTCTTATTAAAGCAAACATGCCAAGATAATTGTAACCACTGCTGATTTTGCTTGACACTTAGTCATGGAGCACCTGGAGGCAAGCTTCTCCCTGACTGCAGAACCCCGTGCCCCAACACACAGCTGGGGTAGTTATATATCGTACTGGCCTAACTGGATCTGAAAGAAAGTATAAGCTCACCTTTAGCTTCTTCACTAGGCTGATTCTGTGATGGTTTGGTGCAGCCCCAGCTATGCTGCTCAACTTTCTGCATTTGCACTGATTTTCTTCTCTGGCATGATTAGGCATGGGTGCTGCATGACTTGGTGCAAGTGAAGGAATGTATGTCCAAAATTTGCTTAGCCCGTTTGGGTTGAAGGTATTCCTTTCTGGAAAAAAATGGTCTGAGCACTTGGAGAAATCTTGCAAGTCCCATAGTCCAGCACTGAAAGCTAGGAGAGATCCTATCTCCTCAAGTCAAGAAAGGAAAACTCAAGCAGACCACTGAAATGCGGTCACTGAGTTTGTGTTCGAAAAAATTCTGTAGAAGTTGACATCACCATTGAAAATATTTTCTCTAAGTGAAATGGTGCTATACCTACAGAATACTGTATGAAATTAATTTTCATTAGTGAGCATCCTGGCATTTACCCAGCTGTTCTCAAATCTGTTAGAACATGCTACAAGAATGCAGTCTGTTCAAAGCTGATTAAAAGAATGAATCTGAGGTTGGCTTCTCCTGCTAACAATTCAACTTACAACACAAAAAGATAGATGCCCTGTCATTTTAAAATACACAGGAAGCTAAGGAAAAGAAGCTTTAACTAATCAATTTGGGACCCATTTATTTTAAAGTTAGCAAAAGATTTCTATCCATCTTGTGGTTTTGTTTTGCTTTCCTTGTTGTGTTCAGTGTTATTCATGAAAACGCTGTTTTAAATCATCTATTCCTGCAGAGAATTCCTGGATGCAGAATACTGTGAATAGCCAAGAAATCTCTAATTGTTCATGCTGCATAGTCTCTGGATTTAATTCCTTCCTTAGATCTGTCCAATTTGAAATGTTTGGCTGTGAGCTGGTACTCATGAGGGAGAAGTCTTTGTAGGTTGAGAGTGGCTGGCAGTGCAGTGTAATGCTGTAGACATCCTGTCAGATATATTGTACTGGTCTTAATAGCACTGGGAGTCACAGGATACTTAGTCCAAGCCCTCCTCTGGATCCTCAGCTGTAGATTTATTGTTTGCAGGCATATCAGCTGTGTTCAGCTCAGCTGTGTCTACTTCTCTGGCCACGGTAGTAGTCGCCACTGGTTTGCTGTGCTCACTTGTGCCAAGGTAGTGCCAGAAATTGGGGAACCAGCCCTGAGGAAGGGCTTGGTGGGGTGACGTAGCAGCCTCTGCCAGTGGGAGAACCAGTGCACACTGATCTACAAGCAACCCAGGCACTGTGACGGAGTGGTGGAAGATTAGCACAACAAGCAAAGCTTAGTCTCTAACATAAGCATGTTTGGGGGGGTGTATGCTGACTGCTGGAGGATGGACAACAGTATCACAGTGTTATTTGCAACTGTTAACTGCCAGGGAATGATAATACAGAGGATTGCCCTTTATAATAAATTTTTCTGACTGAATTAGGAAGTGTACAAAGAAGCCTCAGGTTTTTAATTAATTATGTTAACTTTAATGCACTTTCTATATGCATTCATTGCCTTTTTCATTGTTTTCTTAGTTGTCTTTGCCACCCTGGTTACTGAGGAATCAGCCCCATGCAAACTTGATAAATATCCTTACAGAAACTTTTCATGACTATTTGGCTTTTATTTGCAGACTTCTAAACAGATGCTGCAGAACACTCTTATATAGGGATATAATGTTGCTTTCTAATGCTACTCTTCCCAGATAGCACAGTCCTTGTATTACTGTGATAGTGTGTTTCCCCCCTCTCCAGATGCCAACCTGACCTTTATCTCCTGTACCACTGCCTAAGGAATAACCACCCATGGTGGTCTAATGGATGCATCCAGTCGTGATGGCTGCATCTGTGGCTCAAAGGTGGTTTCAGGGCTTTAACGTGGTCTCAGGGAGAGAGAAAACAAAATAGCTAAAGCTAACTTGAGCAATTCACCATACTGGTACTGTGGTTCATATGCAAGTATGACTATAAGTCAACCATCTTACCTCCACATAAATAGTGGACAACTCATGAGTCTTTTTGAGCACTCCTGAATCGCAGTGGGCTGCATGCCAGGGTCTCCTTTGAGTCAGGATGCTGCTCGAGATTACTCCTCGAGGTTAAGAGATTCCTAGTCGCTACAGATCCTCAGTAGGTGGTTTACAGCACGCTGCACTTTGAAATTCTTAGCTAAGTTATATAAAGGATTGATTGTGCACATATAATCCTTTAGACATAAACTGTTGACCAAATCTGGGACTAGGACTAGATCCAGTTGCACCTAGACTCCTCACTGAGAAGGAGTTCAGAAAGCAAGGGGTCCTTTCCGAACCTTGTGACACAACAGGAGGGTCTCCCTGACAGTTCTGTCCTCTATGCAGGAAATAACCAAGCGTACCTTGCAGTTGAGTCTTGTTAAACTGTCGGATCTACTGCCAACTTTGTTAGATCATTGTTTTGTATCAATAAATATATTTCTGCTTCTCTCTTATGAGTGAAGTACATCACTCCATCTGCGACAATTACAAAGGCTGATGATGCATTATGGAAATTTTTGTGTGGGTTCTGTCTGGCAGCATTTACATTGTTGCTAAACTACCTGTTTTTCCACTATTCTAATTTAAGAACACATAACAAGGGCTAATGCTATTTCATGACTTGATTTCACAATCAAGTACTGCCAATGCTAATGTACTTAGTTTCTGTGCAATTAAGTGACTGTACACTGTATACTCTTCTTAACTGAAAGTCAAGTGACTTTAAAGATGGTTTGAATAAATCAAGTGGAAATGTGACACCGTATTACTTTTTTTCTATACCCGCTACTCTATTTGGTTTGCTTAGGTTTTGTTTCAGGTGATCTGGCACCTTCAGATCTACAGTATATAGGATAAAGAAGAATTGCAAACTCCTTAGCATCCTTTCCTTCACATTACTAAGCCATCCATCAAGTTTTTAATGTGTTACTATGTCAAACTTGTTGCCTTTTTTCATCTAAAAGCAAAGGACAAAATTTTTGAAATTACACAGCAATTTTTTTTTTGAAAAAGACTTACATTTTCTAAGCAATTTAAAGTAATAGCCTACAATAACATCGTATTTTATATAAAATACTAAAATACTATGTATAAAATACTTTCAACACCATATGCTTAATTTTTTTTATTTGTCTACTAAATAAATACAATATAGGCTAAAAAATATGAAGGCTAAAATATAAATAGCCTGTTGATATTATATTTTTTTCTTTTGAATACTCTTCCTTTAAATTCTTTTATTTTTTTTTTTAGAAGTATTTATCTCATATAATTTATCATAATGTATGTTTGCAAATTACAGGCTGAGATATCCATTCACTACCCTGAAAGGCAGCAGAGGTGCTGCAGCACAAACCACTAACCTATTCAGTAGGAATTCGCTTCTGACTGGATCCTCAGATCACGAGGTGAATACAGTGAGTGCAGAAAGGACTGAACCTGCTTTTATGGTTTACATAACACAAATAATATTTAGTGTTGACAGATGGAATAGAGTGCTCAGGACTTGGTAATAAAGAACAAGAGCACGACAGACAAGAGAACATTGAGTATAGAGGGCACAACTCTGTAACGGACACACAGTGTTCAGAAGATGAACAGTATAAAAAACTAATTATGTTTCAGTACAAACAGTGCCTGAACAGGAGATGTGGTCTGAGCCAAGCTGTTGGTACATGTGGTTCACGCAGCCCAATTTACATCACAGTTTTTCAGTGAGTAATTGAGGACCCTCCTGTAGGGCTCTTGAGCTCTTTGATCATTTCCATGTGCAGTCACCATACATATGCAATCCCAGAACACTCTATTCAGGGGTGCAGATAATGAGGTATTTTTGCATTTATTTACATGCAATTAAAAACCCAGTGGCACTCACAGTTTGAAATGTGGCTGCTTGTCTCCTTTTTAACATTTTTGAAATGGAAATTCTAGATTTGTTTTTGTTAGTTAAGAGGAATAGAATTTATTACCAAGTAAAGATAGACAAAAATGAAACTGAAAATTTTAGATCAACCCAAAACATTCAAATATTGTTCTGCAAAATAATATAATTGTTTTACCTCTTTGTGTCTTAGGATACTTCAGCATGTTTCATATGATTGGAAAAATAAATTTTCTGGCCAATCACTGGTTTAGCTTCACAAATCGGCGTAAAAGCTTTACCTTCTCTGGCGCATGGAAATTTTTAACCAAGGAAATGCCCAATAAAGCTTCATTTGAAGATTCTCCTCAGATCAGTATGAGCTGCCAACTGTCTGTAAGCTCTATCTTCTTTTAATAATGCCTCATTACATGAATTTTGCTATGCCTTTTGTTGAGTTCGCTTATATACACAAGCAGCAGCAATTCTTTCCATTTACTATGCATTAACTTCTGTCAGGTAATGATGTGGTTTGCATTTTAAAATTCTTTTTATTTTTTCTTCTCCTTTGGTATGCCCTATAAGAAATTACTCCAGGAACCAGGGAATTAAAATTGTGAAAATATGGTGAAAAATTGTGAAAATGCCATTAAACAACTGAAAGAAAACAAATTTCTAAATGACAGTAAGGAAAAAATTCCCCAAACTGCGGGAACAGGATATATAAGTTACTAGAGGCTTAGCATATTTTAACATGCACAGGAAATTCTTTTCTCAGAAACAATAAAATTTACTTTGTGATGTCCCTTATAGGAAGTTTCCTTAAACTGAACTCAAAGCCGAATGGAAAATAATTTTTGAATTATTGGTTCAAGTCACCCACTCCTTTTTTTTGGTGACTGAAAACTACAGAGAATCACTGGGTTCAATTTTTGTCTGCTAGTGAGAATATAATGGAATGTGATATAGCTCTGAAACTATAATAACTTAATAGATACATTTAATATTTTTTTGTAAATTTTGTATTTTTTTTCTGTGCCTGTGGTATTTTTATACTCAAAATATGACATAAAAATGGTAAAGAAAAAATTCATGGTGTATTAAACAGCAGAAAACTGACACTCCTGCAAATAATATATAATCTGTCAGATTTAATCTGAATTTTGCTAGTGGCTTGAATGGGAGATAATTCAGTCTTCCTCCTCTTGAAAAGGGCAAAGAATAGCTATAGGTTAAACTTCCATTGCAAGATTGCCTTTAAATTGAATTGTGCATTGTGACCATGAATTGTGGTCAGAAACCTTCCTGGCCAGTTGTTTGGTCTAAAGTATCAGACGTATGTTGGGCATGTGTCTTAGGAGGCTTTAATTCAAGGCTAAAAGGTTGCAAAGAAATTGGTTGTGTAAACTCTTGCCTCTAGCTTGAACTGCGGGTGATGGTTGACTTTGTGCGAGCACCGAGGGCAGCCCCCTTGCAGAGTGAGGTGTGGTTGAGAGGTTGTTCACGAAGTGATTCCTTACTGCTCCTCAGATACTGGGTGTTCATCCTGAGCTTTTCCTGTTTATGGATCCTATTTTCATGAAAAGTTTCAAGAATTGACCTTAAACCTTACTACAGCTGTGTTGTATGTGTTACTAGTGTGACTGTTTGGCAGCAAGGCTTAGCCATGGTGAGCTGTGCATGCCTAGGCACAGTCCTCTGGTTGGGGTCCTCTAATGTATTTTGATTTTGAGGATAACATTCCCCTGGAGCACTACAGAGGCTGAAGGAGTGGTTTACATCCACTTCAGCCCAATAGATAATGGATGAGACAGCAGCAGAAACGATAATATTGTAGAGATCTTGTATCTGCACAGCTTATTAATGAACTGTGAAACTAGATGATGTGGAAGCACCGATGCACACAGCACCCCGTGAACTGGATCCCCAGCTGGTCTAAGCTGCAAGTACCTGGATAGGGAGGAGGGAGCTGGTGGATGGAGGTATGCAGAGGAACAGATCTCTGATATGAGGTATCTTGCTTGTGTGTAGAATAGGAATGCTGATAGACTTGGCGGGAAGCATTAAAGAAAATGTAGCTTATTCTTTCTTTGCATACGTATGCTGTTACCATGCTTTCTAACTTGTTCCATTTCACCCAGTTCCTCAGACAACCTTTGGAGTGCAGGAACATGGAATGGCTGCATCTTTAGCAAAGAGATGAGGGAACTTTCTTCCCTATCTCCCTTAAATGGAAGTTTGAATGGCTTAATATTTTGATGTACTGACAAAGCTTTTCTTGCTGACGTTACTCCTCTGGCATTACGGTCACCGTGGTATCCCTTGCTTTGACGCCTGACAGTAAGTGAGAAATCACTGTGTGAAACAACTGGTTATACGTCAGAAAGCTCTTCTAAAATTATATCCATTTGATGTCCTCTTTATGTACTATTTTATCTTCAGGTGAGACGTGTTGATGAAAGGATGGAAGAGACTATATAATGAGACTGTATTTTTGAGTAATCTCTACTTCTCATATCCTTCCCTAATAGCTTTTTACAGAAAAAATTATTTTCAACCAGTTACCACTATATTGCCTTCAGGACCAACGGACAGGGTGACAGTTGCTTCAGGTGGTAGTATATTTTGTGTGCTAAAATAATTAAGTACAGACAGAAGCCATTGTTAAAACAAATAAATCCTACAACTAGGGCCATGTAGTCTACTCTGTGAGAGAAGTTATACAATGATGTATTCATGGGGGAACAGAAATTAGAGATGTAATGGAGTTACTTGCCAATGCATTCGCTTTCCAAATTGCTACCATTTCTTCACAGGAATTTCAGGGCTCCTCCAGCTGTGATTTTTCTGGGTGCCCTTTTAAAGCTCTTAATCCAGATAACCAGGAGAACCCTTTGGCTCTTAGGTTTCTGTAATAAATCATTTGAGAATGGGGACCATGCTGTTTAAAGCAAGGAATTAAGGAGAAAATTAAAAGAAAAAAATGCAAAAAATTCCCATTGTGAATCTCATGGGATTCTTTCTTTTGTTGTTGAAATTTTGGTTTTGCTCAACAGTTTTAAATAGTTGCTTGATTTCCAGGCTTCAAACTTGCAGGGAAGAGTCAGTAAGATTTCTTGGATTTTCTATGCAGGAATCATTACTAGCACATACAGCATTTCCAATGGCCTCATATTTGTGGGTTGTCAGTGTCTCTTCTGAGGACTGGATGACTTTATGTCCAAATTTTTTGATCTTCTTCCAGTCTGGGGTGTATTGAGTTTTTTAATGTGTGTATGTGTGATTAACTGGGATATCTGTTGACATGTTTGAATGTAATACTTACGGATTTCCATTAAACTCAGCAGGATTGAGCAGTTCTGGAAACAAATCATAAATATTCATGCAGAGTACTCTAAAATTGAGATACCCCAAGTATGTGAGCTACTGAAAGTTGGTAAGATTATTAAGTTTCAGACTTGCTAGAAGCAAGAACTATTAGAAATGCTGTAAAGGTTACTGTCCTATTGTTCTTTGCTGCTTTTTTTTTTTTTTTTAGATACTTGCATGTTTTTTGAAAGACATCTCTACCTTGAAGTATATATCTTCACTGACTTGAAATCTGAAGCATGCGAAACTTAAATCCAACAAATAAAAATTAATAAGATGTCAAATTTGGAAAACTTCCTGAAATCCATTCTTGGGATGGTGTGTTGCCTTTTTCAGTACGTAAAATGTGGGTTTTATGTGGTTTTCTTTGTTTACGTAGGAGGGAAGCATTGCCAAAGGAAATGCAGAAGGATTTGTTTAGGAAAAAAAGCAGCTCTCTAACTATTCACATAATCATGTGTATTATTAAATGCATAACGGGATTATCTGGTGAAAGGTAAATGCATTGGAAATCACTGCCTGAAAACTCTGTTGCCATTAAAACGCTTGTGAATAATATACCTAGGAAAAAAGGAAACTAGGAACTGGCTTTGATAATACAAAAATGGTAGCTGGTAACATGACAGGAGCTATGTTATCAACAAATCCCATACCATTTTCTCTAGCTCTTGCTTTCCGTTTATCTGCAAGGCTGGGCTCTCAGCTCTCCGTAATCACTGACTTCATCCAGGGTCTCAAACAATGGGAAAGCAAGGAAGAATTCAGCAACTGCAACTGCCAGAGTGACAGCAGCAGAAGGGAAAGACAAAGCAAATAACAACAATGATATCTAACAACCATCTGACATAGTCTAGAGCCTGTGCTGTCCTGCTCTGCCTGCCAGCATATTGATTTTAAACTCTGCGTGGCACTCAGATGCTGCAGTGATGGGCAATAAATAAATAACATTGTTTTGTTCACAATGAAGATGACTCAGGATGCTCAAGAGACAGGGAATGATTCATACGCAGCCTTCAGACCTCCATCAGCTGTAAGCTATTTTGCTTGCCCTCAGGAATTCAGTAACTGGGACAGGGAAACAGATAGTTATTGGTGTGTTACTGCTGTGCTTGGCTACTATATGTTAATTTACAATTGTTCCATGTTCAAGTAAGTTGTTACTTATTCGCCTGGTGGCTGCAGTGAGGATATTGTGAAAAGCTGTATGTACTGGGAAGTGTGCCTGGTGGAATGAATTCTTTCTTCTACCACTACGAGCCATGGAACTGAGCAGCACAAGGCAAGGCAAATGAACTGCAGTCTGGCTTCTCCTCTGCTACAGGTGCCTTTCTGAAGAAACATCAACATGATCTTTCTCAGTCCTGCACCTAATATTTGAATTACATTTACATAACTTTGGGCTTTCTTTTTTTCTTCCTAGGGGGCAGACTGGCAGGGTCCCCAGCTGCACTCATTCTTTTAATTGCAAGAGGTGTGCAAAGAAAAAGTGTAGCTCAGTTTGAACTTATCTTTTCCTTTTAATCAGTCTGCATTTCTTCATGGGCAAATATTTTGAGTGGATAATAGAAATAGCGCCCTTTACTGCTGCATCCAGTTCTTGTTGGACATGGATAGAACTTGTTGCTCTTGTGCCTTTTCTCTGTTGTTCAAGTCTAACTCGCTAAACTTCTCAGCACATGAGAACAGAAAGCTAACGAACCCCAGCAGATCTGTCACAAATATTATGTGAGAATGTTACAACTTGGGGAACAGAGGCACAAATTTAAAAATTACTTGCATGGTAGAAAACTCACACAACTGGTTATTCTGAGAGGCAGCTAAAGACTCCAAGTGTTCTGGTTCCTTTTCCTTACCTGGGTGGACTTGAAGGCAAGGTTCTACAAGTAAAAGAGAATCTTTATGCGGCCATACTGTGTTGTTTAAAAGTTCTTATTTTTCTCCTTTTATTACAGCTTGGCTATTGTGATTAGAAGCAAATGTCTAATTTGAGAAGGACAATTCAGGAATACAATTGCTGTCTGGCACTGTCTTCTGCTCTGTGCAAACCTACACAACTTTGAATATCCAGCTTCAAGCTTGCGCAGCATGGGATCCAGATGGATGTTTTTGCTGAGTCTGGGATTTTGTTTACAAATGTTTCTGCTCTAAAAAAAAATATATATAAAAAGATTCCCCACAAACACTTAAATAGTATAAGCCATTAAAAAACCAAAGTAAACCAACATTTGGGTATCATATATATTTAATTCATGTCCTAAAGATGCTGAGTTTTCCTGCCAGATTTCAACTCCATTTTAACCTTTTCTGTTTCTTTATTTGTCTTTTGAATAGGGGTTTTGACTATGCTGTCTGAATTACTCTTTTTTTTCAGTTAAAATTTTTTCCATGTTTCCTAATGAAAAGAGCCTCTTTCTGCTTCACCAGTTTCATTTGTGCACTACAACAAAACAGTGCAGGGGGATTACATTTGTCAAACAAAATGAAAACATATTTAAAAGATAGATATTCTTTCCAAACACAAGTAGGGTTCTTTGCCTAGGCCTACAATAAAATATTTTAACCATTGCAGAAACTTGGTAAAACTTTTTGGAAGTTGGGCAACATATTAAAGCCCTGTACTTTTTTACTGCCTTCCTGGTCAACTGTTTTATCACCATCACCCAATGTGTCTTCACAAGATCCTGTGTGCCAAGACTCAGTGTGTACCATTAGCTCCAACTTACAGATAAAGCTCCCAACGTTATTTCTTCACCCTGGCTCCCACCTCCAGGAAGTCTCGGCCACCAGGTTTCTATGCAATGCAGGCAGCAGTAGCTGGCTTCTCTGCAAGCAGATGTGGAGCCAACTAAGGTCCATGGAAATGCTGTAGCAGCCTGCAGCAAAGTTGGCTCTGCTCTCAGGTGACTTCTCTAGTGCTTTGTGGGCTCCTGGAATAAAATTTGTGATAGTGCATATGGGAGACAGCAGATATTTCCAGATGGTTAGCCTTGGTAATATGTAGCATGCTTTTGATTGAACTTTAGGGAGAAGCTACTTGCTATGTCTACTTAGGATGATGCTCAGGGTCCTGTGTCAGGAAATGAGCGTAATTCCAGTTGCATACAAGTGAGTATTTACAGATAAAAATTATTCTCTAGCATCTACCAATGTATCCTACACTTTGCCATCTTTATCACTTACATCCAGTACCCATAAATGGCTGCTAAAAGTTTCCTTTTAAAATTTGACTTTTCTGTTATTTTATTTCATATTTTTTTCTCATTCCACATCCTGTAATTTGGAACAACCATTTTCTTCATTGTCTGTGAAAAGATTTAAAAAAATGTATGAGTATTTACCCTTCTTGAGACAAGCATGTCAACCAAACTCTGTATAAAACATATATTCTCTTTTAATGTGGTTTAGTTTACCAAGTGATATTAAAAATGTAGAAATGTCATATTTTAAAACAGAATGTTTTCATCATCTCTGCTAGAAATACTACATCTGAGCACGGGATACGCTGAAATCTCTACCCAGAATTAAGTGGGTCTACCTGAAATCCCTGAAATGACTTGGAAATATGCAATTCCATATTTCCTAACTGCCAAATGGCACTAAGAACAGTTTGAAATGTATGGATTATTCCTTATTCTGAACTGTTGTAATCACTCTAGGACTGTGAGCAGCTGTCCAGAAGAGAGTCTCTTTACCTAACATAGCATGAGTGAAGCTGTGAACCATTACACTTCCTCTGTCAGTATTGCTGTCTATACAAAAAATGTTGCAAAGTGGACCTGAGTATGATGCAAGATCCTAGCTTGATATAAATTTGACTTGAAGAGAGTTACACATTTAAAGTCTTTGACAGACCTAAAGGCTTGACTTGTAGTGCAAAATGTTCTCATGAAAGATTGTTTTGTCCGAAAGGTTAACTCTAAAACGTACTGAAATTTTTTCAGTCCTTTTGAAGTCACATTTTGATGAAGTGTTTATTGTCCCACAAGTGGCACAGTGTAGCATTTTTTTTTGCAATGCAAGACGAAACAGGAGGAGAATGGAAAAAAGAAATCAAAGGCTGGTTAGCGGTGAATAGAAGTAAAAAAATAATTATATGGAAAATGAATTGAAAATGAATTATATGAAGGAGCTTGAAAGTGAAATAACTAGAGATTTGGTGATCAGGAAAGGGGGAAGTGTTTGAGACAGAGACGTGCAGAAGGGAATAGGTGTCAAAGTAACTTTACATTTCATCTGGGTAACAGTCAATCTGAACTGATGCATGATGAGCTAGAAATGGGTATTTTAAAGCATGTGGACATTTATTTTCTTCATCTCTTCCTTTTCTGCATGGATCTCTGATGAGTCTGGCCAACTTTGTGTATTAGCTTGTTTTTGGGGGATTTCACTACTGTTCCCTAATGATAGGTAGGCAGATTGCGCACCCATGTTACTGCTTGAAGAGCGTGTCCAAGGGGGTACTGGAGACACCCCAAAATACCTCTCAAATGGCAAGTATTTTGACTAAATGTGATTCTTTCAATTTTTCATGTATCATGAGATTTATGAGTAGATTGAGTGAGCTTAACGCAATGCTTCTGTTCTAATTTGAAAACCTTCTTGTATTGTTAATAGTTGCTAGTGAGTGACTTCCTAGTTGAAATTTATTTGGATTTCATTTTCCATTGATGTTTAATTGCTCACATATATTTGGTTGGTATGTATCTACCTAGGTATCATGTATCTACAGCTTGCACTGACTATGGACTCCATTTGCACTTTGGTACCCCACAACAGCATCACTAGTCCTTCTGGATCTTTGATGTGTCATGGCATTGCATTTAGGAGTTGGGGAAACATTTTGTGTATCTGGAAGTAAATGACATATGAACTGTGCCTTTTTATTCTGCCTTCAGGGAAAGTGATGAAGAAATGGTTGTATCTTGGAGAGAATGAGAGAGAGGTTTTGTAGAAAATGGCTGGAGAAAGGTCAAATTTGTGACTATTGTATGTTGTGAAATGTACATTGTGAAACTAATGAAAAACTTATGAAATTGGTTTCTACTGAGTAGAGGCAAGGCAGAATCTGGCCCATAGGGAGAAGCAACAAGTATGGAATAGGAACAGTACAATAGTTTTATTTACATAAAGACTTAGTAAAACAAGCTGTGTTATTTTAGCTGAGTCTGCCCGATTTACTATCCAAACACAATACTTAATGATACATAATTGGCATCTGATCAGTACCACATAAGTGGAATGTTGTTGTGCAATGTTCTGTCTTTGGAGCATTTTCTTTTCTTGGTCGTTATGAGTAAAGTCTGCTACTCGGTGCTGAGACAGAGTGCGTGTGAGGGAGCAGGAGCCCCAAATGTGCTTTTGGAAGACATGGGAAAATCCTTTGCTGTAACGATAAAGTCATGGTGTTTCTGCTTGTGTGTATTCTCTGCCAGGAGCTGCTGCAGCCTTGGGTCTGAGCTACATGAAGGCTCAGCCTGAGGTTGCTCAGAGGCCTGACTGGGATATCTTTAGGAAGCAGCTATCTGTTCCAGAATGTGCTAGGAGCTCCTCGCTAGATGAGACACATCGTTCCGAGTTACCATGGAGCTGGTGAACAGGGTGAAGGTCTGGATGTGGTCCTTTCAAGCCCCATTTCCTGTAATTTTTCTATTAACTGAGACCAGACATACATTTCAGGAGAATGTAGAACTGAGTTTTTTGGTACTTTCAATGGTTGAAAGTATTTTGATGTTCCTCCCCACTCTTCCTTCCCATCCCCTATATTTAAAGGTGTTTACTTTAATGTAGCCAAATTTGACAGTTGTTTCTTACATATTTCTGTAAGTACAGATGCAGAACACTGCTGTCACCAGGAAGAAATGTGGGTTTTCACTTGTGGCTGGAAAGAGTTCTGAAGTTTGAATAATGCTTTGTGTTCCTAGACATTTTTTTGTTCCTAGACCATTGTATATCACTGTGATTTCATAGCATGGCACAAACCACTATGCTAATGCTTGTGGTTTAATCTCAGTAAATCAGCAGGAGAAAGCATCTCATACAGGAAAAGATTTCCACAAAAACTGGGGGCCATAGGTGAAGTAATTTCTATTTTCCTTTTTATTTTTGGCCACCAACCAACACGAGAAGTTTTGCTCTGCATCTATATGCTGTGGCAGGTTGGGTTAGATTCTGAAGCTGCTTCTTATTTGTCTCAGGTCAGTGGGAAAGAATAAAACTGAAATAAACCATCTCCAGTATCCCAACCTACAGTCAAACCTTACTCTTATTTTGAACTTCCTTTATCTAGGAAGATAGATATCTAAGAAGACAGTTTCCATCAGGAAACCCATTCAAATATACTTGCAAGGGAATTTCTCATATGATATACATATAAATGATGCACACTTGTATTTGCTCCATTATAAACGCAGGCAAATGAGACACAATCTTCAAGGGCATCTGTGAATTCTAGATGTAGAGGGAGGAATGCAGGTGAAGGAGCTGAACTAGTGCTTATGTGCCTGTTAAGAAGACTATAATAGATCAGTCACCATGAGTAGTCTTAGACCAAAAAGCACAGTCTATTCGCAGCAGTGTCTAGATCTTTTTTGTCAAGCTGATATGAATATGGGAGATCTTGAGAAGGATAATGTTGTGTATCTGTATGTTTTTCTTTGCTTTTGTTCATTTGTTTTATAAAGCCCTGAGATGTGTCTGGGAGCCCTGGTCAGTCCTTTTGTACTAGTGATGTCTGGGAAGTTGACAGGTCCTCTTAGCTGATGTAACAGGCAGCTAACACAATAACAACAAAGATAATTTTCCCTAAACCATCTCTTTCCTCACTACTTTGAATCAGGCTGTAGACCACATTAAAGATTTGGGACTTGTAACTGGCTTTTTTGTTTTCCCTGCTTTTTCCTAAGCTCTGTTCAGTGTTTCCTGCAGTTGTGCATCTGGGTGGCTTTTCCTCAGCAGTACTTCATCAACGTCAGCCTGAAAACACTGAAACAAAGAGGGTAAGTCTGACGTGTTCGGAGATGCGTGACAAAGTCATTTTGTTTTGTCGTCTCAGTGACTGATTATAGACCTGTGGAGAAGAGATGTTGTAGGCAATGCTTGAACAGTCTGAAGTAGTGTAAATTGTATTATGAATTGCCTAATTTCTAGTATTCAACATACATCAACCTCTTTCCCATGCTGAAGGCATAGTCTGTTTCATCACTTGTGGCCAGTGTGAGCCTTGCAGGTGTGCACTATGTGAAAATCCACAACACAATCTGGCAAATTCACACACACTCTTATATTAAAGGAAATGTAAGCTCTGCAGTGCTGGCTGAGTAATACTTTAAATTAAATAATTCTTTAAATTAAAGGCCACGTTGATATCAAAAGGCCTCTTTTGTTTTCTTTGAAAATTCATAAAGTCTTTCCAAAAACATTGAAATTGAAGAGGAAAACTATCATTAAAGCATTCATTCCTTATTGAGAGGAATTCAACTTGTTCTTCTCTAAGTTTGAAATCAATAGCACATCTGTTTTCTGCTTTCTGAGTGTGGTGTGTTGTAATAACATATCGCAGCTTGACAGTGACTGTGCACTGTTTATTCCTTTGTAGAGTCACAAGCTGCTATATCAAACTTCTGTTCTTTCACTGGTGGAACTCTTTTCAAGTATATAAAGCACAGCTATACCCTGAGAAGTGACACTGGAACTCCACTGCAAATATCTTTATTTCATGTTCTTAATCATTATACAACATATTTTGCCCAGTTCAAAAGGGTAAAGATGTTATTTTCTAATAGTTGGTGTCGCTACTGGGCATGGACATCTTGATCTGGAGTTATCTCCTGTTTGCCTGTTATCAACAACCACCTTGGTCTGGCTGGGCCATGTTGCACGTATACTCGATGCGGCTGTCAAATGGGTCAAGTAGATGATATATTTTAAATACATGAGTTTATATACATGAAAATAAGTACAACTAGCATATTGTAGGACTGTAATATGGCATATTGCAAACGTTTTTAATCTGTGTTTTCCTAAAGACCTGCTGGCCTTTTTCTGTGCAACAGCTATCTTTGAGTGAGTTCGGTATCTCTGCACAGGTTGGGATAGGGCAGTGTTTTGTACCTAGAGCCTTATATGAAAGCCTGCTTCCTACTGACTTTTTCAAATATTTAAAGATCTTTTGCTGTATTTAACTTCAGTACTATTAAATTTATTACTATATGAAGTAATTACCTAGAGAGAAACATATTTTCCGAGCCTTGAAATTAAATGTCAGTTTTGGACAAGCTTCCAGAGAGATGGAAGAGAATTGATTAGTGATGGAGCAGGCTTTCTATGTCCATGCAAAATATTCCCCTACCTCTTACCCTAATTCCTCCAGGGTCACTCTCTGTATCTTTGCTCCTTTTGGCACCCAGGGGCTATTCCACAGCTGTAGCCATTTCGTTTGTGCTTGCGTACCCTTGACTGCAGCACCGTGTGTCATTTCTGACCTGTGTACCTCAGGTTCCTCATCACTGACATAAAGGTTTAGTTAATAAACTGCATTTTATAGCTTCACGAATGAAATTAAAATGTCCTGATCAAATGAACTATAAGCCTGGCAGGATATAAATAACCTGTATTTATGCACTACCAAACACATGCATCTCCACTACTGATTAGATTACTACCTTTGGGCACTAACTTAACATGTATATTTAATAACAGTAATAAAACTGTTTCCATCATATTCCACGCATGCTAAAAAGGTAGCCTTGAAATGCTTTTGGTAATGATTGGTTCTTTTAACTGCCCTGTAATGATATAAATGGTTTTATGCCCTGAATGGTATTGACTTGTCTTCCTGCTGATTTTGGGTGCAACAGATGCATCAGGTGGCCACATGTGCCTACATGTAACTGGGGTCAGTACTATCTTAGCCAGCTGACTAGGATATATGTGCCACATACATACATCTTTCTGGGTGAATCAGAGCTATCTGCTGGGTGCACGCTGGACTATGTATTGCTAAAGGCAAAGTGGAAAACATTCTGCACCTTGAGCATGAAAAGACATGTTCTATCCCTGTGAAATCCCAGCTACAGATAGTGTGGAATAGAGGAATTATCACAGAATCTCAATAAACCACAGCTTTGTTGCAATAATTTCTTTTTTTATCTCCTCTGCTGTTTATCAAAGGACTGCCAAGAAGTCAGAGGCTCTTGTCTTGACTTCTCACTGAAATGAGGAGAAGTAGTTTTGTGTTTGTCTTCCTGAACACTTTCTGAAACACTCCAGCTGGAATGATAATTTGCAAGCTATGCTCCTTCAGATGCTAAATTGTTTGTAAACTGTATCCCTTGCATCAATTGTATTCTGGTCTCCTAAATGAAACAGCTGTGAATGTATTTACAGTCCCAGAAAGCTGGACCAGTGATAGAATCTTGCAGTTTTAGTCATTGCTCATCGGCTGACGTCAAGGCAAAACCAATGGGGAGCATGTGCTTACTCTCTCTCTAGTCTCTCACTCTGTCCACATGTTGCCATTTCACTTGGATGGATCAGAGAAATCAGCATTCAAGTATTCTGATAATTTAGGTCTGTGAGAGCATATTAAGTCCCAAACATCATAAGGACAGATTGATAAGGACTTCAGAAAATATAGCAATATATTCATGGATGTGGTGAAATACAAAATAGTTTCATACGGTGAAGAATGAAATGCAAAGCCAAGGATCACAAGTCATCTAGTGATGATTCTATAATTGAAAAAAAAAGATTTAAAGTCTGTTGTTTGTTCTCAAGTGTCCTGAAATTCTGTTGCCTCAGGCAAGTCTTCCTATAGATCCTTGTAGAAATACACTGAAGTTGCTTTTGAAACTTTTGTGACTACCAAGAAAATGTTCCTAGGTTTGTATTTATTTAGAGCTTTTCCTTTATTACAACAAACTCATAAATGTCTTGAGAATACTTTATTCCTGTGTTTGGTTTAGAAAACAACCTCTAATTGATGGCAATTATCGTAGAGTGTAACCAAAAGATGGCAGCACTCCAGTATTTTTTTTTATACCAAGTAGACAAGAGAAAGAGTTTATTTACTGTTTTATGAGCTCTACTCTGTTATTGGAAGGGAAGGGTGTTATAGGAAAGGAAGTGATTAAAATAGTTTGAGAGGTAAAAAATGCTTCACATTTCTTTTTGCAAACATAACAACTTAGTTTTATTAAATTGCTATTAATTGGACACTGCCTCTAAGATGCGTCAAGCAGACAACAAGCCACATTAAGAGGAGGCACTTGTCAGAATCAAGCAGAAGTGTGTTTGTCTAGACAGTTTCATGCTGTACAATTCCCAGATGGGATTTCATCCTGTAGTGACTTAAAGTCCCATCCAACTGCTCCAAAAAGAATTAGTTTCCCAAAACATAAGGAACCAGAGAGGGGACTAGAAAGACTGACTGTTTCCTTACCTTCCAGTTTGTTAATTGTCCGAATAGTGAACCTGTCATTTCTAGTATCCTTATGAAATGAAATGTGCTATCTTAATACCAGTGTGCTTCAACTTTTCTGGTGACGTCCACAGGGGAAATTACTAGATTAATGAAATCATCTTCACAGACCTTCCCAAACCCCTGTGTGGTCATGGAAAAGGTTCCCAGTGACTTAATTTGATTCCAAATCAGTTTCAGTCTGGTGGCATCCCAAAAGTGCCGGAAATTGTGCAATGTACAAATAGGCACCTTATGCTGGGTTTCGGATTATCAGTACAGTTGAGGAAGCAATAACAAAACAGGACCTGCCTCCCTCTGGGGGAAAAAAGCCAGGGAAATAACTATTTATTGGGCTCACAGTGCAAAAAAATTCCCAAACAACAAAAACAAAATAACCAAGCACTCAAACAAAAAAGCCTTTACCCCCACCCCCAGTCATTTTAAAATTCAAACACATCCCAAATCAAACCATATAACATCTTCCAAAACATAGAAAATCCCTTAGGAAAAGATTTCTCATAATCACGAATTTCCCTACAGGAGGTTGCTCAATAACTCTTAAGCAACATTTCCATTATGTGCAAAGCAAAACCAAAAGCTTGTAGAGGTCCAGCATGCGTTCACTTGTTGCTGAGGCTGAGAGTCTGTTCTTAGTCTGCTTTATTCTCAGCTCCTTTGTAGGGTGAATATGAATTGGGAACATAATCTGGGTAACTGATCTTCACAGTTGTGAAGTGGCATTATCATCTTGTTAATGTTTTTCATTTCAGTAAGACTAATGCCTGATATTCAACCAGTATGATACACCACTACAGGAATATATTGGGTAGTTGAAGGCTATCCTGATCAGGGACTTATTCATTTATTTTAAATTATGAAAATCTCCCTAGCATTTTCCTCTGACTTAGTATTTATTTTTTGGTAGCTCAGGGTTCCAGGCTGAAGATTGACATGGGGCACAAATAAAAGAAACAAGTACAATGTGCAATTCATATACTTTTGGCTTTGGAACAGAAGTAGTTTGTCCAATGGAAGCAGAGCGTGTAGGAAATGGAAACACGATGGAAAATTTGCCTGCTTTTTTTACAACTGTTACTTTTCTTTGTGCCTTTTTACTTGCCCTGGTACTGATAATTCAAATTATACAACTCTGAGTTACTATGAAATTTTATATCAGAAGGGGAAAATGAATTTATTCTTTGTACCAGCAAAAGAAGGTTTAATCTCCAGCAGAAACTCTGGTTCTTTCCTTCATCTCCCCACTGTTATTTTTTAGGCAACTGCTATCTGTGGATGTGATGGCATACCTTCCTTCTTCACAAGCCTGCAGCCTCACAGTCCTCCTCTTGATTAATGCAGTGCAGTCAGTGTCAAGCCAAATTTACAAGCCAGGAGAGTTTGACATCAGCGGGAGTAGTCTCAGAAAGGAGCGTACAACGTGATTCCAGAAGAGGCAGATGAACTCCTCAAGCTCTTTGTTAAATAAACAACATGTTGATGTTTGTGGTGAGTTAAACATCTGCATTTCTCTTTGAGTGTTAAGCGATTTCCCCTGTTTTTATTAAATCAAACAGTTTGACAAAAGTTGGCTGTCAGAAGTACTTCTAAAAGGAGTGACCAATAAAGAATTGTGCCTTCTATTGTATTGAAAAAACAGATGTGCTAACCTTTTTCTTTTTTTTTGGTAACTTGCACGTGTACCCTTCATGCAGATGGTGGTTCCATCACTGGTCCCACTAACTCCATTTACTTTTTGTCTATGTGGTCATTAATTTATATGTTAAAATTCAAGTTTTTTCTTCTCTAAAAAAATTTATAAAGGAAGAGGAAAAAGAAGGATCAGTCTCACAGTTACACTTAAGTGTAAAGATTGTTTTACTTTATTTTTTCAGGAGTTTCAACATGATCATCCAAGTTTTTTTCAAAAAAAGGAAAAGCATGAAATTATTTAGAAATTTAAATATCCTATGAAATACACTTGAGAAAACCTGAACTATCGTATTAGTTTACATTAACCCCCAGCAGAATTAAAGATGTGTGTTTTTTTTTTTTAATAGCTTTGACTAACTTTGATTTTTGGTGAACAATTTACTTCTCAAGCTGTATGATTTCAGTGAACACATGACGATGAAAAATATGTCCCAGGAAACTATTGTAATATTTCAAAAAAATTGATTAATGAAGAGATTTGGATGCAATTCATAAAATTGAAGTCTGCTGAACAGGGTTTGGTAGTGTGATGTCCCAGTCTACTGCCCTGATCTGCTCATGGGATGAAGACTTAGGGTGAAATTTCCTCTTGGAATGAACAGGGTAGTATTAATGCTCAGGCAACTCATATTTTGGATGATTTTCCAACAGAAAAAGGTGAAATGTTGTTGTTGTTGTGAGCTATGTTCTTTAGTTCGTGTAATCAAGGAGCAAAATGCTGTTATTCAAAAGCTGAGGAGAGGAAACTGAAAGAAGTTCACAGGCAGGAGCTGACAACAGTTCCCTGAGGCTGAACATGTCACTTGTCCCCACTCCAGGCAAGCAGTGTTGGCCACAGCTGTTTGCTTTCTTCTCCTAGAGAAGGGTCCAGAGGAGGCAGCCAGCATGTTCCCGCAAAAGTCAGCCCTGTTCCCTCGCGTACCCAGGCCTGGCATGGGAGCAGTCCTTGGACCGCCTGCAAGTCATCTGCGATCCAAGAGCAACAGGATCACCACCTTTAGTACACAGGGTCAGGGACATTAAGTGTTTTTTGTTTCTTTTTTTTCTTAACTGTTTTCTGACTCTGTCTTGCTGGCATGATGAAGTATGCCTGATTTGTTTCTGCTTGAATGAAATATTTTGTTTAATCTAAAATGATCTGCCTAAATTGGCTGAGTATGTGGAAACATTTCAGTTTGGGGTGGATCCAAAACAATAACCACTAACTTTTTTTTTTTCTGCTGGCTACCAAAAAAAAAAAAAATCAATTATTGACATGGTTTCTGTTTTAACAACAGCTGCAGAAGAACTTGACAGGATTATGCCATTGTTTGAACCTGAAAGTCAATATGAAATGTGAAGCTATGGGTCAAAATCAAAGCAAGCTCAGAGAAACAACCAGGATAGAGAAGAGAGGGTAGTTTTCTGGTTTAGATGTATTTCTTTCTCTCTGATACGCTTGAATTTAATCTGAATTCACATTGGAGTCTCTTAAAAGTTGATATTGTTTGGGATAATTTGATTTGTATAGAAATAGAGCTAGAAGGTCAGTTGTGGATATGGAACCTAATCTGGTTTTAGGTGATGCACACATTTGGGTCCAGGATAGTATTCACTTCTCAATATATAATGTGAGCAGCAAGTTTAGATAATAACATTATGACAGGTTTTCAACTTGTTAAAAGCCAGCAGTTTTTTGGACTAGGACTTCATATTTTAATTCAGCATTAGAGTTACAATTTCCAGCCACTGTGAGCTTCAGCCTCTTCAACTGGGATTTCCAGATCAGGTACATCTCTAGTGAAGGTAAAACATAATGTGGAGAAGGAGACAGAATGAAAGACAGACAAATAATTTTTCATGTTTGTCTTACAGTAATGTAGTAGAGAACAGTAGTGCTAGAAACTATCCAACACAAATACGTTTTAGGGAGATGAATGAGATTCTGGCTGTATCCTGTTGCAGAAAGCAGTCAGGTATATGATGGAAAACCCATGTCACCTGTCCCATAGAGTCAAGCAGAGGCTGCGGTTTCTTCTGCCCCTTATGCTGCATTTACTTCTCAAGTGGTTGATTCTCAGATGGAAAATCCATTCTCCTTTGTCCAAGCACAAATCAAATAACTGCAATTTACTTTATCTGCTGTGGCAATGGAGAGAAGGAAATAGCTTGCTTAGATGCTGGTTATGGATGCACTCACCCTCTCTTCTTTCTCCTCCTCTTCAAGCTTGCCACTGTCTCAAGCTGTCACTTTGGACACTGAATTAAATGTGAACAAATACTGTTATTTTGCATTGTAGTCATAGGAACAATGTTAAATCAGTTACCTGTAAATGCAGTTTGGAAGCTTGGATTAAGTGGAAGGTACCTGCCAAGACTAGCTCATATGAAATATGCAGTAGAATAAGTAGTACAGTTAGAACGTGATGTTTTGAGTAGGCTAGATATGTCATTAGGATTAGTACAGTGGTCATTTTTGATAAATCATCCATATTATTATTTTTGTAGATTTGAATTTTTTTTTTTTTTCAGTATACAGGAATTACAGCAAAAAGTCATAACTGGATGCTGCATAACTTTGAAAAGGCTACAATGAAAAATTTAACAGTCCAAATTACACTTTTGAAACATTACAAGATATAATATTGACTTCCCGTCAGACCCACTCGTGTCTGTCTCCAAGTCCAGAGTGTCAGATCACATTCAGGTTTTTTTTAACAGCAGTGAGGGCTTGGAACGTAATTGAAAGAAAACAAAACCTGTGGAAAACACTGAGTCAGTAGCCATGCTTTCTGGGAAATCTTTTATTAAAAAAAAAAAAAAAAGTAAGGAGAAATTAGTCAGCTAAGAGAATCTTATACTGTAGAGAACTGGGTCTCTGTGGTGCTGGTTTGATGATCTTATTGAAATGTTTGAAGGTGCTGTTAGTGTCCAATATTTGTTGCCAGTGCTGGAGTACGTCCTAATGCCCCATGCTGGCTGTGCTGATGCATTTGCTAATCTGGATACTGAGCTGAAACTCTTTTGCAAGAATTAGTTTCATATCATGAACCTCAGCTTTGCATCTACTTCTTAATCTGTAAGAAATGAGGTCTTGACACAGCATTATCTACTTTCCATCTACCTTCCAGTTCCTGTATTTTTGCTACCAACTGGTACTATGCAACTATATTGGAGTCCCATGGAGAGGAAACCACAACTTCTTTTTCTTCCCTGAAACTCCCTGGAAACTCATACCCACTTAAGCCTGGTACTGCAAGCTATTTATTGCAAAGAAAAGGTTGTCTTAAGAGCTTGATTTGATAATTTCTCCAAAAATTTCTATTAGCCTCTCCTGTAAAAACAGTTTTATTAAAAAAAATAAAATAAAAAGAAAGAAGGAAAGGCTACCTCACTGAGTGTCATATGCCTCACTCTACATGCGCTATATAGATTATTTCTCTAGTTCTTGGTAGATAAGGTATTACTAAGTAAGGAGAATCAAAGAGAAGAAATGGTTAGGAAAAAGTTGGTCCAGTAATTTGTGGAGTTGTGGAGATTTTTCCCTTCTGTTAATAGATAAATTGATTTTATAATGGTAATGCCAAAACCAGTTGGGATACAAGTGCAACATAATGGCCTCCATTTGATTATTGTACTCTGATTTTCAGCTGCCAATAATCTTCACCAGCATTAGTTGTCCCTAACACCTTTATTGTTATTTTTACAAAAGATAGTGAGGATTTGGCTCTACTCCCTCCTCTGCAGGTGATCAGATCAGGATTAAATACAGTGGCAGGGCTATGTGGTAATATCAACTCATCACCTTTTACTTGGTTATGACTTAGTCTTAAATCCCAAACTTTCTACCCTCAAAGTAAATTACATGACTAGTTTACAATTTTTTTCCCTACAGTCATGCTACTGCAATTCGAAGGAAGTCTGTCAGTCTCTGTTTTGTTTCCTATTTTCACTGTTAAACAAAAGTGAAAGGAGGCCAAACACAATGAAGTGGGAATCAATATATGGAGGGTTTTTTCTAGTGTACTTGGAGTATCTTTTCTTTAAGTGCACCGGTATTATTTTCACAAGAAGTCCAGAGAATAATTTGACTGTTCTATCATAACTTTTCCATCTTGTGGTTGGATTCTATTCTTACTGCATAGACCAGAAAATAGAATACATTTCTAGCCTTATAGTTTGTCTAATTATGCGTTGTCTAAAATGGGTAATATCTTAAAATGCAAGCAATATGAATAATTGCACAATACTGGAATTTGGATAGTTTCCTTTATAAACTTTGCCTCCTGCAGCAAATGTTTAATCCTATAACAAAGTAGAAACTGAGTATAAATACTCTTCTTTCAGTAGAATAATGTGGAACTGAATATAAGCCCCCAGCCTACTATAGTGAGCTGTGCAAAAAATGCACCGTGGAATTTAGGTCAGGAAAATGAGAGATTAAGAATATAATTGATGTCTCTTTGCAGAAGGAATAATCAGAGAATTTTTTTGTGTGCTTAATCACTCCAGATATGGCAGCCGAAGTTGATCTTTTTCATACTGATTCAATGAAACATCTTGATTTAGGATCTTTGGAGGCTTTCTTGTGGATGGCGTTGCATGCTGAATTACATTTACTAAAGGAAGGTGAGTGATGATGTCCAATGGATTAGTACCTATGACTTCAAAAGGGAAATTCAAAATGCACCCTTACATACAATGCAGGCAAAAAAGAACAATAATACTGTAATGGACTCCTGCTAAGTTATGTTTATTTATTTTTACACCTCTAAATATAACTTTTGAAACTCTGGGAGGTGTTATTGTTTAAGCTTACCCGGGATTTTTCTCATCAAGAATATATTGTAAAAAGAACTTAATCATCCTGAGACAAAGAGACATCCTGAGACATTAATCTAGTATGATAGGATTGTTAGAAATATTAACCATTGGTCTGAGTCATCACTTTCCACTATAATTCTGAACTCCATTAGCAGTAACCATATGTACAGCCTTTGGTACATACTTGGCTAGCAGATCTAACAGATACAATGGCTTTGAAGCTGGCATTAGGAATGTAAAAAGCATCCCAAAAACTAGTCTTACATGGACATGGATCAAAGTCTAGAACAGAACAAAATATGTGTTTCTTAAGTCTGAATTTACATTTGTTTTTTACAAAATAGGTGTTGGAGAATCTGTGTTTCATTTCCCTGGTAATCTCAGAATGAAAGTAGACAAGTTTATAAAGAATAGCCTTGCATTTGGTTGCGATCTAAATATTTATTATTATCATTATTACTGCTACTATTATTAAAATAAACTGTTCGGTTTTCAGTATTTTGAATTACCAACGCTCCTTTAATTTCTGTCAAAGAATGTAGCACTTTCAATGTAGAAAGTGCTAATTATTCTGGATATTTCTTCCATCTTCTCTCGGTGGTAACACTTAATAAGAATTGTTTTTATGTTGTATTGCAAAAAGTCCTATATTTATTAACAACATATATATTGTTAATAGTGTTTAAAAGAAATCACACTAAAGTGCCAAAATTCTGTGGCTTACATTTTACCATGGCACATTGCAAGCTGCAGATTTCCGAGCACTCTGTCCCGGGCTGTCTTTGAAAGAACATCCTGGTCCTGGTATCCAGGATGAAACGTGTGCTAGGGTAGGTAGAATTTATGAGAATGGTTTAAAGGGTTTAATTTTCTCTGATATAAATTATAGTTTCCAGAAGTTAATGAAGAAGAGCAGAGGGAATAAGTTGCCTTGATTAGACTATAAAATTACAGATTCACAGATTCATGGATTTGACAGAGTTGGAAGGGACCTCTAGAGTTCATCTAGTCCAACTCCCCTGCTAAAGCAGGATTGCCTAGAGCACATTACTTGGGACTGCATCAAGGCGGGTTTTGAAAATCTCCAGAAAAGGGGACTCCATCACCCCTCATTACCTCTCAAAATTACCTGGGTTTCTACCTGAAAACAGGTGTCAATGATGGATGCAGGTACAGGGATGAAAGAAGACACATGCAACAGGAGGGGATAAGGTAGTCAAGGATGTACAGAGAATAGAGGACAGAAAGATTACTCAGGTGAAAAAAGGACAGGAAAGGCATTTGCTAAATGGTTAAAGGTGGGAGTGTGAGCAAATTTACAATCTGAATAAGAATGGTTCAACTGGTCTCACAGACATTGAGCTTCTTTCAGTTGTGTTCATTTTCCTTCATCTGTTAACCAGGAAACAGGTATTATTTCATTTTACACATGGGGATCAGAGGCAGAGAGCTATATTTAAGGTCATCCAGGAAGTCTACAGCAGAACAGGGAACTAAACCAGGAATTTCTGAGTTCCAGGACGCTAACCATGGGACAGCTCATTTCCTCTCTATGGGAGTTTCTCCTGCCAAATTGCGTTAGATGAGAACAAGTCTCTCTTGTTTACATTTCTTTAAAACAAACCTTCATTAGGACTGGATTCAACACATCACAAATACATTATCAAGATTACCATGAAATGTTTAATAAATCTCTAAATCCTAATGACAGGATTGGTTGGTGATGTAAATGAAAATGAGATCACAAGATTGAGGAAAAAAAGAAAGTTAGAGTTCTCTGAGGAAAAAAGTAAGCTTATTTTCTGATGGAAGAAAAAAAGAACTGAAAAGACTGAGAAGTTTTTCTGAATTGGGAAAAACTTGTTTGTGTGATTGAAAATGCCAGAATAATTTCAAAGCTCATTTATTATGAAATAAAATCTGCTTGTTTGAATACTGTGTCTCAACAAATCGCCTGGGGCTGTTTACATGAAGGAAAACAATCTGCCAATGTTAAAAATTTTACTCACTTCCCTCATTTCCCAGTTCTTTCTTAAGAAAAAAAAAAAGAGAAAAAGGAAAAAGAAAAAAATAGTTTTATGCAATGCTCTTAAACTTACAGAGATCATATTGTTGCAAGAGCCAACTGTCGCCTAGCTGCTGTCCTACACAAAGGATATTGCTCAAGTCATTAATGGAAAAAAACTGTGCTTTAAAAACAAAGAAAACTGTTTTGCTGAGAATTCTTACTAGATTATAAGTATCACTTAACACCTTGAACACACTGTAGGGATGCTCATCATTTTTGGAGAGAGTGCATTCTGCACTGCATGTCCAGGACAAAGAGTTCTGTGTTTACGTATCCATTAATGTTCCTGGATATAAATCAGGTTATGGTTTAGGCATAGTAACTGTACAGAAACATCCAATCTGTCTTTTATCTTCTTTTTTTCTCAATACGTATATTTTCCAGTGATCATCGTGTCCCTTTAAAAATATTTTCTGCCTTTTTCCTCATTTTTTAATGCAGATTTTTCTAGCTCCACTGAATTTAGGTGTCCATATTGCCAGTATTATTCCTTCCATGGCTTTTGCTCTGTATTTCCACTGTGAGTGAACTGCTGCTCATTTCTTTGGCTGAGTGCAGTCCTGGTCCTGCTGATGTTGATCGGGATTCTGTCTTTGACTTCCATGTGGGTTGATTTGCATGTTGTGCCTCAAATGAGTGTCAGAAAGATCCCAGTGACAGCAGCTAAAGTCTAAATGACTGACTAAATGTGTCTGCAAAGCTGGCATCGCTGGTAACACCGTCAACTCTTCTTATGCGATGAGATAGGTGAATATGTCTTGTGGGTGTCCAATGGTAGTTGCATATACATGTCTCCAAATGCAGGAATTTTTCATGAACTGATGACAGTAGAAGGTATTACTCTTCATTTACATGTCCTTCTCTGCTATCTCAGTCATGAAAACACATGCCTGTCTTAAAGCAAATGTCTGAGTTTCTCTTGCTGCCCAAAAGAACAGTAATTGTTTGTTTAATGTCTATCAGAAAAAAAACCCCAGATATAAAACTTCTTTTACAAGTGCACACGTTCCTTTCTACCCAACGCTGGAAACTTATCTTGCCATCATTCATTCATTAGGAAGAGGATGTATGATATTTCTAAGCATCTTTAGGGCTTAAATTCCCTTTTCTTAACTTTTTCCCTCACAACATATGGTGTATTGACTGTGCTGTTTGGTTACTGCCTTTACATTCCTCTCACGAAAATATTTCTGTATGCTTCCTGGTCTCTGATACTCCCAATTAAATACTGCAAACTTCCTTCCTATCCTACTAGTGCCTCCACTTGTTCTCTTAACTCCCTCTTCTGTTTTGTGTGGCAATGATATTCTTTCCTTTGCCATGTTTTTGGCTCCATATAATTTTTTTAATTATTTTTTTTCCCAATATAACATATCTCAGGGGAACAGCATCCTAAAGTTGTTCACATAAATCCTTTTGGGAAGGCAGGATGATGCACTGGCCAAAGGAATACACTGTTTTGTTTTGTGGCAGGTAAGTGGTGATTATTCTAGGCCAGCTGTTTTCCCCGTTTCCTTTGTCTACACTTTTAGTACTTGCACAATTTATTTCTCTCAGCCCTTAAGAAAGAATGAGAATTGTGGACATGCATCATCAATCTCCAATGCTAGAACAGACTCCAACATCAGAGCATTATTTCTTAATTTTATTCACCATCTTGTTTTATATCAATCTTTCCACTAATTTACAGTGTTGCTGCATCTGTCAGGATGTGCCTTCTGCTGTGTTTAAAGGTGATAATCCTAATATCTGAGTGGAAATGGTGTGCTTTTGCCAGTGGGAAAAACTAAAAATAAACCCTAAGTCCAGTCTCAACCTTTTTTCTTATATCAGATCTTTCTCTGTATTACTGATAAGGGCAAAAATGGTGCTCATTGCAAAGATTAATTATCAACCAAGTTGCTGATTTTGTAATGCATAGTCTGGTTTTAGTTGTGGTAGGAAACTGCAGCTCATACAAGAGTTCTGCTGTACAGCAGGAAAACCTGTAAAGCAACACTGGCTGCAAACAGGTTGGGCTGGAACTGGAAACCTGCAAATTTTGTTGGACAGTGAAGTATCTTCCCATCAGTAATCTCCCTTGGGCTCTTTAGCTCAGGGGGTTCCCGTACAATGTAGTGCCATTTAACTTCTCAGAATTGGGATTAGGGTGAATGTGGGCACACATTGCAAACTCTGTTTTGATAGATAGATATGATTGAGCTCCCTAGAATGGGGCTGGTAAAACAGTAGTTACTTTTCAAGTGTTTAAATGATTGCACTGCTTTATTGCTATCGATTTTGATGAAAGTCAGATCCTTGGTCTACTTGACCACTTTTGAAAATAAACCTGCTTTTAATTTTTCTGGTAAGACTGGTTTGGAGATTTTGCATCTTTTTGTTGGTGCTATGAAGCTGATGGAAAAATGGAGATTCTGCTCAGGTATAGTGAAAGTTAGGTCAAACTCCTGGCTAATCTTTCAGAATGTCCTGATGACAGCTTTCAGGTAGATAGGAAGAGTCTGTTTGGATTATCTCCTCTGTGAAGAACCAGGTTAATACATCAGGAGTCTAGGAATGATTGCCAAAGAAACTCACAGGGAATCCACACCAAAAGACAGGGAGGTTGAACGTGATGTCTCTATAGTTGTGGGTTATTTTCAGACTTCAAAGAACACTCATGGGAAAAGAGGTTCCTCTGAGGCTTTTATTAAATATTTTGTTCTCTCCTCCTTTTTTTTTTTAAAAGGAAATTTTCCCTATCAGAAATAATTTCACAGAAGATAAACTTCTTGTTAACTCTTAGCAGAATTAGGTTACCACTCATGGAGACAGAAAAGTTAATAGTAGAACAATCTAAATTCTAAGAAGGGCTACAGTAGCTTTTACACAGTACCATTTCTCTGGGTTATGTTTATTTATGAAAGGTACTGATCCTGGTTTTGAAGAATCAGAAGGGCGAGGACTGAGCACCTTTAACTTCTGTACTTACAGAAACCATCTCCTTTACACTTCTTGGATAAATCTATGCTTTGACTACACTTGGTTAAAACTGTGGAACCGGACATGACAAAGTTATTTTTTGCATTTAGGTTTTTGTGAAGGGGACCTAAATCTGTCCCATACTTGGGAAAATCAAACATTTGCTGCACAGTGATGCAGGCATGTCAATTACTCATGTGGCAAACCTTCAGTTTTAGAAAAAATAATTCTGGCTGTTTTCATGTATTATGATGAAGTGTTTTTGACAGGTGAACCTACAGTTTGCCAAGTGGTGAACTTCGATGAAGGTTAATTTTATGATGAATACAGAACACCAAATTCATGCACTTTATGACATTTAGTCAAAATTTAGTACAACAGGATGAGGTGTAGATTGCTGCTGCTCAAACCTGTGGGAATGACTCTTTCCCAAATTCATTAATGGGTCTCTGTTGAGCACCTGATTGACAACATACTGAATGTTTAGGTTCTTTGCAGTCTATGGATCAGGTTTTCTGTGAAGTATGAGAAAAGTTTGCGTAAAGGAAACAAGGAGTGTAAATTATAAATGTCAGCTGTAACAGTGTACTGTTGCAGCAAAATTTGGACTGTGTTAGAATTTTAATTCCTTCCTTCCTAAGTGAATTACTCAGTCATATTCAAGCCCAGCAGAAAAAAGAAAAAGACCGAAATTCAATTTCTGTTGCAGATATGTTCCTGTCAACTTTATACAAATGGGACAAATGTGTAGCAGCACAAGTTTGAGCTCAAGTTAGCTGTATTTCAGCATAATTGCAAATAATATGAGCTGATTTAGGTATAATATTTCATGAATAATTGCTATTTACAGTTTACTAAAGCAAGTAATATAATTTAAAAATTTCCCTCAGTATTATTTATATCAATTTAATAACCTGGGGGGAATTAGGGTATTTTGCTTGTTTTAAGTGACGTTTTTCTTTTCTTTTTTCCCCTTGTTTTTCTTTTTCTTTTGATATTCAAGCCTGAACTCTCTTGCAAAACGAAGAACAAATTGTTTCTTAGTATTATAATTGTCCCCAGACTTAGTAGCCCGCCTTTGTCTAACTGATCACCAGGAGAACTTAAACAATGACAGAAGCGGTATTTAAGATTGCATGACTTTAAGATTGATAGGAACAGAGGTATGTGTGGCTTATAGCTAATTGTAGCAGAGATGATCTCTACACTGAATCTGCACAGAATCCTGTTTGACTGCAGGCAGGCAAGCCAAATAGCAACGTGTGGTTCCCTTGCTTGTATTGCTCCCGATTTTCTATTCCTGTGCTCTCCCACCTTAAGAAATGTTTTTAAGTATTCTTATGCTGCAAAGCAGGTAGAGAACTTTTCTTTCTCTGATCCTAGAAGAGTGTTTTTGACAAATTCTCTTATTAATAAATGAGAGTCAGAACTACTTTTAGAGTTGGTGGTATTGAATTAGCACCATATGAAATAATGAGGAAAACCTACCTGATGCTGGGAGACACTGAGACTGAGACTGGATATATGCCAAGGGAAGGGTTATTTGAACTTCACAGCTGGAACACTGCCCTTGGGAAACCCTGGTCCTAAATCTAGCCAAAAAATGATACGCTGAAATCCTGTAGTTTATCAGGGCACTGCAATACAGCCACTTAATTGTAGTTATGCATGAAAGTGAGAAAACTGTGACAAATTATTTGCTCTGCTACAGATTCATTTTCATTAGCCAAAATCCATTAGTTTGGAGCAGGCTTTTTCTAGAGGATAGCTGATTGAGTTCTCAAAACTTTCACAGAAATATGCTAAGTGATTGTTTTCTTAAAAAACAAAGTCTTATGGAACTTTTAAAAGAGAAATTCTGGGCACATAGGTGAATTTTATGTAACCATAAGCTTTAATTTTGTCTTTTCATCACTGATTCCCTCATTAATCTAAATTTTCTGGTGTTAGAAAGCTGTTGTTGATGTCCTGCACTGTTCTGTAGGTCTGTAGACCTCATTTTCTTGTCTGTATCCACACCTGAAATTTAGTGTCATGGCTGATTTCCTTGCTAGTGTTTCAACAAAACAAGTTCTAGCTACAATTTCTCTCTTATCTCCTGTACCAGCAAAACACTTGAGCACAGTTTGCCCTTGGAAACATTCTGGCAAAATGTACCATGACATTCCTCTATTTCAGTGAGGGCTGAATTGTGCATGGTAAATAACCTAATAGCTCAGTTAGCAAAGACTCAATCAAGAGTGATGCTTTTGCATGGTTATATTACATGTTTCAAGCTGTAACTCATTTTCCTTCTGAATCAGAAAGTTCTGGGTCCTGTTGTGGGCACTGTTTATAGAAAATACAGACTTATTTGCTGTTTGCTCAATATGGTGAAGCAATAGCATGACCATTATGGTTTGAGTCATTAGTTTTTTCTTAAGTTTAACTTCTTTCTATCTGAATTTTTAAAAAGGTTGTCCCATAATCTGTTACTGTTTTTTTTTTTTTTGGTCTGTGTTTGGTTTATTGTTGTTGTTTGGCTTCTTTTTTTTTTTTTTTTATATGTTGGATCAGCTAGGAAAAGCTTTTCTCTCTTTTTGGATTCAGCTACAGTTTACCCCAAAAAAGGTAACATACATTTTACAGAGATATTAACAGCTTATGAATATTGATGCATTTCATCCACAGGTAACCCTGAATACAGCTAAGTTTCTGTATAGCAAAATAGGTCCTCAGCGATTTATCTCCAGTTTATCATTCTGTTGTTAATACAGCTCAGCAAATGTAAGGACATACAACTTAAGCGAAACATTAAATATTACTTGCTGTACACAGCTGATGACAAATATCAGATCACACTGAATTTTGTCAGAGTAGATTCTTGCAAAGAAAGGTACCGTGCTCAGTACTCTTACAAAACTCCCAGTCACTTTGACCTATTCTTTTTTAATACTGTATATTGCTTATGATATGTACTCCTCTGCCTGTGACATTTACTGTGGTTACCGGGGTTGCTGTTTTCACATTTGCATTATGAAAAAAGTATTTTCAATGTGAAACACTGAAACATGAGATTTGAAAATGGTAACTTTTCCTGGCTTTCTGACTCTGAAGGTGTCATGATAAACTCAGTGATTTCATGCAGCCACAATTTCTTCCTTTTTATTTTTCCATTCAGGTATGGAATTTTTAAAAGTAATTATTGGACATTGATCTGTAAAAAGTGTGATATTATCATGGGATGTAATAGTGGAGTAAAAATGAAAACATAATTTCATTTATTCTGATCAATCAATACATCTGAAAAGTATAGCTACTAAGGAAAAACATTACACATAGTAAACTTAATAAACAAAAAATAACCAATTTTAAATTGACACTCTTAGAAAAAAATACAAGTTCTGTAATCAGTTTAAAAGGGTAGTATCGTTATTTATGGTTTCTATATTCCTAATTAAGGTCTTTTTATGCCTGTGCACTCTATTTTACATTTACAATGTAGCTGTTACTATTTAAGATGTAGTTCTTTACAAAATTGATAGTGTTTATTAGAAAGTGGGAAATGTTAAGTAAAAATCTGTCGCCTTTTATTTTTCAAGCATTGCAATTTCTTGTCTTGTCTTTCATAGTTTGCAAAAGCAAAACCACCAGTGGCCCGTGTTATGAACGACACTGTCTTTCTACAAATGTTACCTTTTCATTCTCTCAGGAAAAAAAAAAATCTACTTGCGCAAATCTTGCCTGCAATGATTCACTAGTTTTTTTCTGGCCTTTAATAAGACAATAATCATATAATGGCAAAACAAAAGAAATGAAAAAAGCCTCTTCAAATGGCTAATACTACTAATAATAACTACTAATAATAATTATTTTAAAAATCTACTGAATATAATTTATGTGGTTGAACCTGGGCTGTCAGGTTTGGCTATCCAGTTCAGGGTTGCACCAGCGTCCTTAGCAGAACACTTCACAACCACCCAGCTCTTGCCTTTAGCATGTTCTTCTGAGATTTTCCATTGTCCTTTCTAGTTCAGTTAGCACTGGTTATGTCTCCTTGGGCTTCACCCTAGACAGTTCCTTTTCCTCTTTTTTGTTTTTGGTATTTATGCTCGTGTAGAGGATAATAACATCTCCTGTTTAATTTCTGTTTAGCCAGATCAACTTACTTGAGTATTTCCTCAAAACTCACATTTATCATTCCAACCCCTTAATCCTTCCACTTATTTAATTCCAAACTCTTGGTTGTCTGTGGTAGCAAGATGCAAGCAAGCACAGCAATATACATTTTTTTAGCCTTGAGGAAACAGTAACATATTTTCCTAGACAATTCTACTGCCAGTCAGCTTTTATCAGACATCATGGAAGATCTTCAGATTCAGATCTCAGAAGAGAATGGATAATTATAAAGGCTAAGAAAAAACAGTGGGAAAGACCGATCCTCTTGAAAAAGAAATCAAAGGGCTAGGAGCCATTCGAAATGGAAATACGAAAACCGCAGTTTTTACTCCTTAAGTACAGCACAAGTGCAGTAGGATCTGAAGTAGTGGTTAGAGATCATCTGCTAAGTAATTCGCAGACTGGCCAATTACTTAATGTTAAAAATGAAAGAAAAAAAATCAAAGCTGTTACTCTAGATGAAATGTCCTCTTAAATATAATCTTATATATAATAATGATATTTGATCAGAGTTTTAGTCAAGTTTCAGTGGACATGGTACTTCTCCAGCAGCCTAACAAACAGGCTGTTTAGCACTCTTCTAATCCAAATCAGTCTACTCAAAGGCTGTTTTTACTGTAGTGTACGTAGTTCTAGTATTATGGATTAATTTTGTACCTTTTTTTGCCCATTTCCTTAATTTCTCATCTGTTTTACCTGTGCTAAGTAAACAGCTCTGTACCTACTCCAGGTTCCCAAGATAGAAAGTAAAAGCCTTATACATAATTTCAGGGTTTACTATTAACTAGCTATGACCTCAGGCAATCAGAATGTTAAAATGCTATTAATGAATGTAAAGAAGTAAAAAAAAAAATCCTTATCATGTTTAATATGTGTACATTTCACATTTCTGAGCAGATTCAACTTTTCTTTCTCTAGCTGTATGCCAGATGGTTTCTTATTTATGTGCTATTGTGAATCCCGTCAATTGCTGTTCCTTATGCATGGAAATTCCTTTCAGAATTACTGTATCCTAAGGTAAAACCTGGTAAAATTAAATCCTATGCAGGGACAAGGTGAGGTTGAAGTTTTTCTTTACAGCCTGTACTATCACTAATGGAGTCACAAGATGCTGAAGAAAGCACAGAGTTTTTAAGTCTTTAAACATCACAAGTCACTCTTTCGTGCTTTTGAATATGTAAAGGTGAACTTTCTCATGAAGCACTGACACCTGGAGAGTGTGGTTGCAAAGCTATGATTCACAGATGTTTTGTCTCTGCTGCTGTGTCTTTAGATGCACATGGGCCCATCTGCTTACTAAATCCTTGCATCCGAGATTTGTTTGGTCTGATCATGCAGAGGTCTGCTACCAAACATGAACGCTTCTGTTTTCTTAGAAACCCAACACTCTACTCTTCAGAAAACAAAGCCAAAGAAAACCAGCATATTGACATGTACTAGATGTGAATTCCTCTTTGCTGTCTTCCTTCATAATATGCTTTCAGGCTTTGATGGTCTAGTTGCTCTCCGAATACCTTCTTGTTTTTCTCTCTTCTCTCCAGTGAAACTCCACTAATGCTATTACTGGAAATATCATTATCTTTCATTAGGCCACTGTTTATCAAATCCTACTACTTATCAAGTACAACTGGTTTATTGAGATTTCAGAGGTAAATTGTTTGCTTGGCTTAAGGCCATATCTCTACAGATTGTATTAATTTAGTAAGAGCTGAATGGTTACATGGCTGCCTATCACACTGAAAATGAAATTTCTTCTAATTAAGGATTTAAACTTGTTTACCACCTTTCTTTAGCACAGATATTACTTGAGGTAAGCCAATACTGTCAGAATTACTAAAATTAGATCATTCTTAATTAAATATCTCCACAGAGAGACGTCTCCAGATCATAAATGAGTACTTTTTCTTTTCATTAAGATTAATTTATTTCTCCATCAAAAATTATCTTCTGCCAGGAAATCCAGCCACTTTCACTTAGTTGGAAGCCTTGAGGCTGAATTCCTGCTTCTAGTTGTGGTTTGTTGTTGAGTCTAAAGTTTAAAAATCACGCTTTGCTTTAAGATACTAGCAATTCTAGGAAAAAAAAGTGTTGTGAAAACATGAAGCCTATTCCAAAACTAAATTTGCTTGCCTAAGCTGTTGCCTTAGTCTAATTTCATTTAGTTTACTTTGGTGTTTATTAAACAAAATCTATTTCTCCTCACTTTTGGATGATAAGATATGGAGATAACATTTTATAATTTATCTGCAGCAATCACATATTTCTGCATCTCTGTCAATCTCTAGCTATGGTGGCATGGCTCAGGGAGAGAGCTGTATCTCTGAAATGCAGTAGCTTGCTATTCTAGGGCTGCTTTTTCTGCTAATCATCTGGCATTTATATTGTTTTTTACCCAAAGACCCTGGTGTTAATTGAAATCTTCCTATTTCTATTTAATGGACTTTGGATTTGTATTTTATGGTATACTGAAAAATAACACTGAAGTAGTTTTACTTCAAAATATGAGAAATGCTAAGAGAAGAATCAGTGGAAAAAACCCCAGGAAATCAAATACTTGCTGATATATATGCTTGTCTGGGGACATTTCACTGATATTTAGAAGCTCCTTTGAAGTATTTTGTCATTTGTAGTGAAATGCATTCTCCACTGTTACAACAGAGCAAAAGGGTTAGGAATATGCCACTATAAGGCTAATGTTAAATTACAGCATCTTGACACTACTGAGTTTATTTTATAATTGAAGGGATTCTGCTAACATCTTTGATAAAAATCCACAAAAGTACTACTGCATACTTCAATGAAAATTGTCTTGGTGACAACTTAAATCAGTTAAGAAGTCATGTTTTTGTTGTTTTATCCTTCTTTGTTGTTTTGTTGTTAATATCCTTCTATTTTCTTAAGGAAAGTAATGTTGTCAAAGTCTCTTGACTGTCTCTGTGCTGCCAGAAAGCTCAATGTTGTGCACTGTAAAACAGGTGGGTAATAATTACTTTTATAGAACCTTTTAACCCCATTATTAAAATATAAATAACTCCTTTACTGTTCCAATTATTTGTTAAATTTGAATTTTGGAAGAAAAAGAATAAACTAATTTAGCTAATGGTATAAGAATGTACAGGCTACAGTGCTGATTGATTACAAATTAATCTCTTACATAATTTTCACTGACTTTTATATGAATTTTCCAGTTATGACCACAATTTTATTTTCTCTATCTGGAAACTGGCTTTACAAATGGATTACCATTTTCAGAAATTCTTGTTTTACACTGATTTATTTTAACCCATTATCTTACACCCCAAAAATTATAAAAAAAAAAGCATCTGTAATTGGCAATGTTTGATTTGCAACTGTCAGCTTTCCATTATGTCTCATAAACTAAAATCTATTAATTAATGGATTCACAATTACAAGTATTCTTTAATTCTTGTCCACATTTGATGTATTAAATGAAATTTGCATAAGTTTGACTTCTCTTTGATGTGAAAGAAAAGGTAACATATTTCTAGAGCAAGAATTCAAAGGTAAAGCCTTTGAATACAAGATATAGTATTCCAGGGTCACAGTTAGCAGATGTAAAAGCTGGAAAATCTTTATAGACTATGAAACGTATGATTAGAAAACTATTACAATAAGTGATGAAATTATTGATCCACAGAACTCCATCAGTTTGTCTCACATTTGCAAATGCAAAAGTTTTCTATGTTAAAAAAACAGCTGTGTTCTGTTTCCTGACACTTTTGGAGCAACTAATATTAATCTGACCCTGATCTTGTAACAGAATCGGAGACTGGAAAAGCATGCACGTTTTGCAAACAGCAGCATTAATTACAGGTTATTAAACAGAAAGGAAGAATTTCACTCAGTCACAGCTTTGATTGTCCCGTCAGTGTTTGCTCACAAGAAACAATGGATCACATTTTTCATTTCTTTGGTGAGTTATCACTTTCAAATGTCTTTTTATTCTTGTATGGATTGGAATAGATGCATCTGAAACTGAAAGCATCGTATTTCATCCTGATTGCCTGAAAGAAATGCTTGTCAGGGCCCAGCAGGGCACATTGGAAGATGACAGCAGTGAGTCAGGTGCAAGGGTTGCTTTGGTTTCTGGGGAGAAGATTGCTTCAGCCTTTTCTCTCTCTTTATTTATGTAGATTGTAAACCTTTCAGGAGCAGAGTCAGTCCTGAGACTGTTCTTGCCATCCTGGCTGTGCCCTGGCTGTGAAATAAGACTATTGTAAGGCTGACAAGCTTTCTCCTGTTACCCACATCCCTCCCGTATCTCCTCCCCCGAGCCCTTCAGCTTCTCTCCAGTAGCAATCAGTAATGAACTTTATATGGAGTATTGCATAGGCAGCAATATGTAAACTACTTCATATGCAGATCAGTGTGGGGCACGACCGTAGCTCTCATGGAGTTGTACAGGCCTTTTATGACCTTCAGCCATGCCTCCTCTGGGGCTGAGGCTGCTAAAACCTCCGTGAACCTGCCTAGCACTAGATCATTAGATTTTCCTTCTACCTTTCTACCAAAGTTAATGGGCCACAAAAATGGTTTAGAATTACTCCTTTTAAAGAAAAATAAATAAAATAATAAAATAGTATTTTAAATATGATTTGCCTCTCTTCTTAATTACCTTCTTAATTTGAAATCTCCTGGAGCAGTAACTAATTTGTTAATTACATTTATCAATATCATCACCCTTTACCATATTCCTTAAATAAAAAGCTGTTCCATTTAACAGAATTTCACTGTTCTTTAGAGTCATAGTTAAATGCAACGCATAGACAACATATCCCAAAGAAAGGCATTCAGAATGGCATGATTAAAAAGAAAAGTGAAGAATGTCTCTTTAAAACCACTGATAATAGAATCATAGAATCGTTTTTTTTGGAATAGACCTTCAAGATCATCAAGTCCAACCATTAACCTAGCACTTCCAAGTTACCACATGTAAACCATGTCCCTCAGCACTACATCTACACACCTTTTAAATACCTCCAGGGATGGCAACTCAACTGCTTCCCTGTGTAGCCTGTTCCAATGCTTGACAACCCTTTTAGTGAAGAATGTTTTTCCTGATATCCAATCTAAACCTCCCTGGCAGAAATTGAGGACGTTTCGTCTTGTCCTATCACTTGTTACTTGGGAGAAGAGACCAACCTCCACCTCGCTCCCACCTCCTTTCAGGTAGCTGTAGAGGGCAACAAGGTCTGACCTCAGCCTCTTTTTCTCCAGACTGAACAACCCCAATTCCCTCAGTTGCTTCTCATAATACTTGTTCTCTAGACCCCTCACCAGGATCATAACTGGAAGTGCTCAAGACCAGGCTGGATGGGGCCTTGAGCAACCTGGTCTAGTGGGAGATTCCCCTACCTATGCCAAGGGGGTTGGAACTAGATGATCTTTAAGGTCCATTCCAAGATAACCATTCTATGATTCTATGATTTATATTTTTGTGTTTTAATTCTGCACCTATTTCTGGAAATTTTGAGATTATATGATTTTTTTTCTTTGTGAAACTGATAATGTCTGAAGAGATAGTTCTCTACCCATCAGCTAGACCAGAACCTAAGTGGCTGGGTAAGGTGGCATGACTATTTGAACTTATAATGAACTCAGTGGACTACAGGTCATTGATTTTAAATAAAGTATTTCTTTGAAGTCACCATGGAAATTCTGTTGGCAACCAACAGAACAGTATGACCCTTTTGTTTCAAAATATCCACATATTAAATTCTAAACATATGTACAAACAAAGAAACCAAATAAATAATACCACATAACTTGAAGGCATGCAGCAGGCATACCCTTAATGAGATTTATTCATGTCGTGGACTTACTTTGGCCATTAGGTCACATGGAATAAATAGGTCAATTTGAAGGAAATGATTTCTTTATTTAATTTGACTGAGCAGAATGATTGAAAGGAATACTTGATGAAAGATTTCTTCTGACTTGGTTTTGCAGTGTCTCCATTCTGGAGAACAGAAGAAGAGAAAAGGAGTTAATATGTATCAGCATTTAGCATTACTTTGTAGAATGTTTGTTCTTAGGTGTCAGAATACTAAAGAGGCAAGGCATAAGAGAGGACATTTTGTTCCAAATATTTAAAATGAACAAAAGAAAATTATACTGTTATTGTTATGGGTAGAACAGTACTTCTAGTTTTGATTAAGCCCACTCACTATGAATTGCCCTAGTGTGAACAGGCAAGATTCATGTCAGTAGTGGTGTTCTGTGTCTCTGGCCGTTTAAAGATTTGGGTCTATGGTAGCACAAAAAATGGATGTTTTATGGAATTTTAAAGGAGACAGCCCTTGGTTCTGAAATGTCAGATTGAAATTTAAAAAATTATTTCTGACTATTAAATCTACTATTGATTAAAGTCAGCCAAATGGGTACAGAATTGCATCATGAAGCTTCCTAGGAAGTCTTGAAGGGAATGCTTGTAAATTTGTGGATTTATAGGATGAACATGCTCAGATTATTTTGTAGTCAATATTTAAAAAGTAGTTAAAAGACCTTTCAGTGATACACCTGCTATATAATGATCTTGCTATTATTCCGTTCCTCTTCTCTCATTTCTAAGGTGAATACTTGTACAAAGTAATGCATAAAACTATGTGTAATAATGAAGAAAACCACACACAGAAGGATACTAACCATCTCCCATGTATGTCTTATAGTGACATAGCACAAAAAAAAAAGTATCAAGAAAGTACCAAATATACAAGGTTTTCAAATTAAGAAAGAAGAGGGATTAGTGTCCTACAGTTCTTTATGTTGTAACTGAGTTAGGCACTGTTTCAGTAATCAAATCATTTTAGAGTGACAGGATGTGAATAAGATAAAAGTGTATCTCTAAGTAGGAACAAATGCAAATCAATAAACTGATGTAGTGAAAGGTTTCAGTTGCCACTTTTAATATTTAGCATTTGTTGGCATGACCTGTTAGTGAATCATTTGATCAATAAGCAGCATTTTCATTTTTATATTTATGCAAACTTTGTTAAACAACTGTAATACAGCAAAGCATCTTTTTTTTGGTGTAGTTGTTGTATTGCATGTGTTGCAAATATTCTGGTGGAGACTGAAAACTTCTGGGTTTAGTAATTTTTTTCCACTTGACTTTTCGTCTGTGTGTTTGATAGCTGGATGATGGATGCTTGGGCTCTGTCCTCCTCTGCTGACATGGTTTAGCCATGATGATTAGTTAAAATTCAGCTATTCCAGAGGTTTAGAAGTTTTTCCTCATCAAGGAATTGCTTTGCAGGTCTGCTGGTGTCTCAGAAACAATCAGCGTATTTGGTACCAATAAGCACATCAGCCATTTGATGGCCACATTCCTTGGCTAAAGTCATGTCTCTGAATGGACTTCTTGGACTCTTTTTGTGAAAGGATCAAGACCTACATTAAACCAGAAAATTTGTCTTTGCTCTTCCTAGTGGAAAGAACTACAATGCAAATGGAACCGTCACAAATTACAGCAAACCTCTCTGTCGTCCCGTCCCACCGCCCTGAAACTTTACCAGGAAAAGTGAGTATTTCCTCTTTGTTATGTCTACAGCAACTCTGACCTCATTTGCCAGGAGGCGTGTCTCATTATCAAGAAGTGAAGAATTGAACTTCCTTGTTGATATGGATGTTTAGAAAATAAAACGCCATTATCCACAGCTGTACTTCCAGTAAGAGCAAACAGTCCCTTTTTTTAGATGTCAGCAGGTGGAAATCTCAGCAGAAGGATGCATGTTTGTTTTATGATTCCACTCTGATAGTGAATGCCTACTGGCATGTTGGTGTTTTTAACCTCCTGAACTGATTTGGGGCTTGTTACAAAACACTATTAATTTATATTTAACTACATAGGAATTTCCTCCTTTAACTGCATTGGCCAGTGTGCCAATTCAAGCAGTACTTCTGCCAGAATTTGTGACTGCATTATGAACCACTTCATGGTGAAGCATGAAGGTCAGAGTGGTAGTTATCTGAATGACAAAGCCATGGATGAGCTGTTCAGCGCATGCTGCTGAACCATACTTTTTTTTAAATTAGAGGAGTGTTATAACATATTTGAAAGTGAGTATTTTGAACATGCCAGGATACTGGGAATATGAATTTTACCCATCCTCCTCAAGAATTAAGCAAAACCAGGATCCTGAGACCAGATCTTGAGGAGACATATTGCACTTCCATTACTTACTTCATGTACCTACACTGCCTAACTGCACACCTATATCATTATGCACGTGTTCTTATAAAACATCTGTTTTCTAGCTTGAGCAGAAACGTATAGTTTTGTCTTAACACTATCAAGACAGGACCTAAATCAGAAATTATACCTGATTTAGAAAGGGAATATAACAGTTGCATAATGCTTTTAAGAAAGCCTTATTTGTTAGATTTATATGAGCCTTCAAATGCTCAAGAATAGATGACATCCTTTATTGTGAACTTATTGCCATTTTACTATCTACATTATCACATTCCTTCCACATTACTGACCTCATTTTCTGCCTACATTTTCCAGACATGAGGTGTAATTAATTTCTGAAGCAAAATCAGCCTTGATCAGTCCCAACTGTTTCATGAAATGATATTGCGAATTTTACTTCACTTACGTGATTTAAAATCACAATCTCTTTGAGAATCTTTTGTAAAACCAAGTTAACAACCTCCAGACATGTAAATTATTCCTCATTTCCTAATAATGTGGATACTAAATAATGCCACTAAAAATCCAAGAAGAATTAGTAACGCTGGTGTTCTTAAGGAGTGACTCAGATTTTCAAGACTGTAATTTTTCACCCCCATACTTCTGCTGTCTGCCTATTGCTAGCTTCAGAACAGAACAAGACTCTTGAGCAAGAGTCTTGCCTTTGCCCAACTCACCTCTCAATATTGTTTATCAGGCTATTGAAACTCATAATTTACATTAATTTAATTTCTTTTCTCCAACCATAGGATATTGAGAATGCTGTGTATGCATCAAAAAATGTACAATATTGCCTAATGTAGAGGCATTACTCTAAAACTCCTTTCTTACCTTCATCTGAATATTTGATTTTTTTATTTGAATACTTCATTCACCTTGTAAAGCTGGGTCTTTTATAGAAGTTGTTCCATGGGGTTTTCCTGAAGGTCTGCTAGTTTAGAAGCGGAAGCCAGTAACTCTGACCCTTCATACCAATGGGTGCTGTAGGACTTGTCAGTGTCTGTGGCCTCAGAAGTCCTTTTTTGTCTCAAACAATTATGGGCTGAACAATGTGGCATTTAACTAGATGACATTTTCACTGACAGTTTTATTTGACTGAGGTGTCACATATCTGATCCTATTTTATTAATTTCCACCTGTAGTTATTTTGATTTATTACTTTTGTCTCTTAAATATAAAGACTTTTATATCACCGATATTTCATTAAATGTGATTAGTTGGAAAGATAATATTTACTGTAGTCATGTGCAAAGAAAAAAAAGGTTCCCAATGTTTTGAAGCAAGAACTGTGAATAATGTAATACAAATATGTAGTAACTGCCACTGAAGGCTGCACAAGAAATTTAAGAGAAGATGACAAAAGAGGAAGAGATACTGTTGCTATCTGCATTTTACCACCTCTGATGTCTGCCTGTGTATTTACAACAAAGTTGTCTGGAGTTGGTCTTCAGTGAAAAATTAGCGCAACACTTGAGTGTGCTTCTGGATTTACAGCAGGAGGCTTTGAGGATTTGATTACTGTACACTTCGTTTGCCGACCAGCAACATGCTTTCCTATCCAGAATAGGTTTTAATTTACATTTTCTTCCCAGTGTTTGGAGTTTGATATCCAATGGGCAGATTGCAATTATCACAGCGCATGGAGATGCAGACTGTCTTTTTTACCTCAGCATATATGTTATATCAATGCTTCTGAATTTTAACTCTTTGAACATAAGCAGAGAATGCTGACGCAGGTTGAAACTTGGGGCAAAAAGAGTATTTATCTTCTTGATTCTTGAACTATTCAGGAGTTCAGGGTTTTACAACAAACTCAGGCTCCAAAACATTCAGAAATGCTGAATTCAGTGAGCCAAGCCAACAGCATTACTTCAGTTCTTCCATCTTTTGCAGCCTTTGAACAGCCAGAGCAATGAAAAGCCTTTGAGCAACACTCCCATGTGACTCCTGCACCCATAGCTTTTGGTTTTGTTCATATACGGGAGTCTATCAAGCCCAGAGCCATATTGGTTGATTGGAGAACTGTGGATGAAAGAAAGAGCTGCTGTCCTGATGTAGAAGACATTAATCCTTCCTCTCCCTTCTCACAGCTCTGGCTCAGGGCTATGACTTGTGAAGACACTGCTTCCCCCTGAGAAATCAGTGGTTCCCCCAACCAGGACCCACAGCAGAGGCTGTGATGTGACAATTTTGGTCACTCCTTCTGTTTTCATTAGGAATAGGAAATGAAGAAAGCTGGTCATTGGTCAGGTGAGTTCTGCTGGTGTCATTTCCAGTTTTCACTCCTCCAACACCTTCTGAAGCCACCATCCTACTTAGCCGTAAACCCACAAAATCACCTCCTTTCACAGAAGCCACTATTTCAGTTATTCTCATACCAAGAGCACACAAATGTGTACAGGGCTGGGCAGCAAATGTATCTGCCCTGCTTATGTTGATGCTTAACATGTACAAAACTATGATGTGGCACTTTGTGTTCTTCAAGCTGTACCAGTGTAGCAGCACTCTTCTGTGCCTGTTGTTTGAGAAGAGAGATGAGAGAGACAGTTTATATATTTACTTTCCTAACATTGTTTGTTGCTTTCCTATCCCCATCCCTACAGCAATTGAAATGCCACTTTCCCTCCCTTTGGCAGACTAGTGCTTTTCCCAGTATGCACTCTACAAGCCTGTGTTTTCTTTCCTTACTCTAACCACATTTTTACAAGCACACTGAAATATCTGTCTCAAGGTTTTTCTGTTCTTCTCTTTGGCTTGATCTACCTGATAATGGCATTTTAGCTTCTACCTCCCAGACTGCAGGGTCTTGAAGTACCAACTTCATTGTTTCTTTTCAAACAGGCTTGTCCCCCATTCCAGGAGAGATGGGTGAAGAAATCTGGCTGAGAAAGAAAGGCATGGTGCAAGCTGTTTGTAGTTTGAGATCTCCATCTCTAGTTATTACTGGGCAGGGGAATGTAAAGTAAACTCTTTTCCTCTGAACTTTAATGGGCAATAATGTATTTTGAGATGTTTTTTATATTTTACTATTGTCTTAAAAAGGATTTTCTGGGAATTTATAGGTCCCAATCAGACCAAATTGACCATTTTTGCTCATTGCATGGTAAGATGCCAAAATCTGACAAACATTTTCAGGAGGAAGGCCATTGCATGGTGCTTTTGACTGTTTATGTATGTGATTTTAGGTGCTATTTGAAAGAATGGTTTCTGCTGGTGTGTATTACCTCACTGGTGGATTAGGAAGAGGCAAATTGTATCCTTAGTATTCAAGACATAAAGACAAGCAGATACTGTAGCATGTTGGAGAATTTTAATTTTTAAATAACTGCCTTGTTGAGCTAGGAGTAGTATAACTCAAGGCTGTGTCTCAGTGGAAATGAATACAAGTTCTCCATCATTCTTACGTATGACAAATTCTGTCGTATTTTATAGTTTGGGTTTTTTGTTTGTTTGTTTGTTTGTTGTTTTTTTTTTTAATTTGACCTTGATTTTATATTTTGGCTTATTTCCGTAGCAAGAGTTTTTGAAAAAAATTCCCATTGATGCCTGTTTGGTAGTCCTGGACAATGATGGATGGGAGAACTTAAAAGTTATCTGTAACTTCAAGTTGTAACAGCCTGAGTACGTGATGGGAAAAGAAGAACTTTTGGATCTTTAACTCCTTCTCATCATATTGGAGCAGTGGCCCAAGGAGCACCGCTGGATCTGGTAGGTGCCAGGGGCATGTGTCTAGTGGTGTGCACAGCTGCATCCCGCGGCAGTATTCCCGGGGGGCACCCCTTCCCGAGCGTCCTGTGACAGGGGCGGTTGGGCAGAAGCGCGGGGAAAGTGGAGGGACGAGGAGGTGGCTGAGGACAGATCTGGTCCCTTGGTTGTCCCATGAGCTGCTGCTGCTGCCGTGGCTGCGAGCACCGTGGGCAGCATCCCCCCTGCCCGGCGCTGAGATGTGACAAGGCAGCCTGGTCCTCCTTACCGGACACTTCTGCGCCCCGGCACAGCGAGGCGGGGGGCTCCGCGCCGGTGGGCGAGGGGCGCGCACCCCGCACCTCCGCCTGCTCCCCGGGACAGAGCCGGGCGCCCCAGGGGCTGCCCGCATCGCCCCGCAGCCCCCTCCAGAAGGGCTCGGTGCCTGTATTGGGGGGGGCAGGTGCGGGGTGCGGGGGGCAGCAGCAACCCCCGGGGCGCGACGGCATCTCCTTCGTCGGGAGACGGG